>NC_141091.1:20468338-20878338 GCF_041138505.1 Cibotium barometz
AACATGTCTTGCTATGTATATATGTATGTGAGTGTCATGTGCACACCCATCAGGTGTACAAATGACATGGCGTCATCAAGCATTCATAAGCATTTAGCAGATAGCATTCAATATCATCAAGTATTAATCCAAGCCTTAATCCATTCATCCAAACATTAATCACAGCATAAGCATGTGTTTGGGGCTTATACAACAGCACAAAGCATGTAATTTAATGGCATCAGGTCGGGGCTGTTACAACTGTTGGAAGGTTGGCGATTTCGAGCGTGTGATCTATGGCTAGAAGGTGCCTTGGATTATCCCATAAGTGGAAGCATGGGAACTTGAAGAGCTGTATATAGGCTAGAGTGGCACCTTGTCATAATCATCTCCTCCGGCCGGTGTTTTGGGAGCCCGGTGGAGGGATGCTGCAGTGCCCGTTGGGGGTGTTCGTGGAGCTCGATGGTGATGTGTCTCCTACGTGCGTTAGTCTTCCGTTGCGCATTCTGACAACAACCAGCCGACAACAGCTTATCAACAGCCGACAGCATTTAATAGCATTTATTGTAGGTCGTGAAGGTACAGAAGGCAGCCGACTGTAGTAAAGGTTACCGACCAGTACCAGCTCACCATATAAATAGAGACGCATCATTTCAGCATTAGATATCTGGATCTTCTCAGCGTTTTCCTTCCTAGGAGACAAGGAGATACAGTTCAGCATACAGTCAGCATCATATCTTCTCTTCTCAGCATTTTCCTTCCTTGGGAGCATTGGGAGTCAGCAGATCAGCAGCAGATTCAGCATAATCAGCATTCAGTTCATTTCCTACCTCCTACATAGAGGAAAGCCAGCATTCCAAGGGTGGACCTCAGCATTGGAGACAGGAACAGTCATTCATCATCAGCATTCAACTTATCTCTCTCTTCCCGAGATAGATATTCATCTAGGGACAGCATAGATCTATTTACAGATCTTCATTGTAACTCATCCATTTAATATAGCTGCATTGCATTGCATTGACACCATTGTCTATCTCTTAAGTATAAATAAGTATAGTTTAGTTTAGCCTAAGGTTGTTTTACTATGATCAATCCCCCGCATGTCACAGTGAGTGTGTATATATATAAATATGTGTGTATATACATGAGTGGGTATATATATATGTGAGTATATATATATAAATATGAGTGTGTGTGTATGTATGTGAGTGTGTGGAAGCATGTTTGTAGAAGCAACCATATAACTCATTAATGTCCAATCTTAAGAGCTAAAGCGAATAAATGGTGTGGGTATTGCACGAGATATAGAAATCATGAATCAACCAACTGCTACCATGACCAGCAAATGATGAAAATGATTGGAGTGCCAGCATTGCCGTCACCCCCATAACCATTAGCTTTGCCAGCACCACCTCCCAGTGGTGCAAATGATGCAGCTTGCTCAAGTAGGAACCCAATGACCAATCACCATTAGGAATTCTTATAGGGACATGGAGATTCCACCTCCATTGTTACCTCCTCAACCAGCCCCCCTAGGAACCACTCGTAGGAGGCTAGTTGAGAATTATAGACGCATCTTTCATCCGATAGGATATCCAAGATGCCGTACTATCAAGTCTGGAGACAATATGAAACCTGGCCAAAGAATGGAATGCCAATCGCATTCTTTAAGAGGCAACAACTTCCAGTTAGTAAAATTAACCTTCAATCCAACAGCCAAGTCAAATAGCTTCAATGCATCCATGATTGCATTGACATCATGTTGTGTGTTCTTGGGACAAAAGAAGGAATCATCTGCATATGCTTGACTAACAAATTGACTGGCTCCTATAATGTCAATACCATGTAGCCTCTCTTCCACAATCAAAATGTCCATGTACAAGAGCAATGGGTGAGTGGCTATCGCATAAAGCAAGGCAGTCAATGGACATCCCTGTCTCACGGATCGTCCAAGCTTCCATGGGGTAGAGACTTCATTTCTAATAATACATTGGGCTGTCCCTTCCTCATATAGCCAGTATATAATATTCCTCATTTTTGGACCAAAACCTATTTTGTCCATCACTTGAGCTATGAATTGCCATTGAACTACATCGAATGCCTTTTCAATATCTATTTGCATTATGAGTACATCCGCATTTGTGTATTTAGCATATTCAATGCCTATGTCGGCATTTACAATGTTATCCATGATTTGTCCCCTAGGCACAAAAGCATATTGTGCAAGGTGCAACTGTAACTATTTGGCCCTCCTAGCTCTTTTTCACATGATGGAACTCATGCTCAAACACATGGACAGGTTGATGAAATCATGTAAACAGAATCATGAAGCTGGCATAGGAAAAAGCACCAGTTTTGGTCAAAAAGCAAGAAACAGCAAAAAAGTCAAACTTAGTTGACCACGAGCTAAGGTCACCATTGGAAAGAGGGGACTGTGCCAGATCAAAAAGCTAAAAGCCACTTTTTCAAAAAAGCGCTCCAAGGCCAAAAAGCAAGGCCCTAAAGCTAGAAAGGTAATAAATCAAGAACCTTGGCAAAGGATTATTCTTATTAAAATATAAAAACAAAAAGACAAAAGTAAAGCTTGGTTAGAGCCTTTTGGTAAAAAGCAGGGCTCTCCCCAAGTATTAAAAGACACTTTGAGCCTCTCTCTTGGCATCGAGTGCATATAGTTGTGGAGATTATCATCTTCTACCTCACCACCGGCTTCACCTCCTTGCACCAACCAGCTCCATCACTGATCCGCCCAGCGCTACCAACGTTCTCCTCCAGAACCTCAATAGGGAGATTAGCAATCCGGCACTCATATATCTGTCACTTGGGTGTTTGCTTTTTCAAGAAGCTTCTTGAGGATTTTTCTACAGATTGGGTATAAAGTTCCCTTGAACATCTTTGAGGTTTGGGATTTGATTCAGATTTTGCACATTGGTACTAGCCCAGTGAGAGACTCTTGTGGGTCATCCTTGTGGTGTGCTCGGCATCAGAAATCTTGTGCCTCGACACTGACTTCAACCTAGATTTCTACATCGACATATTTGTTTGATATTGTATTCATTGATTGTATTGGTCTTGGCTTGGAAAAGCCCGTGAATTGCTCCTAAATAAATTCCTGAAAGGGGACGGGGCATGTTCCCCGCTTAGTGTGGTGTACTGTGCAAGATCCCTATACCCTTCTTTCTCTCCCCTCTCTCTCTCTATCTTTACCTCTTGGACACGTGGTTGAATCTGTCACACTGCACGCCCTATTGGGCTTAGGGCAGCTCATCATGAAGAACATCTTTCAATCTGTTGACCAGCATTTTAGCAACTAGCTTGTAAATGACAAGCATAAGGAGAATAGGCCTCCAATCTGTTAGTTTATAACATAACTATTTTTTAGCGAGTAAACGCACAAGCCCTTGCTTCCAAGAAGCTAGTAGCACCCCAGAGTGCCAACAAATATTAATCATTTAAAGCACTTCATTTTTTAGTAAATCCCAATACTTAGGAAAGAACTCTACTGTCAACGCCATCACAGCTAGGAGATTTCCATTTCTCTAAACCATGCAAGACATCATGTAACTCTTCCTCTGTAAAAGACACTTCCATTTCCAATACTTTCTGAGATGTAACAAATTGGTTGACCTGCTACAAACGCGCATGCAGGGTTTGCTACGATGGTTGTGTAGGAGCAACAAAAAGGGCAATAAAATGATTCAGTACTTATGTCTCTAGTTGATGTTTATTTTGAGTCCACTCCCCATTGTCCTTTTTGAGTCTATGAATGGACTGACTCTACCTGGAAGTATACAGATTCTTAACACTAGTTTGGTAGCTCAACAAGACATAAAAACATCTTTTTTAAGGGTTATAAAACCATAATTTGATGTTTTAAGCCTCTATCCAAACTACACACCCTTGAAGATATGTATTATACATGTATCAAAGGACATGGGAAAAATATATTTGAACACACGAGGACATGAAAAGACATCCAATTGGATTGGAGTGGTCACACTTTTCACACGTGCAATTTTTGCTTGTAACATAATTCCATCACAAATCTTTGCAAAAAAATCTTCCATCATTGATAACATTTATTTTGGGTTGGCATATATCATAGGAGAAAAAATATGGGGTGAATTTGGAACACTAAAAGCCTTTGATGGTCATCTAAAATTGAAAATTAGTTGCCTATCATCTTTGCGTAAGCTCCAACCAAAGCTAAACACTTGTAAAACCTACATTCTTTACACAAAACTCAACATTGAACCTTAGAATTTTGTTTTAAATGATGTTAGTCAACTCTTACATATAAATAGATATATAAAACATCCATAATATAGTTCAAAAGATTGAGAAATGATCATGGGTAGTGGAAAATGCTAATATTACATAAAAGTGACATTAATCTTGTTTCATATGTGTAATTATAGATTGAAAATGTTATGTATAATCATTAATAGACATACAGAACCCAAAAAAGGGTATTTGGAACAAGATTTCTACTACTATGACATTATAACTCTCCTAAGTACAATTACAGTAGTGCAGCATTTAAATGTATCTCACGATGGGTAGCAAAACATTCATATTCTTTCTATCTAAGGCTCCCAAAAAATGAAAGTTATGATTGATATGCAAATAGCAACTTATCCACGTATAGAAGCCTAAAAATGAAGATATCGGTCACTAGATAAAATTCATGGAATGCAAGTCAGTTTTGCTTGTTTGACAATAAGAAAAGAGAGAAATTAGCCTTTAAAACCTAAATATGTCCACAATTTCTATAAAAATTTTGCTTATATAGAACATTTTGATTGTATGCAAATGATTTATATTCATAGTGCATGAATCACATGGATAAAGACCTTGTAAAACATGCTTTTCCAAAAATCTGAATTTGCAACTTCTTCGTGTTGTTTTTTAACTTCAACAATTTAGATTGTCAATAAATTTTGTACTAGTCATCTCAAAATCTATAATTTTTCCATGGTGCATGAAATTTGGGTCATAAAAAATGACTTGATGTAGATAGCATATGGAAAGTATTTATTAATTGTTTGGAAAAAATAATAAAACGTGGCCATTTGGCAGGACATAAAAATGTCCAAGGACATATATTTATATATACCTAGATGAATCCAGGAACATGCCCAAATTCACCTTTTAGGAACGTGCATGTTATATACTCATGGTAGTCAACCCTCAAGACTATATAACTATCAACTCCATTATGCATAGTATGGACAAGATACTACAGTATCCCCACTAACGTCATCAGTGCCCAATAGTGGGTGTAGAACTCTGTATCAAGATATGCTCTCACACACGCACTCCACACACACACACACACACATAAGAGCATATATTCACACAAAGCACTTCGTACTGAGTTTCTGTCAAGAACATGTTTATGTCATGTTACAAAACTAGTGTTAAAGAAGGCCTTTGAAGAGCAACCTTTATCCTTGAGAGATTTTTATCTTGCCCTAATTTGCCACTTTTGGAGTTTCCTGGCGTCGTTGCGTTCCACGCAATTTTGGGCCTCTAGAAGGTCATCTTGCTCCTGAGCATCCAATCTTCTTTTTTGGGGGGGAGAATATGTAAACATATATTAATACTAAAACTCTTGACAACTCAAAACCAAGCCTTTTCACCCTATTATAAATTCACGACGGTTTTATAAGCACATTGGCCACCGACAGTAATTACACATTGGTAACAAATCACGGAAGGCTGCATGCTTGAGTCTGCTGATTCACAACTACAGTATATCTATCATCACAGGTAATGCATTCAAACGCTCTGGTGCAGGGATAATGGCAGATACAATTATGGCCAGAGTTGCTGCAGCAGAAGATTCAGGAAGGCCCAAGCAGTGTGCAACTGCAGGGTTGCATGACCCCGAAGGCTCACAGGGACCTGCAGATGTGACTCTGCAGGAGAGGAGCAGAGAGGGCTGCCGTCCCAAGTGGTGTGAGATGGTGAGCAAAGAGTGGGCTGTTGTCCCAAGGTAAACTGTAGAAGAAAAACGATGATAAACTATAGCAGAGAGTGGGCTTCTATCCCAGGGTAAACTGTAGAATAAAAATGATGAAGTATTGTAGCAAAGAGTGGCCTATACTGTCCCAAGATATGTACTGATGATAAAATGTTGTCGGGGCTGTTGTCCCATGAACTGAAGATAAAAACGCTAAGATGTTGTATGTAGCAGAGAGGGCTGCTATCCCATGAGCTGAGATAAAACACTGGTGAGCTCTATATAGCAAAGAGGGCTGCTCTACCATGAGCTGAGATAAAATGTTGGTGTGCTCTGTGTAGCAGAGAGAGCTGTTGTTCCATGAACTAATGAAAACGCTGATGTGTTGGAGCAACCAAGCGACAATGATGCACTAGATGTAGTGCAGGGCCCGGTAGCAGCAACAACCAAGAGGTGTGGTACAAGATGGTCTATGAAGTGGTTCAGAATGTGGAATGATGAGGCGAATGCTATATATAGGGGAGGCCTGCTGGTCGGCCCAAAAAAGGTGCTATCGACCCAAATAAAAACCAAAAACAAATAAAACCCCCTTTTTAGGGCTACCATAGCCGCACCTCCTCTCCTCAATTGTTGGACCCCATGCCACCATGGTCAATCAGGACACTAGCAGAAGGGCTCTTCATGAGAATCGGTGGAGGGAAAAATGCCGTTTTCACACTCCCTCTCAGGCCAAAAAGGGGACCATGAGAGAAGAAGATGGATGCCAGGGTCCCACACTGACACATTGGCAAAAGGAATGTATCCACCTCTGGAAACAACGTCTGGAGACTCTGAGAAGAAGTCCAGTGCAGAAGCAAAGATGATGTCGGAGCTGAAGCACGGTCGATGACGAAGGCTCGCGACGATGTGAGGCAAAGGCACTTCATGAGGTGGTTGGTGTCGAAGGCTCGCATTTGTGAATGCAGAGACACTCTGAGATGGTAGTGGGTAGCGGAAGGTGAAGTGATGCAGACTCTAGTGATAAGGGTGCTACGGTATCCGAGGGGCGATGAGGAACTGGTGATCAACTCTGGATGGTGAATTTTCTCTTTGTTGGAGTCCAAAGAATGCTTAGAGCTGAGATACGAGCACTCTAGCCAGACTTGTGTGATGTTACTTGAAAGGGAAAGGTTCAAGGAAAATAAGTCCCGAAAACCAATCACATTTGTAATGACCACCTTCTTTATATTCCGTGCAGTGGTGGTGTGACGAGGGTGCTGCAATACCCGAGGGATGGAGAGGAGCAAAGAGGGCTGCTGTCCCGAGTGGTGTAAGATCGTGAGCAGAGAGTGGGCTGCTGTCCCAAGGTAAATTGTAGAAGAAAAATGATAAACTGTAGCAGAGAGCGGACTTCTGTCCCAAGATACAAAGTAGAATAAAAACGATGAAGTATTATAGCAGAGAGTGGCTGCTATCCCAAGATATGTACTGATGATAAAACGTTGAGGTGGTGTACTATGTAGCAGAGAGGGCTGTTGTCCCATGAATTGAAGATAAAAACGCTGAGGTGCAATTTCCACGACCTCTTTGACTCCCCCTCCACCTACGTGTTGTTGTTGTTGTGAATTCTAGGACTGTTGTTGTTGCTACTGCTGACCATAATTCTGATTACCTGTTCGGCCACCTCCTTGGCCGCGTCCACGGCCTCCTCTATCTCGTCCTCTTCCTGAACTTGTGTAGAAGGCCTGTTGCTCTAAACTGTTTTTGTTTTATGAAGACTGTGGTCTTCACCCAAGCTCCTCTCTTCTATAATCAACATAGATACCAAATCTGTGAAATTGAGAATGTTTTCTCGAGTCTGAATAAACGTCTTGAACGCCTTGTATTGTGGCCCGAGACCACGTAGACAAACTTCCACCTTATCATCATCATCTACTGAAACGCCAATAGATGCAAGGGATTCCACAATACCCTTGATCTTCAATGCATAGTCATTCACAGACATACTCTTTTTCTCCACAGTATGAGGTTCATTTTTCAACTGTATCTTTCGTGCCTTGGTATTCATTTCATAGAGTTTTACCAAGGTGTCCCACGTCTTGGCATCCTGTATGTACCCAATCATGGTGTCATGTATGCTTGCAGCTCAGCCCTTAGCATGAACCAAGCTCTGATACCATGAAACGATGCAGGGAAGAAGAGAGCTTGAAAAGGTGAGAGGTTGAAAATCTTCTTCTTCTTCACACAACACTCAACATACCATATACAAAGATGAGAGTACACACATGAAAAGGTACTCAACCAAATACATACTAGGGTTCTCTATAATGTGAACCCAACTAAATGAGCTGGCGCTATAACTATGCCAGTCTCTAGAATGGCTGTCACACAACCTGTCATCCCACTGGCCGCATATCACCCATGATCTCACCAACCATGCCAGTGGTGTAAGTGTGGGACCTATCCCCCAAGCGGGTCATCAGTGTCCACCGCCTCACTAGATAAGCTCGATATCTCAACACACCTTGGATACAAACACATGCAAATCAATTGTGGCATGTAAACAAACCTCATCACCGGTGGAAGGCCACTTTGAGTCAGTATGGAAGATCAAACTGCCTCTTTCTTGTGGAGATGCATTGTGGGTGCATTCCCGGTTGGCACCTTCTTAGCCAAGAGAAACATTGCACTCGCCTCTTGCAAAAGGTGTTCTCATCACCAAGAGACAGTTATTAAGCATTCTTCATAGAAAGCTTTGTCCCAACCTCCATAGATGTCATAACTACTTCGCACTCAGCCATTCATTTGTTATGGGGATTTCCCTCTTCTCATGCTCTTCTGAACAGACTGTCTGTCTGGGCACTTGAGAGTGCGATTTCCCAACAACTTCAGGAAATTCTTTTGGATGTTCAGCCGCCTTTCTTGGACTATATACTGGGCTTTGTGGATAACCTACCATGCACGAAATCAGTTCATTTTCTACCATGAGGAGATCAAATGCTTTGCTTTTTTTAGGAGGTCTCTGTACCTTTCACTCCGAGATTCTTTGGACCTCGGAGATCTTTCCTCTCAACAGCTACAAGTGTTTTTCCATTGTTTCCAATATCCGAGTAGTAGTTGTCCCAGCTTGGGATAGCTATGAATGTACCATACAATCCTTAAGGTAGCAGTGGTTTCACCCAAAAAAAAATAAGTGTGTGTGTGTGTGTGTGTGTGTCTATTCCGGGTGTTTTGATTTTGGCGGGGAAAGGGGAGGGATCAAATTTATAAAAATCACCTGAAGCATAGTTATTGATTTCTTCACACCTTGGAACTCGAGCTCAAGTACTGTATCCTGAAGAAGAAATCAAATCCTCAGCAAAAGGAGGAATAACATCGCTTGGGCAGAACCGCCACTATATACGAGCTTTTGTTAGCGTTACTAGAGCAACTTCAACCCCATAATGAATTGTGTATAAATACTATATCATACACACACATATGAAAGGCATAGACCTTGATTGTATACTGGCCGGCTGGTGCAACATAAGTAACTTTTCCCATTGCTCCCGGTGGTACAGCAATGTGATGAGTCATGAGACTATTTTCAAACACCGTCTGTCACCAAAACACTTTGCAGTCAGCCAAAATTGGGTATCATAATCACATCAACATAGATTGACGGCAGCATCAATTCTTGGTCGAAAAACTTACTGCATAAAAATCCCCCCCAGTAACAGCATCTCCAATGGCTGCATCAGAATAGACAGATATGAGAAATCTAAAGGAGACATGCTAGAAAACACCCAACATAATTACCTAATTTTTTTGGTTCAAATTCCCATAAAGTGTCCTTGTCTAGGGCAGGGACCGCAACTCCACGGGGAATGTAAACATCTCCTGATTTTATAGCAATTGCTTTGAGTGGCCGCTGCAAAATGTCAAGGGACCACATAGGCCTTCAAGTTAAAATAAGATGTTGCATCAACACAAGGAACTAACACAAGGCACTTGTGAAGTTTATGTAGCAATACACTTTGTTAATCATGCCAATATACTTTATTTGGATTCTTAGAAAACCGCTAAATATAATGGTCTTATCCATAAAACCTGAATTCCATCAAAAATATTCCCAAGGATTCCAGGTCCAAGCTCCACAGAAAGTGGCTGCATTAGAATCAATAGACATATGAAGCATTGGTAACCAAAAAAAAAAAGCAGCTGTTTGCCGTTCAAATCTAAAAAGACAGACAAAAGACAAACTCTGGCAGTGATACCTTGTGTGTGCGCAACACAGGGTCATTGACCATCAAACCAGCTGTTTCTTCATAGACTGGCAAAACAAGGAAGATTTGAGTTGAAGCTCATGTGTAATTTCTTCAGTATTGATGAGCATCAGCTTGGTTACATACCTTGTATGGTAGCAGAGTCACCTTCCAAACGAATAATCTCACCAATCAAATTGTCATACCCAACTCTTACAAGCTCATACATGGCTGCACCTCCCATGCCATCAGCCACCACAACTGGCCCGGAAACCTGCATCCCCATCAGGATATCAATTCATTGTTGGTCACACTGAAGACAATCCAGTGGACAAGTGAAAGAGGTGGAAAAAGGTATGAACCCCATCAACACAAATATGATGCTTCGTGTCCTTGGCTTTCTCACATTTATGTGAGAGACACTTGAAAAGAAGACCCTCTGTTGAGAACACACCCAAAGGTAGTGCTTCAGCACATGGCAGGTACCTATATTGATGCCAGCTTGAAATCAAGTTTGGACCATTCGGTCTCGAATGCACAAAAGTCTTCGTTTGATATACCCCCTATCTGTCATTTACTGTGGGAAATGTCCATTGTAGACCGCATGTGACACTAGGTTGGGAGGCAGGTGTCACCACTCAAGGAACGCCCCTAGTATGGCTTGCTACTTTTGTACTAGCAATGTAACCTTCCTCCGAGAGCAGCCAGCCATGGAGGAAGCAGCCCAGTTGTGTTTCTTTTCCTGCTGTATCTTGTAATCTCCTTCTAAGCAGGTTTATTTTTAACTAATAGAAGTATCTCTTTTTTGGAAGAAAAAAAAAATGTCCATTGCATTTGTTTCTACAATCTCTGTTAGCTGCCACCGTGGTCTTGTCTAGACAGGAGCCCAATCCCATGCAATGGAAGGTCAATTGAAAGCTTGGGGACATGAAATGCAAGTATGTCTGGCCAGATCACAAACCATTCAAAGATGATCTTACCGCTCACATGGCATTGCTAATTAATGCACAATTCCTCAATTAGAGCCATTAATTTGACCACAAAGGTGCCCACTTTAGGCCGTGGATGCCAGAAAGCATACAGAGGCTTC
This sequence comes from Cibotium barometz, assembly GCF_041138505.1. NCBI lineage: Eukaryota > Viridiplantae > Streptophyta > Polypodiopsida > Cyatheales > Cibotiaceae > Cibotium > Cibotium barometz. The sequence continues at coordinate 20,479,593 of NC_141091.1, forward strand.
CAACTTGAGAGACGATGATGCGAGATTCCGGTAAAAGCAGCTTACAAGGCACCGCTAATCATCACTAATCACTCCGATTTAATTGGCCAACAGAAAACCGTGATCACAGCACGAACGCCATCCGTAGCAGAAAGCGGAAAACAAAAAAGCAAAGAAAGGGTCTTCTGAGCAATACCTTGCGGACATAGCCGTACTCGCTTTCTTTCTCGAAGTCCTCGAAGGTCACCAGGCCATCGCCGGAAAGGCCAGGCATAGTGAAAGGTCACCGATCCGAGCTAACACAGATCAAGATCCAAAGCCAGGCTTAGGGCTAGGGTTAGGGTTTAAGTTACACTGTGAAGAGATCAAGATCCACAAATTGGGGTTAGGACTAGGGTTTTTGAGAGAGCCAGCAGCACGACAAGAAGAAAGAGGAAGAAAAGCTTGCAGAGTGTGTGGCAACTGAAAAGGTTGATCTGGGTCTCTAAACTTGCCTGTCACTTTTAATACAAAATTTTATCCCATGCCATGTGTCTCGCTCTCAAATTATTTAATCATTATTTATCCTCTCATGTTAGGCTCTTAGAGAGTAGTTTAATACCTTCACAAATTGAGCATCTTTAAGATCTAATATGCATCTGAGGAGTCATCACCTCTATTGCTTCTCAAGAGACATTTCCCACCGTTCAAGCCAACAGGCACACTACCTCACCAAGATTGTGCATACGCTTGAAAGAGCTAGTTCGTGAACTCTTCACAAGACAATGTGAAAAAGTTGGCTGTAGAAGGAAAAATGGCCAAGTTTACAACTCGAAAACTCAAGAAGGCCTGCAACTTCATTGATCGTTTGAGACAACGCCAACTGTCAGTTGTGCTTTCCATAACCTTCGTAATCCCATAGCAACCAAAGTGACAAGCATTGTGAACACGGCACCATGTCCATATGCATTTCATGATCCCTATGCAAAACCCTACAAGGGGGTGGAATGTATGAAGCCTTGTGAGTAGCCCAAACCCATATCTTAGGCATGTGCTCAACATGAAAGCTAAGCATGCATCAATTATTGCAAGACAAAGAACTAAACTAGAGCGCCATGCAACATCTTATATGGAGATGTCACAAGGCATCTCAACACCTATAAGCATCCATTGAAGATTCAAGGGGTTCTATGGAACACATATGGAATAGAGAGTGGCAAGACCTTGTTAAATGGGGAGACAAGTAAGCCAGTAAGCTAGCCCCTATAAGCATCCATTGAAGATTCAATGGCTTCTATGGAACACAAATAAGGAATAGAGAGCGACAAGACCTTGTTAAATGGGGAGACAAGTAAGCCAGCACCAATTCAAGGACAATAAGGGTTGAGCTCTTCTCTTTTGTCACATCAGTGGAGGCGTGCATTTCCTACAAGACCCCTTTGAAACCAGGTGTTAGTGTGTAGATTGGTGAATATTGTTTGTCTAAAAATTATCTAAATGTTGGATTTAGGAAGAACTATGTTCAAACCAAAATTCCCTAGCATTTCTCACTTTGAGCGACATCATGATCGATGGCTTAAATTTGTTGTGAGCTACCTAACCTCCAACCATGCTGTTTTATTCTTGCCATCCATTTTCATGCTTGGAAAACTTTGAAGAGGTATATTATTGAGTTCTTAATTAGGTTTTGTAAACATAAGGCTTTGCACACATTTGTTACATAGTTATGATTAATCATTAAAAATTTGTGTGAAATGCCTTAATTAGCCTTAGTGGTACCTAGTGGAACATCACGCTTATGAAGTAATACCCCTCACCAATTTCATCCCATTCCAAAATTGAGAAGTACATAAATACTGAACCTCTAATACAAGCTTTTAAAGCTTGATTGCACATCAATGTCATCCAAAAATGAGGTCTTCTTGGCTAGCCTATTCTATGGGGATTCTTGATTGATGTGCGTAGCAAGTCCACTAAGTACCAAACGAAAAAAGTATTGATTGAGCTATTGTAGGGCTTTTTTTTATATCCACCTTGTAAAAAGATGTTGTAAAAAGAGAGTATCCTGAAATGCTAGAAAAGTGGACATTTTATATACCCTAAAAACAAGGTTTAGCAACCTTGTATGGCCCAAATTACCATATGTTATGCCCTAGGTGACCAAATTGTTTTTAAGATATTATTGTAGCTAATAGAACCTAGGATGATATTGTGGGGACATTTTGTGTGATCATGTGTTCAAAAAGTGTCTCGCATTGAGCTCATGGCTAGTGTGCCTCGATATGAAAAACTCAATTTTGCAAAATTGAACTACAATTATGTTTAATCAATGGTCACATCATTTGTGATTCCAAACATCATATATTCCCATCTAACTTCCCTTGAGAACATGCTCTAACTCTATAAATCCTAAGAAACTCTTAAGGATTATAAGAGATTACTAAATTTTCATTGCAAAAAAATACAAGTGTTTAAAACTTGTGGGAAGACGACAAAAATTGCATGTAGAAAGTGCAATGTGCAAATATGTGTAATACCTTGCAAATCAATGTGGGTACCATGTATGATTTATGAACATGTTATGATCACATGTTACGTGTTAGTTCACAAAGTCATTGAAATGGACACAACATTTATGTTATATCTTTTTGGAAGGCCAATATATATCGATGGTCCTTTGCAAAATAGTTAATAACACTTAGTTATCCACGTGCTTGTGAAATGATGTACCGTTTGTGTGATTAGCTTAACTCTCAAAAGAGACACTTAATGCGTAAGAATGAGGCTTTCTGATTATTTATGAATCAAAAATCTCTAAAGATTTAAAAATGTATACATTCAAGCATATGTTTAACGCTATGAAAAGAAAAATGTATGGTGTAAATCTTTGCATAAAACATGGTTTCTTATATATATATGGAAAACACTATTCCAATGGGATGGTTAACAACCCATAATTACTTAGTTTATGCATAAATTCCATGAGATGGAATTTGTCAGGAGACTTACGGTTTTTATGTAAAGATCATTGTTGAGTTTTAACTAATCCTATTATTACTAGGGATTAATTGGGACTTCATTAGCATTGTAAGTGCCTACACATTTTTGTAAATAACTAAGTCAATTTGGAATTTCATTGATGGATTAAGGAGTACTGCACATATAGAAAGGGAAAAATTTAGCCACTAGTTAGCTTATAATTAATCCTAATTAAAGATATAATGATGGGTGAATTTATATAAGAAAGATGGAGGGCTAAAAGCTACACAATTTGGAATAATTGGTCACTTAATTCATGTCTATTAGCCGAATCTCCTCATGCAAGATCAAGGAGTAGGATCTTGCCACATAGACATCCCCTTATTGGCACCTTGCCAATGTGTTTACCACCATGTTACTTTTTTTGTCATTTTGGCATAAGCATGCTACCTTATCATAAGCATGTCAATATGGCATATGTGTGCCTCTCCTTGTCAAGGATGTTGCCACTTTGTCAAAACCAAAAAATGACACCATTTCATAGCAAAATGTCACCATATCACCCCTCATCCCTTCCATGATGACAACTCTGTTGAAAATAGCAAGTAAAGTTAGGTAAATGTTAGGAGTAAGGGTGGGTGCTATGTGACCCTCAAATAGTGTAAGAGTTGTACTAGTCACAGGGACCAAGGCCCAAGTGAAGTTAGGTAAATGTTAGGAGTAAGGGTGGGTGCTATGTGACCCTCAAATAGTGTAAGAGTTGTACTAGTCACAGGGACCAAGGCCCAAGTGGGTGCTCACTTTAAGGGAGGCGGTCCTCAAATCTAGGCAGGATTAGGGGATGGCTTAGTCAAGATTATGAGTCACAATTAGTGTCTAATGGAGATGTACTCAAGCCTGTATTAAGGCCCTCTATCTAATGGAATATCATATTTGCTAAATCTCTTGTCTTGTCAGCAGCCCTAATCATCTTCTTACATTCTTATTATGACAAAATATTGATGCTAAAACATGTCTACACACACTAATCCTCTCTAGGTATGAAATTCAACTTGGTACCAAAGCCAAATATCCTCCCTTGATAATCTATGCATCCTAAGACAATCTAGTTGACAAAATCATTAGCATTCATTAAAGCTAATTTTCCCCTCTTTTCCTAATCTCTAAAATCATCAAGAATCAAAGTGTTTGGGCTCACCTATTGTGAGAAGACATCATTTAGTGCATCTACAACAATTCCAATATTTGCTAAATCTCTTATCTTGTCATTATGCTCTTGTTTTGTCATTATGCTCTTGTTTTGTCATTAGCCTTAACTATCTTAAATTGCATTCTTATTATGTCAAAATGTTGATGTAAATCCTATCTAGGTATGAAATTCAACTATTCTCCTAATCATGTCAACATGTCATAATCCCTAGAATATTGTATCAATCATTGCCTATGGGCCAAGGGAGTGTAATAAAGGTTAGCTATTAGCTATTAAGAGAGTTGCTTAATAGTTAATGTAATATATTAAGGGACATGCATGGTATCAGCTATATCAAATTTGTATGTAATTGAGAATGTTATATAGTTTACAAGTTTTCCATGAAGGTTATTATGCTCTATTTTAAAAAAAGTTTACAAGGTTAGTATGCTCTATTTTAAATTAAGTCTTGCATTACAAATTTTTTTGTCTCCTCTTAGATCATCTCTACATACTTGGGGAGTGCATGAGTTTTGGAACATCAATTAGATCTTGTCCTTATGCAAGGCATTAGAGATAGTACCTTTTGTGGATTTCTAAAATATTAAAAAATGGACCAAGATTGTGATGAGGCTCATAATTCTAGGTTAGCTCTAAGCATATAACCATATATACTCTTGTGCTTTTTTTTTTCTAGCCTTCCAAGTGATTTAGATAGCTCCTTTGGAGCTATATTACCCTTCTTCTTATCATATGGAAGATCTTAAACTCGAGTTTAATTACTTCAGGTATGTCTAGCCATCTTTTACCTTTTTAGTGTTTAGTGGGGACTGTTGAGGCTACTATGATTTGGTCGTCTTCTTCCATTTCTTTGGCTTAAAGCTAAAAAAATTTGCCCATTTGAATTCTTATTTCATGTAGATTTTGTCTACATGAAAATAAGAATTTTGTCTACATGTAGATTTTGTCTCGAGTTTAATTACTTCAGGTATGTCTAGCCATCTTTTACCTTTTCAGTGTTTAGTGGGGACCGTTGAGGCTACTATGATTTGGTCTTCTTCTTCCATTTCTTTGGCTTAAAGCTAAAAAAATTCGCCCATTTGAATTCTTATTTCATGTAGATTTTGTCTACCTCTATTTCCTTCCTAAGAAGTTAAGGGATTTTCTTTGCTTTCCCCTTGGCTTCTTTGAAAATCCTTGTTACTTTAGCTTACTTTGACTTGGAGACACTTCTTCCTCAAATTTGTTTCCACATGACACTTGACAAATTAACAACTCAGCTTATGGAAATGAATCCCCTCGAAAGACAATATTAATTTATCCTTGAAGAGAAGCCACCCACTTCTTGAAGTTACCTACCACTTACCAATTTAATATTCCTAAGCACTAGAATCCATTACTTTTGATTTGAGGTAATTTGATAATTAGATCTACTTTATTGGTTTCCTTAACTTTCTAATTCAATGAATGCATATTTCCCTAGTTAATTACTAAAATCATCCATATAATATATTCATTATTGGGTACATCTCGATCTAAATCACTTGAAACCTCTTGGTATCCCTCAATGGTTTTTAAAACTGTGTACATAGATCCCTAACCAACACCTATTTTGTGGCCAACTATGCAAACTATTTTAATGAATTATTCACAATTTTGTATCTCATTTTAGTACATGTTTTAGCAAACCCATGAGCTTTACCTTGATTTTCCAACTTGCCCCCTATGTCTATTCCTTTTGGCCCTAATTTTAGTGGTTAGCATTATTAGCATAGCACCATTATGTAAAAATGTGAACTGTATACCCAAGTCAGCTAATTTCACATGATACGTGCCTTTGCACACCCATGGTCTTTGTTGGAAATTGGGGGCCACTTCCCAGGGGATCACCCATCCTAGTAGTGTTCACGCTATTGCGCACTTAACCTCCACCACTCTATTCCCTTCCAAGCCATAAAAATTGGTGGCGGAGGCCCTACTCTTCTATTATTTATGTATGATCTCATTATCCCTGGCACTATGAATGTGGTATTTAAACGGCCAGGCCATGACCTTCCAACACCCTCCCTCGAGGCCAGGACGTAGGGTACCCATAAGCTCTAATGACACTTGGCTCAGAGGTTTGCCTACTGTCATAGAGATGTCACCCAAGTATTCTAGCATATGCCTGCTTGCTAGTGATTACTCTACAGGCATACCATCATGATGCAACCTTCTTAGGCATACACGCACTCGGCCTTTGTTCAGCTCCACCGAGAGGAATCGGTAAGTCGACCAGCTTTGCTAACAACATCCCAACATGCCCTCCCTGGCTCTGATACCATGTTGGAAATTGGGGGCCACTTCCCACGAGGTCACCCATCCTAGTAGTGTTCATGCCACTGTGCACTTAGCCTCCACCACGAAAATCAGCGGAGGAGGGATGATAGTCTTATATCATTTCTATATGATCTCATTATCCCTAGCACTATGTATGTAATATGTAGAGGACTATAGGCCATGACTTCTAATAGCCTTTACCTTTATTTGCCAAGTTGCTCACAAATTTTATTCTTGTTAGTGGAGGTTGATCATAATTTTAGAGGTTAAGGCACTAGAATATGCTATTCAATGAGTAAGGCTCATGGGTAAAATGCAAGTGATATTATGTATAATATGTTGACTTAGGCATAATTCTTGTTCACATGCCTTGAAGAGTATACAAGTTGTACCTATTTCTTATGTAGATTGTAGCTAATTGGAGTGTTACAGATAGTGTTGCAAAGGTAATGCTTTTTTAACAAATCCACCAAGATCGATCAAATGTCTATCATCATCATAAAGTGGATTATGCTTGGAAAATCTCTCAAATTTATCAAACAAGGACATTGATTATCACACTTTGGTGGACAAGTGAGTATTGAAGCGAAACTGCATGGACATTAACCATCTTTGAATTTGCATAGTGGATGACTAGGGGGCTTTTAATCTTTTCTTTTAATTATTTTTGTGATCTTGTTGGTTAACATCAACGATCTTTGAATTTTGATAGCGGAGGGGTGCTTTCAATTATTTTAGATTTTTTTCCCAAAAAAATATAGTTTTAAATAGAAGTGTGTAATGGTACTACCATAATAGACCTCAATAAAATATATTGTGGTGATAAACTTGATAAACCCTATATATATTGTTCAAGTCAAGAGCTTACCTTAGCCTTATCAAAGCATGTGCCATTGGGTCTCGCCTTTGAGATGCAAATGCAGCTTCCCATTGTGGGTGCACTAGCTCATCCATTGCATTCTCACTCCGTTGTTGTCACATTGGAATGCTCCTTGCCAAAGGGGTGAAGTAAGAGCTCTTAATGCTTAGATGGAGGTAAGAAGAGATGGTCATTCATGATAACTCTCTTTCACAAAGGTGAGTGAAGAAGGAGAGCTCATAAGTAAGCTATTATAAGGGAATCATTATGTCTTGCATCTATACAAGCAAGCAATAAGAGAGGGAAGACGGAGAGCTCATAAGCAAACTACTAAAAGAGAGTCATTGTGACTTGCTTATTGTCAAAAATGACTTATATACAAGTGACTAGCTTTCACACTAGGCAGACCAAACTTAAAAATAGTAAGTCTCTATTACTAGTCTTAAGCAACTATGTACACTAAGTCTATAGACTTTTCCTATTTGACATTAAGCATATGGTAAGGTTGCTTTATATGTTCCAACAATGTCTTACAAAATTTAATTTCCCGTTCGCAGGCAGGTGAGATGGAAAAGTGCCTTATGGTAGGTCAAGCAGATGGAACCATGTTAACAAACAAAGTGGTTAACATAGTCCCCTTTCTAATGATAACCATCCTCACATCACCCAAGTTAGTGAGGATGAAGTGGCATGCCAAGAAGTGGATGGCATGGATGGTCTAGGATATACTATAGAGTTGGTAGTTAAGGTTAAGTGGTTAGTTTGGGATCGCGATCCCCATCTAAATATAGCCAGGTGTAGAGTAAAGTGATGGGTAATTTTGGACAGCCCTGATGGTAAGTAGCTTGTCAAGCTGGGCATGAAAAGTGATAGGCGATGTAGAGGTGCTTCATGCTAGGCCTCTATTGGTTATGGAAGTGGTGTGGACCCTTCAACATGAGGTAGTTGTTAGAAGCGGTTCGCACCTTATATTTGGTGGAATGAGTGCCACGACCCCATAGAAATTATTGGCATGGGTGGATGAGGTCCACGACATCGTTGGCAAATACATTGGGTGTGATTGGTGTTGAGTTTGAGGCAAATAGGTTATATGTATTAAAGCACTTTGGAGGTACAAGCACGGTTGAGGGTCCTCTAGGCGATGGGTCATATTATAGGTCAAAAGCCTGCACCCACCATGGTCCCTCTATACAGAGAGATGTACTTAGAGGGTTAGCATGATGAGGTTAGTTACAAGTGCAAGTGTTTGTGTGTGTCGTGAGATATGCGAGAAGTGAAAAAAATTTGTGAAGCGCGTCGTGAAATATGCAAGTGATGTGTATGGGCAATGGGTAGGTGTGCTCGTATGTGTACACTTCTCCACTATGAAAATTTCTCCAACTCAATTTATTTCTTTGACTCTATTTTGCTTTCTTTGTAACATTTACTTGACATCCCTTTTCTGGGGGAGTCAAGATTAGTAATGTCGATGTCTGCACCTTCTTGACAAACCCATAAGTGTAGGTAACCTCTTCACCCTCCTTTTACTGCTATTTTGGCTCCCACTAAGTGGGTAGAGTGCTCTCCCCATGGAGGGTACAATTGGTATATAGGATTATTTGTAGGTACATCGCTCGAATAGCCCAATTGCTAAACCACCTACAAACCCAAAAGAAATGCTACTACCACCAAACCCAAATCAACTTCCACTTATTACAAGTTTCTAGTGTGCAATTAATCCTCTTCACTCACACGTATTCACCTCCATCCATGCACTCATGACTTTTTTTGGAGGCACTCCATGGTCTCTCTAGCCTTGTCTAATAGCTTCTACAAGGGTCCAACCAAATTTCTTCTTATTGTTATAGTCAGCTGCACAGTTGAAGTGGTGGTAGCTGAGACAATGGCCTCCAATATGAGAGAATAAAGAAGCTTGGGTTCTAAACACCACACCCCATCCCTAGAAGAGACATTTTTGTGATCGCTTCTTGCAGGCGCAAGCATCTACTGTGCGTGCTACTGTTCATCAGTCATGGTTGATCAGCAATACACACCCTAATTTCCAGCGCTCCATTGTCTTTTCTCCCCGTAGCTCAATATTTCTTTGTGCTCTTTTCCCTTTGTTGCTGCACTACAGTGCTTGAAAACCCTTGCTTTCAACCTCTACACTTGCTCTTCTCGGCCATATCTCTACTGGTGGTGTTTATGGATTCTATGGCATCAAAAAGTTTAACGGTACCAACTTCCCAGTATGGCAGACAAAGGTGCAGCTTGTCCTAATGCGGGAAGGATTGTGGGGCATTGTCAAAGGCACCGAAAAGAAACCTGCTATTAATGCGAGCACCGACAAAATCATCCAATGGGATAATCACAACATAAAAGCTTTGGGCCTCATTGGCCTACTTTTGGAAGACAATCAGGTACACCATTTGGATTGAAGAAAACTGCCAAAAGGAGATAAATCAGGTACACCATTTGGATTGAAGAAAACTGCCAAAAGGAGATATGGCATAAGTTTGAAAATCTGTTTGGTAAGAAATTTGTTAACTCAAAGGTTTTCTTAGAACAAAAATTCTATGATCTCAAAATGCCAATAGAAGGGGAGTTAGCCGAGCATTTAAGCAATCTCGGCTCAATTTCCCAACAACTTAATGATCTAGGCATCATCCTAGCCAAAGATGACAAGAAGGCGGCACTACTCAAGAGCATCAAGAAGGTTCCACGATTCAAAGATTTGATGCTGATTCTTTACTTCACCAAAGACTTCTCCTAACGATGAACTGGTGGCTCAACTTCTAAATGAAGATCTAAAATACAAGGAAGAATTTACTTACTCACTAGACTAGAATGAACAAATGTGTACAAGATACAAAAGATAAGTACACACCCCAAAATGAGTAGATAAGAGCGGGCACGATTCCACCTTTTTGAATTTTCTTAACGAATTTTCTTTTTCTAACGAGATCAATTCTAAACTATCCCTCACCTGAATAAACCAGATAGAAGGAAAACTATCGCTAATATAATTTGATCATTTGAGTAATTTCAACGCTTTTTTCCTAATCAAGATCAGGCACATCTGTTGATCCACTCAATTGTAGAAGCCTTACTTGTTGGGCACCCTTCATAATACATACAAATCACCAAAGCATCAAATCAAGCTTTTTGAAAAGAATCCTAAAACTTGCTTGTCATGTATCCTAGAGGATGATTGTCAATTAGAGTTAGGATGATGTAATTGCCAAGTCTATTGAACTTGCATCCATACCTATTATCATCTATGAGAAGAGTGTTGTTTTCCTTTTTCTATCCATACTTTGCATAGAAGTTGAAGCTAAACATAGGTCTTTTGTCCTTGAATGTGAAGTCAGCCACCTTGAGTAGCTCCTTTCTAGCCCACCCTCAAAGATCTTGTAGATTTAGGGAAAGATTTACCCTTATCCAAGCCTCTAGATTATTTAGGGTGGCTGAGCTCCAAATGAAGATATATGAGCACTCTAAAATCCAATAAATGCAACTAGTACATCATTAGGTATAATTATGAACCCAAAATCAAGATTAGAAGACTAAATAGCAATCGAAAGAACTATAGCTCCCATACAAGTTTCCCTTTGAAAGATTGTGCACCTATAATCTTTCTCATATATCATATTGAAGGCATTAGCCTCAAGATCTATAGGGGGTTCTCGTTTGTGCTTCCTAAACCAATTAATAAAAAGCACACCATTCATGTTTAGAATAAGGATTGGCCTCTATGGTGTTTCAACTAGCCTAAACTATGGTGGAGTCTCATATCTCGGCCAATCCCTGATTATGATAATCTCTTCATGTGGTAAACAAATTTCCCCTTTGGTTTAGAGACTCTCTCTATGGCACAAATTACCATGAAAAAAGTTACAACAATCCACTATGGGAAACACAATCAAAGGTCAATCAAAAGGCAAATAGAAGAAAGGTGCCACTTGTATTCCGAAATGATGGGGATTACAATAGGGCTTCAACATAGCAAAATTGAGATTAGTGTGAATTTAAAACTGCAAATACGGGAGGGGACTAGGTGGTGTCTATGTCATCTAGAGCAATATAGTTTGGGCTCTTCAATGGTGAGCTCCTTGACAACTATTGACTATAAATGATACGTTTTTATGTATAAGAGAACCTTACAAAAGGTACTTATAACATAATAGAGCCTTACTTATTTTCTATTATAGAAACTTATGAACCATGTGTATGCTACATGTATAATTGAATATTTATTAGGTTTCTATTCTAATCTAGTATTTGGTTCATGAGCTTAGGCACATACCTCTAGTAGATTCATCTTTGAATTGATAGTAGAACCTTTTTCATTTGAAGGGGCATTGGCCACATACCGATTGCATTGTCATTGCCTTCCATCCAAGTGTTCAGCTTCTTTTCAATTCCCCTTGGTAGCTTCTTACAATGGTCCACTACCCACTCATCATCAAAAACAACCCACATGAACTTATGGCCACTAGGGTCCTTGGCAACTCGACATTGCTCATATGCAAAAAGAATTGCAAACTTGTTAGTAAGCTCATTGTTGAATAGGGGGTCCTGATACACCTTTTGAAATAACAATTTGAATTTTTCCATGTACTCTGCACATAACATGTATAAGAAAAGCTTTGAGCCTTTCTCTTGTATGTGCCTAAATACAATTAGCCATCTAGCCTTAGGTAGGTCTTTGGCATTGAGATTTTGGTGAAGCTTTCCTTCCAAGCTCCACCATGCTTCTTACGAAAATCCCCTTGAGTGAAGCAAAGTGATTAGCTTTGGGTAGCAAAATTTTCCTATTGAAAAAAACAATTTCCTTAAAGCGACGATCCAAAGATTATATATCATGGGAGAAAACATGATGAGCGTTCCCTAATTTGGAAGCTTTTGTAAAGCTTTCTTTGTTGCATTGTGATCATCAACCACAATGTTGCTCATAGCCTTGTTACTCATTGAAGTGGGCGCACATCATTTTTGATTAGCGAATTTTTGTGTGTAGGAGTCCTCATTATACTGCAACAAATGGAACATGCACCAAGTATAAAATTGCATGTAGCATAATCAACATTTTTCTCTACATATCAATGTAGATTTGTACTATCAATAACAATCAAAACCTATATATAATAGAATATAATGTTTTATGAATGTTCTTACCTATCTTGGTTATGAGCATCCATTCCATTTAAACTTAATCTCTTCAAAATCCAACTAAAGTCTATATACTACAATTTGCTTACATTGATTGTAAATATGAAATGGACAACCTATTACTAGAAGCATGTTCAATCGACATGTGGTATGATCCTTTTGTACACCCATACCCAAAATTCACGGTTCTTTGAGTTCCATCTTCAAGGTTTTCAAAGCATCTTGTTTCACACTTGAAACAAATAGGATATAAGGAATGTTGCACATACATGTTGTGTACTAATTATCTATTTCTTTAGGCTAGCATGTGCAAATGCAACATAGTGTAGTAGAAATTAATCTCATTTGGTTGTAATTTATTTAACACTAGTTTGGTACCAAAACGGGACGCTACAGCGTCCTTTTTAAGCCTAAAACCAAAAAATACCATGATTCATAGAATCATCCAATGAAAATTTCCTTCATAGGGCTTGTCAAGGATAACACTAGCTAGGAAGAAAAATTGTTATGCATGAGATTGAAAGATTTTTCATTTGTCAAATTAGCACAAGACACTATGGTATGAAAAGACATGCTTATTTTCTTTTCTTGCATCATTATGAGAGGAAAAAAAATCAAACATATCCAAACTAAATTTAAATTCCTCATTTCATACCTAAGGATCTATGGTGCAAAGTCATTTTTCAAAGCAAAAATCATCTTAGCAAATATAAAATTGCATGAAGTTATGGATGCATAGCTAAAACAGCAAGGTGGAAATGGTGATATAAGCACAATAATTGGAAACAAGAGTACATGGCATGGAAGATACTCGGCCATGCAATAGGCAATAAGATGCCATGTATAGATAACTAGCTCTATGTGAGAAAGCATGGAGATGATGGATGTTGAGTAAAAGCATGCATTTCTAGTTCACTTCTTGCCCAACTTATGTCAGTACAGGATGATTTGCAGATCTCACAATCCTCTTTGCACTAGTACCAATCCGCTTGTATCCTGCCATGGAATGGTACTTATAGAAGAATGGATCTATGCATAAAAACTTCTTGCATTTTCCACAACCCCATACTGTCCTTGATGGGTTGCTTCCTTTGACAGGTTTTCCCTCATGCGTCAACCTCTTACGCTCATCAGCGCATACGACACAGAACTTTCTTGATTGGGAGCTCAACCTCACCAACATGTGACCGCCCATAGGGCCCTCAGTGTATATGTGTGATCTACATTGACAGCATCCCACCAAAATGATTATCAACCAACTTTTCTTGGAGTCTCAACATAAACTTGAAGCGATTAGTGTATATGTGTGATCTACATTGACAGCATCCCACCAAAATGATTATCAACCAACTTTTCTTGGAGTCTCAACATAAACTTGAAGCGATTAGTGTCCTTCTTGCCATGCAAGCTTCTCCAGATTATGTAAGCATTCACAAATACAAAATCTAGAAGACCCCAAAACAAGGCATGCACCATTTCCACCCATGGATACTCATTTCCATGCTATATCCATATCCCAACACCATGCTATCAAACACATCACAACCTGCCTTGAACTTATTGTATTGGACAGCAATCTCTGGACATGGAACTACAACTTTTCGTCCATTACCAGTTTGTCTTTGGACCTCTCCTTCATGCATACCATATACATTTGATGCAAACAAAATAGGCTTCTTATCCATCGAACTACATGCCCAACAAGCCATGGTCACGATAGTATGCAAACTTTGAAGTTCCTCTTTCCATGCACTCAATATTCAACATGTCCTTGCCAGGGAAATGCTTTCGATTAGATATGTATGTTCCTGTTGCACCATATCCCTCATTTGACAAATGCATCAAAAGTTTTACGGAGTTGAACCATCTATCAAAGAATACATGGTTCCCCTTTTGCTTTAAATCCTTGGCAAGTAACGATACAACATGCAATGATAGCTCAGGACAAGGAAGCTTATCAAATTATAACCGGTCACAGAATCACATAGATTCCACAATTGAATCCCAAATTTGTGCGGCTTTTTGGGATTGTAAACTCGACAAGGATTTAGTTTACATTTTGAGCGAATGATCCTCTCATCAATGGTTATATGCTTTCCACAATTATAATGCAATTGAAAAGTTACATTCAGTCTTTCCTCCATAAGGTAGTATTTGCCACAACTTATACTCGTTTATGCCTCTTGTAAGAGGTCTTTGTGCATTATCACGTATATGCAAAAAGCGTTTAATTTGTTGGTATTTAGTTTTGGCCCATCTTCTAAGCATAGTCAGGATATCTCATGACCCCACATCTATCTCCTCGGCAATAGTACATCTTGTCAGGCATAAATTGCAAAGCCATGCCAAGAGAAATGCCTAAAAAGCGTAAGAACGGGTGCCTATCAAGAGGTACCCATTTGCGAGTCGAGTTAGAGCTCTCCAACACTTTGTTTCTCTTCTCATTTGCATAGCGATTAGTCTCATCCACAATCATATCTACCAAATCAAGCGGAAAGAGAGATAAAAATAACTCAATTTTTGTGAACTCGCAAGGTATTTGTCCCAAATTTGGTCCTGCATTATCCAACCATCTTGGCAAGGGCTTGAATGTGCTGGCAGGCTCTTCATGAAGGCCATTACCACTTACCCAAGAGGGAAAACATATAGCCACCTCACTTGCATCATCATCACTTTCATGCAAAATCGGACCTTCAGCCTCAAGTAGCTCATCTTCTACAACATCACCCTCAAAAACTAATGCATGTTCATCACCTGAATCCTCTTGCATTGAGTCTTGATGAGGTGGCCGACCTCTCACACTAGTATCCTCATTCTTCTTTTCTCTTCTAGGAGCTTTCTTGCTCCTTGATGCATCAGCTTCTTGACTGTGTGCGTCATCCTCATGCCGTCGTGGCCTACCTCATCCAAGGATCACCTTCTTTGGTGGTCTCCCTCGCTTTTGTGAGATGATTTGGGAATGTCACGCATACATTTGTTGGCATATCAGCATATACTATAGCCTCAGGACAAAGACTATGCATAACTGAGTCATCAATGTTCACTGCATTTCTGTCTACATCTTCCAACAACCTGTCACGCATAGATTGCAAACCCACCATCACATCCATTACATGTTGCATATCATCAGCATCCACACCAAGAATTGCATCAGATAATGGCAAACTATTTTGCATCATTGCATCTCTCTTTAGCCTCTTTTGGGCATCCAAATAGTCTACTAAAGAGGTGTTGCAATCATCAAATATGGCTCTATCATGTGAGCAATCATTGTTGCAGCAGTTGATTCTTCTATCAAAAAATCTCGTATGCCTTGCCATGTGAGGAAGTATGCATTGGCATCTCCATCAAAAATACAGTTGAATAGGTGCTTTCGTGCATTGTACCTACAAATCTTACCCTTATACTTCTTATGCATCCAATCTTGAGGGTAAGCTTGTTGTGCCCATTGTACCCCGAATTCGAGGGCTGGATACAGGAGTTCTTGGCCCTCTAAAGCTCTGCAAAATTCATGGCTAGGCTCTCCTTGTAGTGTAGATGAGGGGGGAGGAGCAATAGGCGCAGCAGAGACGCACAAACCTGCCATATCTTTGCATTTTTGTTGACCTGCAATGGTGCACAGTGGAAGCGCAATAGAGCTATGCAATGCAAAAAATGTGTTCGTGAACTCATAGATTTTCGACGCTGGCTGTTCGTGAACGTAGCGAGTCTATGTTTAGCATGATCACATCATCTCGCCACTTGAATCGCTATAGTACTCTCACGCTCGAACAACAGGCGGGCGGCCACGACTTCATACGCTATGGATAGCTTTTGTAGAGCAAGATATTAAAAGTTTAATAATCCATTTTAAACTTTTTACAATTGGGTAAAGTTAATTTGATGAACTTTTTAGGGAAACAAAAATTGAGATTTTTTTTTTGCATCTTAGAGCATGGCTCTAAGCCATCAGAGTTGGGAATTCAGATTGAGAGGGTTTCAAATTAAATCAATGAAGTGGACTCACTTTCAGGATGTTTTTCTGTCCTTGGACACTTTAATGTCC
Organism: Cibotium barometz; assembly: GCF_041138505.1. Taxonomy (NCBI): domain Eukaryota; kingdom Viridiplantae; phylum Streptophyta; class Polypodiopsida; order Cyatheales; family Cibotiaceae; genus Cibotium; species Cibotium barometz. The sequence goes on from NC_141091.1 coordinate 20,496,090, forward strand.
GAGTATAGAACTAGTGTTAAGCTAACAAGAAATCAATGCTAAGATATACTACACTCTTAATCATGTAAGATCATGTAACCTAAACTTTATCAGGGATTTTAGTTACCGCTTTAAAGGACTTGAGCCTTCCTCAATGGCACTCATTGAGTTTAGGAGATCATGTAAAAGTTACTTATGAAGTTGGTCTAAGATGATCACTTGTAAGAGCCCATGTAATTTTAAATGAAGATTACTATCATTGCTTCAAAGGATGACACTTTCAAAAGAACCACATATGTTAGTGTCCTAAACAAAGTACCTAGCTTCACCAACATTAATGGTGGTCATTCTATCCATGTTCAATGGTGGGGATGAGCTCAACATAGATGAGGTAGGCCAATAAGAAGAAAATTTTGAATTGAAAAGATGCTTAAAACATACATTGATTTCTTTCTAGTAACCATCTTTGTGACATGAAGGCTAATGATAGAGAACAAACTCTATTTCTTTGATAATAATGAGACCATAAATTTTATCACCATGGGTATGTACATGCTTATTCCTTCATAACTTGTAGCATGGTTATGCAGGTGCCTATTCCTTCACCTCTCTCAAGTTTTGCTAATGTTAAGGGGAAGATGTTGCGGTTGTCCTCACAATGGACCCATTGGCCTTGCAATGGACCTAACGTAGTCACGTATGCCAATCGCAACATCTTCCCCTTAACATTATGTTAAGGGAAAGATGTTGCAGTTGGCTTGACTGACTTAGTCATGTAGACCAACCGCAACATCTTCCCCTTAATAGTAGTTAAGGTTATGAGTCTTTATGACTTGTGCCCCTTCTAAAATGATTTTACATGTGTGTACATATGATTTTCCATGTGTGTACATGTTTGCAGATTCTAACATTATCTCCAATGTAGTATATAATTGTACACATGCATAATTGTACATTATCAACTACTGTGAGAAAGGGAGGGGGCAGATAGAGAGAGAGAGAGAGAGAGAGAGAGAGAGAGAGAGAGAGAGAGAGAGAGAGAGAGAGAGAGAGAGAGAGAGAGAGAGAGAAGAGACTGATGACAGAGACAACACATGTGTAGAAGAGATTGAGCTTGCTTCAAGATTTCCTACTTGCCAAGAATACGGAGAGAGAGAGAGAGAGAGAGAGAGAGAGAGAGAGAGAGAGAGAGAGAGAGAGAAGGGGAAGGGGGAGCACAAGCATCATTTTCGTTCAACTAACAATTCAATTTTGACTTTTTCATGCATGATATTCTTGAAATGATTCTTGAAATCTATTTGAGAACCTTAAAAAAATTTTCAATTCGAAAAATACCTTCCAATATGTACCTATACCTTTCTACTTGAAAAGATAGAAACACTTGAAAAGGTAAGGAGGCTACAATACCAGCTCTACTATAGACATCAAAGAAGTACCCCAAATAACATGGTTACTTCTAAAGAGGCCTTCAACACATGATTCTTCCATTATTACAACCCAAACTTTACTTTTGCCACCAATCAACTAATCCTCCAAGCATATTATTTGCCCACAGAGATCCTATTCAAATGTTGCCCTACAACCACAAATCTTGTTAGAAAAGTAATGTCATAAGGTGCAAAGAATCCAATGGGTAAACTTAGAAACCTTAAGGACAAGGCAAACAAACATAAGAAGGAAGTTCAAGCAAACAATGAACTTGCCCAAAGCATTCACAAAGACATTAATATACATGTCAAAGAATGGCCACTCATTCAGAAAGACATTAATATACATGTCAAAGAATGGCCACTCATTCAAAAGGGGGGAAATGTGTGGTTTACATGCTAGGTATGAAAAAGGTGATATTCTACAAACTCTGGCAGAAATCCCTCATAATCAGCAAGCTCCTCCATAAAATATGGAAGTACAACACTGCAAAATTCTTTGTCATAAGCAATTTCTATTGTATCTTGGGAACTCTTGAAATGTGACTTTAAGGAGGATTGACACTTGCCTTAACCCATCTATCATGCAACAACAAATTCAAATGGGGTTGAAATTGTGCACACTTCATTGGATGAAAAGGCTTTGTGAGCAATGACTCCTTGGGCACAAAGAATCTGTTATTCCTTCTCCTTGAACACAATTTTCCTGCAAATACACAAACAAAAATGAAAAATTTGCAAGTCCCTCCCATTGACATTCTACATGTATGAGATCAACGATAGGGTGAAGGTTTTGTTGTCATCACTAAATGGAGGACTAAATGGAAACTCCAAACTTTTGAGATAAATGTGGTAAAACAAAAATTAAATGAGTTCATAATTCAACCTTGTGCTTTCCCACATCGTGTATTGTGTATTGTGTCACCTCTATTAGAAATTATAGATATCTTGAACCACCATTTCAACAAAAAGCCATGTAGGCCTAGAGTGATTAATTTATTGGCATCTTGTAAACAACCTATGTAGAAGTTACATATGGAGAGAGTCAAAAGAGAACACATTGTTACACATTAAATTAAAGTTCATACTCGTGTATTGTGTCACATCTATTAGAAATTATAGATATCTTGAACCATCATTTCAACAAAAAGCCATGTAGGCCTAGAGTGATTAATTTATTGGCATCTTGTAAACAACCTATGTAGAAGTTACATATGGAGAGAGTCAAAAAGAGAACACATTGTTGCACATTAAATTAAAGTTCATACTGGCTTCTTGCATCAAAAATGTTACACATTAAATTAAAGTTCTAAGTTTTAAAGTAAAGTAAACTTAGAACTTTAAAGTAAAGTTCTAAGTTTTTTTGCTTTAAAGAAAACTCAGAACTTTAAAGTGTAACTTGTTTTTTCTTTAAAAAAAAGAAAACTCATGGGAGTGCTTCCTTTCTACTCTATACTACTAGGTATATTAGGTTTGAATTATTTAATTTTCAGAGCATTTTGCCTCATAGTGGTATGCAACAAAAAAATAATAATAAAATTTCAAATAATTTTGAAAAGACAATAAAATATCCAAGGAATAGGTTGGTAGTATAGAACTATTCATTAGCCCAATGGTTTGGGTGGTTGTGTGGGTAGTGGTGTGTGTGAGTTCAAAACTTCTGGCTGATACAAAAAGCTCAAATGAGCACTTCAAAAAAAAAAAGATTACATAACAACACTATGGTTAGAAAAGTGCTCTCTTCAAACAAAATTCTAACCAATCACATGGTAGAATGGGAAAAATTTAACTAACCTAAACAATTATAAATAACTAAACATATTGAGTGCAATCTTTTTTTTTAAGTGCTCATTTGAGCTTTTTTATCCGGAGGTTTTGAACACACACACACCACACAACCGAACCATTGGGCTAACTTGCAGTAAAGTAAACACTACCTCATATTGAGTGCAACCTTAACTTGAAGTAAAGTAAACACTACCTCAAAAAATCTCAGCACAATGTAAAAAATAATTTGTGGCAAATCAAATAGTGTACAAACTTATGATGCATCATGTCACATACAATATCTCAAAAACACTAAGCATAATGCAATAACTTGTATCAAGAACGACAAATCTATGACACAAATCATATTGTATCAACTTTGATGAAAAACTAACACCTTGAATACACACTAATAAAGTAGACTTAGTTTTAAAGAAAAGGCATAAAAGTCTTCCTTGAGTACATTGCAAGGCAAAATTATAGATCAAACTAAAATACTACATATAATATTCTTCAACATTTGACAACATTATGGCCGTTACTCATAATCATAACAATATACTACATAAATGAGACCATTTCTAACTATTTTCTAGTGCAACCAAATTCGTGACCTTATCCTTCAAGCCCATAGACATTCACTATGTAATTATTGAAAATTGCTCCATTAAACATAAAGTTATCCTAGTGCAACCCTAATCACATGAACTTATCCTTCAAGCCCATAGAAATTCATTAAGTAATTATTGAAAATTGCTCCACTAAACATAGAGTTAAAGATATTTCCTAATCAGAGAGAAATAGCCTTAGCACCTTCAGGCTACTCCTTCTCAATAATTTTTAGTGTCTCATCATCTTAAATCACTACACCACAAAAATATCAAAACACCCAAATTTGTCACATTTCCATCAAAACCTAATTCATTTTTTGTTGAGCCTAATTCCTACTACAATGAACATCACCCTCAACATTTGAATGTGATAGCCCAAAAAATTTACTCACATGTTGTTCATAAATAGCTTATCTTCTTTTTTTGGATTCCCAATTTCCCAATAGCATCCCAAATGAACTTAGGATACTTTGCTATGAGGTAGCTTTAGAATTGTGGTTGATGAACCATATTTCTTGAAACTATCTACTACTTGTTGATGCCCTGTGATGCCATTGCTAACTATGCCCCTCTCTCTTGCTTAGAGTAGCTTCGCGTGTCGACACAGGTGCTTTAAAGAGCCTCCTTGGAGCTTATTCTTAGCTCTAAATGATGTTTTTATGCAGAGATAAGAAGTGAGAAGGGAGTAGGAGGGTTCTCATGCTCTAATGATAGTGAAAGCCTCCCTACCCTAGCCATAGCCACACCTTGGGATCAAAGTAAGGACTCTAGATGATGATAGGTGGTAGACGCCTCCTCCCAACCTCCACATATGTGCATGCACCTAAAAGTAGCCTTAATTTAGGTGACCATTTTATGTTACTTGGGAGAAGAAAAAATTCATCATTTTACATGGGAGAAGAAAAAAACCATTATGACTTTTTCCTTAGGGAAATTATACAAACAACACTAAGGCTTGTCTCTAGCAAGTCAAAAGTGAACCAACAACTACTAAGGCTTTTTGTTGCGAGATGAGCAACAATTTGTTGCTATGTAAAGTAGGAGTGGAAGTTAAAGTAGGAGTTAAAGACTAAGCCCACATCAAAAAATACTAAATAATTTCTTGTAGTCCTTCATTTTTTAAAATTCCCTTGGGGCCATTGAGCTTCCAACTTGTAAAGAATTGAACCCACAACCTAGGAGATGAGTATAAAGGCCAAAAACCTTAATTTTTAAAGGGTCTTTTCGTAAATTTGCTATTGAAGCATGGATAAGAAAGAGAACTAAGCTTCCATAGCCTATTGTTGCAAGGAATTCTTGAGCTCAAGGAGCTTCCATTGTATCACCATTGAGTTTTTAATCAAGTGTAAGTGGTCCTTGCAAGCTTATTGATTGATTAATGTCTAATTTATGTTGACTTATATTGATTAATGTCTAATTTATGTTGACTTATATTCACTGTCTTCGCGATATTTAGTGAGATTAATCGTGTGATTTAGTGCATAAATTGATGTTTATTTGCATGCAAATGTATGTAAGAAGTGTTACAGCATCTTCCTAGTGTGATTACAAGCCATAAATCTCAGTTTTATTGTCTTGACGAGCCTGGAATTGCGATTTTGTGCATGCTTAATTGCAAGACTTGAGTGCATGTTTATGTTCCCGAGTGTTCTGCTGATAGTACTCTACCTACGTTTGGTTGTGTTTGGAGCGCATTTACTCATTGAAACATCCATGTCTTTGCAAGTAGATAAGGTTGACAATGTAGTCCTTCAGCTATGTTGATCCTTGGCATTGGTTGTAATAGTGTGTTCTTGTGTGATTGTCCAATGATTCTGTAGTGCACATAACAAGCCTACGTAGCCTCCATGCACTAATCAAGTCACTTCCCTACCATAAAATTAGTATTTTAGTGCTTGTAAGCTGTGCTACATCATCTATGTGTCACGAATCCACTAACATTGGCATTGTTTGTTGGGGAGGGCAACCTAGATTAGAGAGTATTTAGCTCACTATCAAAAGACAACATTGTATTTATTTATACTTAGGATAGAGAGAGGTAGAATTGGGAATTCTAAACTCTTGAGGTAGCCAAGGAGTGGGACTCACCAAGGATCTCATAAGTTAGATTGGATTATGTTGTGAGTTTATGCAAATTCAAAAGTTACATTGTTTGCATCATATGACCATAGGCATTTAGGACTTAAGGACCTCTTCACGAGTTAGTGCTTTTCATTGTTTTGTTGTTTCCATTTTGTTTTTTTACATTATGTTTTTATTTCAAAATTAGGAGTAGGGTAAGTAGATTATATCCAATTGGCTCAAAAGCCATATTTTTTAAGCCAAAACCATAAAGGTCAAAACTACTTGTTTCATGTTGCATGCTTGTTTAGAAGGTGCATTTGAATGTTTAGAGTGTCTTGAGGGCCATAGAAACATCATTTTACATTGTAAGAAGCTATGTTAGAGAGTAAAAGCTAAAATTTGCAGTTTTGTGCTTCTACTCGTTGTAGCCCCGTGCCTTCTGTTTGCTTCCCCGCCTCTTCGCTAGCTCGTGCGCCCGCGCGCCCCCCCCCCCCCCTCCCCCTCCCCCCCCCCTGCACCTGCGCCCGTTGCCCCTTTTTCTTTCTACACATTTCCCCCCCTTCCCATAGTCACGACACTTGAGCCCTGCCTCGCCGCCCTTCTCTCTTCACTCTAGCAGCTTCCGCTCTTGCCGCCACCCCCCCCCCCCCCCCCGGCTCAGGCTCAGCCTACTTCTCTGAGCATTTTATCCCTGCCCCCCCCCTGCCCATGTGCAATACAAGTTTTTTGGCCCCCGCTCCCCCCCCTCTCTCCTTTCCCCGCTTTGTGTAGGTGTGGAGGGCTCGTCTTTGACCTCGCTCCGACCCAGGCTACAGACACGGATGGAGGATGCTCCCCCTTCGCCGTAGAGGGACTCTAATGCAGCCCCCTCGCCCACCTCCGAGGTCCCACCCATTCGACTTTCTCTTTTGCCAGAAGAAGAAGCGAGTCTTGCAACAGAGGTTGTGCGCTTATAGCGTGTGTCCACCATCTGTAGTATTGTTGGCACACATCCCAATTGCGGCCAGATTCATGACCTGCTTCAGGCCCAACTTCTTGCTGATGTGGGCAAGATCCAGGATGTTCAGATTCTGGGTCGCAGTTTCTACCAGATAGAGTTTGAGACGGCAGAGAGTGTTACGCGTGTACTTGCCATGAGCCCTCTGGATGTCTGGGGAGCACGGGCATATTTCAAACATTGGACACACAGCTTCGACCCCGCTACAGCAGCAGAGTCGGGAGAGCAGGTGTTCACTATCTCAGTGTGTTTCCACGAGCTTTGTCGAGAGTATCATCATCTTATACCCAGGATGGGCTCTCTTCTGGGTGAGGTTGTGAAGCCTACAGCTGCTTCGATTGTAGCTCAAGCCACAGGTATGCCCTCAGTTCGGGTGATCGTACGGGATTGTCACACCTTACCGAAGGCCCTCTAGTTGCCCAAGGTGGGTGGTGACTTTATCATGCAGCAGATAGAGTATTCGAGGCTGCCAAATCAGTGCTTCATTTGTAGACAGCTTGGCCACTTAGCCAAGGGCTGTCCGCGTCGTCGCCTAGGGCCCCGCAACAACCCCTGTCCAGCAGCCAACGATGGTCAGTGGAGTGCTTCTGGTGAGGGACCATCGTAGACTCACCCAACGGCCCTTGGAGCGACCCCTTCTATCGATGATGGTGAGTGGCGGCCCGCTCTCCTGGCAGGCGTTGTAGGGGATAGCATCGCCCCTCGCAGGGTTGCCAGCAACATTGGGTTCCGCTTTGGATTCCTTTTGCTCCTCTGTAGGAGGACACTTCATCTCTCGTTGACCATGAGATGGAGTCACCACTTCCGGCCGCCCCCTCCGGTGGCCCCGTAGTAGCAGGCCCCTCTCTCTTTGGAGGTGGAGGCTACTATCCCCCTAGGCCACACCATTTCTTCTTTTGTCGCCTCCGACATTCCCCCTCCTCCTCTGCCCTCACCTCGCCCAGCTCCTCCACCCCCATCTTCTTCCACTCCCACCACCCTCCCTCCCGCGATGACAGTGCTTCAGCCTTCTTGGCATTCCCCTGTGACGTGTTCTTTGCAAAGTGCACAGGGTAGGGGGACCGCATTCAGGATAGGGATCCCCATTCAGACTTCTTACCTCTGCTCGATTCTCGGCAAGATTACCAGCTTTGATAGTAGGAGGAGAGCCGAGGCCTTTTACTACTCTTTTACGAGACTTTTTGGCATTACCAGCCATCATGAGCCGGTGATGATCCGAGTCCATGTTCTTCTTTCTCCAGTGAGAGGCGAGGAGGCCCTGGACTTAGCCTTGGGCTTCTCCTTTCTGCTATGTGGTTCCAGCGACAGCGGCGATCACGATTGGACTATGGATCTAGCCTTAGAGTGCCTCCGGCAGTGGAGTTCTCCCACCACTTGGGGGATCTTGGTGTCACTGATGTCTTAGCATGGTTTTGGGACCTTGCTCACTTTTTTGTCACCAACTCAGCAGATGACCTGGGGATTCGTCACTTACTAGTTCGCATTGTGACGAATCTATACACTCCAGCTAGCTATGTATGCATTCATGAGGATTCTATGCCTGAGAGCTCGTCGGCCATGGAGGTGGCACTCATCACTGTGGATACTGATCAGGAGTTCATGTGGTAATGTGGGAGGCGGGCCCGGATGTAGATTATTCCCCATCCAAGCCCCTTGCAAAGGCTCGCTGAGCTATGGACTTAAATTGTGGATGCTTTACCTGATGTATGTCATTGGTGTGCTGGAGGGGATTTTAACATAGTTGAGGACCCCTCAAATAGGGCGGGCGGTAGCAGATGATGATTCATGGTAGTGAGCTTGCAGCCTGGGAGCAATTATGTATGGCTTTGCGGATTGTGAATGTATGGCACCATGAGGCTTTCCCGCATATGCCTAGCAACCTGATTTTCTCCCAGTCTGATCATCGACAGCAGGGAGGAACTAATTTATCGAGGATTGATCGGTTCTATGTAGGAGACTTTCTTGGCAAGCACGAAGGCTCAACTGGGATTATTGCCGGGTCCACTTTCTCAAACCATGCACTTATTTTGCCAGTGCTTGATGAGCAGTGTAGGGAGACTGGACAGTAGCTTTGGATCCCAGAGAGTGTGCTTCTGGATGCTAGTGTGGGTGAGATAGTGGAGTAGATATGGCATGCAACCATGACCAGAGAGGGAGATATAGTAGAGCAGTGTGCTTGCGGGATCTCCGAGATCAGCACCTTGCTTCACGAGATTGCACTCTCTCGATTACAGGAGATCCGAGAAAGAGAGCACAAATTGCATCGGGGTTTGGCCTCGTTGCAGCATTTGCAGGAGCAGCAGACAGATAGTGACTGGATTGAGGCACAAATGGGCCAGGCTTTGGATCCCAGAGAGTGTGCTTCTGGATGCTAGTGTGGGTGAGATAGTGGAGTAGATATGGCATGCAACCATGACCAGAGAGGGAGATATAGTAGAGCAGTGTGCTTGCGGGATCTCCAAGATCAGCACCTTGCTTCACGAGGTTGCGCTCTCTCGATTACAGGAGATCCGAGAAAGAGAGCACAAATTGCATCGGGGTTTGGCCTCGTTGCAGCATTTGCAGGAGCAGCAGACAGATACTGACTGGATTGAGGCACAAATGGGCCAGGCGCGTCAGGAGATATGCGAGGTAGAGGAGCAGCGCTATGAGTTTTTCTTTCACAGACATGCTTCTCAGTGGGGACGCAGACTGGCGATTGAGTGACACGTGAGTTTTTTGATGTCACTAGGCCATGTCATGCACGTGTGGGAGTGCGCCAACATTAGAGAGCTGATGGATCAATTAGAGTGGGAGCCTGAGGAGATGTGTTTGATTGCTATTGACTTTTATAGAGAGATTTTATCTATAGAGGCTCCCTCAAAGACTAGAGATGCTTGCAGATAGACAGTGTGGGCACACATTCAGAGACGGGTCACACAGATGATATGCGTAGTGCTTTGTCACGACCTATTACTGATTTGGAATTACATGAGGCGTTACTTGCTCTGCCTCGTAGTAGCAGTTGCCCGGGAGAGGATGGGCTCATGCCCAATTTCTTTATGCATTATTGGGATATTCTTGGCCCAGGCCTCCATAGAGGCTTCCCAACATGGACACTGGGGTTATGCCACGACAGTTTTCAGAGGGCCTGATTTTTCTTATCCCCAAGGGGAAGGGGGTATCCGATGATATTCACAATGGCAGCGTATTACGATTCTCAATACTATTTACAAAGTCTTGGCTAAGAATTTGAGTTTGAGGATCTAGCCCTTTCTTGGGGATTTGATATACGCTACATAGACAGGCTTTGTCAAGAAATGCAATATCCTTGACAACATCTTTACTTTCTGGGAGGCCATGGCACTAGCCCATCTGAGGGGTGAGGACATGGCGATTCTACTCCTTGACTTTGAGAAGGCTTATGATCGAGTTGATTGGGGCTTTTTGGAGGGCACCATGCTTCGGATGGGCATTGAGGCAGATTGGATTCAAGGGATTGCTGCACTATACTGCACTACGCATAGGCAGGTACTGTTGGCTGGAGACGATACCCTAGCTTTCCTCTGACAAATCCGTATGACAGGGCTCCTTTCCTTTTCCTATTCTTTACCGAGGCCATGAGTATGTTCCTCATGGCAGAGGAGGTTGGGTTGAGAGGATTACAGATCCCATTGAGGGGGGAGGAGATGTTGGATGCGGAGTTCGTCGGATGATACTAGCTTGTTTCTGTAGGGCCAAGATGCCAATTTGCATAGGGCTGAGCGAGCCTTGCAAATTTTCTATGGTGCATCAGTGGCACTAATCAACTAGCGCAAGACAGTTGCCTTTTGGATTAGTGAGTCCCCTACCCCAAGTTGGATGCCAGGACCTGGATTCAGATGGATTCCTTCAGGCATAGTGGTGCGCCATTTGGGCTGTCAGGTTGGGCTGGATTTATCACCAGAGCAGCAGCTTGCGCCTCTTTTGCTGAGCATGCAGAAGAAACTTTTACATTGGAGCTCAGCACGATTTTCCTTGGCAGGAAAGGTTGTGGTGGCTAATCATGTGCTCTTAGCAACCATGTGGTATGTGACTTCATGTTGGATATTCTCTAGTTCCTATATCAGCCAGGTACATGATGATAGTTGGTGGGGATTTGGGCTTTTGGTGCGAGACCCCTAGCCAGATTACAATGGGACTCAGGGGAGTGGATATGGCTGGATCCCTATGCCCCCCAGGATGCTCCAGGCATACAGTTTTTCTAGTACATAGTTAGGTTGTGCAAACTCAATGTTGAAAACAAAGGAGAAGGGTATATACAGGCATGAAGAAAGGTGTGTGTGTGTGGGGGGGGGAGGGGGGGGGGGGGGGGGTTGTGTTGTTGCAAAACATCATGTGTTGAAAAGCTAGCATCATTAGCCCTCCCCTTTTGGCTAGAGGCACTCATGCCTCTAGCTCACTGATGTTGAATTTGGCAAGAACTTCATTGTCTCCCACTAGGTGTTAAACCCTTGAATATTGTTACCTTGCGATGAATGATATGCCAGGATCCCTTACAATGATGGAAAAGAAGATCAATGTGCCTCCCTACTTTTCTTTCTTTCAACTCGGGTGGCTGTCTACAAAATTTCTCTATTTGCACTTGCTTAGGTGACTCCTTAGTTCTTTTGATACTTCTCCCACAAATACTGCTTCCTTAGAATCCTGACACTCAATCTTTTGAAAATATGGATCTTCCCATCCACAACTTGCAAGTGATAGCTCCTATTGGTGTACTTCTGCATGATTAGGAAGGTTCCTTCCCACCATTGGCCAAGAATTATCCTTCCTATCATCAAAATGGTTGTCATATCTATGCATTTTCTCTCTACCCTTGCTTTTGATGTCTTCCAAACTCAACACATTAATAGCCGTTTCCTCTTCTATAGGTAGGGTGAAATTTGTGCCAGTGTGGTCGTTGCAGTAGTGCTGGTGGCCTCAAGATCTTTATTCGTGGCATAGGTGGAGGTGATGGTTGAACAAAATTTTGGGCTTGTGGAATCGGCATTGGCGGTGGTGCTAGCCTTGCTCTAGGGGGGTTAACTTGTTGCCCTCATCATCTTTGTGGGTAAGCATCCCTTGGATTCCTCCTTCCGTAAGGAAAAAAGTGCATTGCATGCCCCATCTCCCTATAACTTTAGCACACATATTAAAATGCTTGCCTTCATTAAGGCCTTCCTTGTTCTTGATTTTGTGGCTGCACCCTTGCATGTTACACTAAATGAATCAACAGATTCTCCAGCATAGTTGAATCAGTAATCCTTTGTAACAACTCTTACTTTTGACCTTCTTCACTTATGTGTCACATAAACTATGGCCCCCTTGGCCCTTGCACTTGCATTACTTTTTGCGGGTTCCCGACTTGAACACTTCCCATGGCTCCTTCACTTGACAGATGCTTATATCTATATTTTTGATTCTTATTGCCTCTTTGTATGTGGTGGGAAGTCTACTCTTGACCCAAAGCATTGGGAAAAGACCTATGACATAGCTTTCTTGTTTGAGAAAGTCGGACGCAACTCTGCCTTTACCAACCAATGCAGTCCATCTATTCCAAAGCTCCTGAAATTGCACTTTGTATGTCCCATAATCGAGTACCAAATATTTTCGTAATTGTGATATCTTGTTATAAAAAAATTCTGATGTTTCACACACCCCAAAACTTCTCTCAATGGTTGTCTTCAAGGCATGTTGGTTGTCCAAGGTGTTCTTCCAAGAGTGTGCCTCACACTTCACTACTAAGTGGAATGACCTTAGCATGGTTGCCTCATCATCCCTTCTGGCTATGAAGTAAGCCAACTCTAGGCTATCAAAAAATTTCTACAACATCTTCTCCTTCCTTTTCATAGAAGACTGGAAAATCCATTACTAAAAACCAATTATTTGCTGGTAAGAGACCCAACAAAGTCAGCTTGAATTGGCATAGTAATTCTTGGAAGACACAATGTTTTTGCATTTATGCATTGTTACAGGGCCTACTAGTGCCCTTGTTATACTTTTTTGGGCTTGCCCCAACAGATGTATGCTTACCTGGCTTGTGGTTTGCCCTATGTATGAAATTGTGGAATGTATCTTTGTTTTACAAGGATGGAATGCAGCCTTTTGTGAGGGTCAAGGTGAGGTTTTATTGAGGTAGGAGATTCTCGAATGTTGAGATCTCTTTGGTGATATAGGTTTTTGGAGCGATCCCTCGTTCGACAAACCACTTAAAGTTGTATTTATGTATGGACATGTGGTAGTCAGTGTGATTGCACTGTAGTATTGTGCCAGGGTTTTTTGAAACTTAACTTTGGCACATAGATAGGTTCCCTAGGATTGCATTTTCACTATTATATACTTTTGGCACAAGGGCACGGGAGCTTGTATATACCATATTCACTAGATGCATGTGCATGAGTGCTAGGGCTATGGACAGGGTATCTCTCCTTAGGTAACATTCTTTATTACTATAAAGGCGGGTGCATATCTTTGGGCGACGAGGTGATCTAAGTACATTTTGCCATTGAGGGCTAGCCTTGTGAGAGTGGGAATGAGCTCTAGCTTCCAAAGTAAACCATGTGATTAAGTTAGAGTAAAAGAAGAGGATATATCTAAAATAGATTTTTGCGCTCATTACAAACATACAAGTTTACTATATTGGCTTTTGGTTTCACTAATACTCCTGTTATGTTTATGTGCTTAATAAGTATTATCTTTCATCCTTATCTTGATGAGTTCATTTTGGTTTTCTTGGATGATATTTTTGTGTATTCAAAAGATGAGAATGATTATGAAGGACATCTAAGGAAAACACTTAATATTGTATGTGAACATCGTTTGTATGAAAAAATGAGGAAGTGCTTGTTTTCTAAAGATCAAATTGTTATCCAAAGAGGGAATTCATATTGATCCTCACAAAGTGAAGGAAATGGTGGATTGGGCTACAATTTAGTGTGTAAGAGATGTGAGGAATTTTCTTGGATTAGCACAATATAAAAGAGTGCACATAAACGACTTCTCGAAAATTGCAAGTCCCATGACTAATAGTGTCATCAAAATTGAAGTTTCATGAATGTTGTGAGTTATCAAGGCTTTTCTGTCTCTAGAAGTGGCCATCTGAGAGAGAAAAGGCACATGAAAGCACATATGGATGGACAAAGAGGCATGTATGAAAGTGAATTCAAGGCAAGAGAAGTGCCAAAATGTGAAGTTTACTTCAAAAGTGTATGGAAGATTTTCCTAGGATCTCATCACAATTTTACAGAGTGCAAACGGGCCTCTGAAGGACCAAAAATGATTAAAATACAGCTTACGGGAGGTACAAAAAGTGGGCACATGGACGAAGAGCAATGAAAATGGAAAGGAGGGCTTTATTTGGTCCATTTTGGACATTTCTTACCCAATAAAAGGTGAAGAAATAGGCACCCAAGTTCCCCCATGACTCAACCATGCTTTACCTCTCTCTAAGCCACATGGATGCTAAAAATGGCATCAATTTTACACCTCATCTACTCGAGTTCTTAAAAGTAGACTATCTTGCTCATTAGGAAGGTAATTAGAGTGTGGAAAAGCACAAGTGAAAGCTCTCATCAAGCTCTTCAAGCTCAAGCACTCATATGCTAGCTATATGCTTATGTTAATGTACCACCCTTGGTAGATAAGTACTTAGGATATGGAGCACTTCAAGCTCATGCTCCTACCCAAATCCTCTTCAAGACTCTCCTTTTCTCTGCCGTAAAAGTACTCTTGGCTTGAATAGCCATTGAGGCTTTGAGAAGAGGACAACATAGCACAAGGTTCTAAATAAACCCGTAAGCTCATGCGTTATGGAGATCCTAGACTACATGGTCCAAGAGATGTATTAATTCAAGCTTCTCTCTTTATGTAAAGAGTTCAAGAGCAAAAGATTAATACAAAGCCTTTCGAGGGGGTTCGCCTCAAGAAATCTGACCCTCAATCTTGTGTGATTCTGTTAAGTTCTTGCTTTGTTATACTTGCTTTGCATATGCTACTTGATCATGTTGTGTGTGTGACTAGCTAAATGAATGCATAAGCTAGTTGTTGTGTGTGTGAGTAGCTAAACGAATGCATAAGCTAGTTGTTGTTTATGTGTGCAAGTAGTTAAATAAATGCATTAGCTACTTTGTTATTCCTATCACATGCTATCACTATACAAAGGGAGGAAATTAAAAGGAAATCGTTACTAAAAGAGCTTGAGTAAATACTTGTTATTTGCCATAACGAAGCTTATAGTAAATTTTGGTTTCATTGGTATCAGAGCTTTGTTTTGGTATTGCTTAATTGAAATTAACACTTTTAATTAAGCTACGATCCAAGCATTCTCATAAAAAGGTAGTGAATTTTGTGAAGGAATCATATCTTTTATTACACACAATGATCATAGTTGGCATCAAGTAAATTTTAAGGAAGATGAAGCTTCAACACAAGGAACTCATGCCTTAAGAAATTTAGTACAAAGCTTGCATGATGTACAACATAAGCTTAATTCTTCACAAGGGATTGAGAATGTAAGAATGACCATGGAACGGCAAGGGCAATCTCCATCATCAAGTGCTCCTCAAGAATAATGTTCCCATTGTAGACGGCAAAGATCTTCCTCAAGTGATGAGTCTTCCTCATCCAAAAGTGGAAGAAGCAAAAGAAGCCATTTTCATAGAAGAAGGAGAAGGTCTCCTTCACCTCCATTAAGCCCTTCACTCTCAAAAGGTGATGAAGAGAGTTCTCTACAAGAAAGGTTAAGCACCTCCACTCGCATACTAAGAAGGCGCAAAAGGAGCCATTATGCTTAGAAGAGAGCTTGCAAGCTTCAAACATTCAAGGAGGGTGGAAAGAATGTGACTTTTCTCACATTTGATGGTACATATGACATTATGGATAAAGTACTTAACTTTATCCACCACCAAAAATTTGATGCGGCTTTTGGGGGGGAGCACTTCACCAAATAGTCCAATGTGTCCATGTATATGCAAAGGTCTACCCATCAATGGTGGGTGATTCTTCGAGCTCAAGGCTTGTGGCCCACCAAAACTTGGCGAGAATGTAGGAATACTATCATGAAGCAATTCCTAAGTGACCAAGCTCAAGATGATGTGCTAACATCATGGCATGCTCTTAAGCCCGAAAAAGGAGAGACTATATGGACAAGATCTGGGATTTGCATCTCAAAGCTATTGTCTTGAAGAAGATAAATTTCTCGGAGCAAAAGCAGCAGTTTTTGGTCGAGCTCCATGAGAATGTGCGTGGATATGTTCATGCACAAAAGCCAGCAACTTTCTCCAAAATCATCCATCACTTATTGGTGGGTAGCAAGATTTTCCCTTTCAACAAGATGACTATTAAGTTGTATGAGAAAGGTGAAAAGACTTTCCACAATGAGTGGCCTTCTCAAGACTTTAAATGTCAACCAAAGAAGAAGGAGAAAGGGGTGTACAAGGGGCAGAATAAGCTCTCACACCCGAGGAGCTTGAAAGGTATAAGAAGGAGAACCGA
Source organism: Cibotium barometz (assembly GCF_041138505.1). Lineage (NCBI taxonomy): Eukaryota > Viridiplantae > Streptophyta > Polypodiopsida > Cyatheales > Cibotiaceae > Cibotium > Cibotium barometz. The sequence goes on from NC_141091.1 coordinate 20,512,424, forward strand.
TGCTTCAAGTGTGGAGAACAAGGGCACTTATATTGCGCTTGAAAGGTATAAGAAGGAGAACCGATGCTTCAAGTGTGGAGAACAAGGGCATTTATATTGCGCTTGTCCCACAAAAGTCATCAAGAAGGGTCCTCCTCAAGCCTCACAATTGAGTTAGCCCAAAACCTGGGCATCGAGACTAAAGAGATGGGACCTACACTCAATGCTGAGATGGAGCCTTTAAAGGGCCACAAGTCCCTGTCATGCCATTGATTGGGAAGCTTAAGATACTATTCAAGAGTATGTTGATCAACAACAGTTTTATGTAACTCCTTTGTTGCATGAGGATGTTATTTTGGGGATGCCATGGCTTCATCGTATGGCCATACAACTCACTTATCTTAAAAGGGACATCACTTTTCATCATAAGGGTAAAGCTATTAGTATTAGAAATGAAAAGAAGGTAAGCACCATACCTTTTGTATCTAGTGATGTTATACAAAAGTCAATAAAGTCTTCTCTTTTTGTGTACATGATTTTATGAGATCTAATGATGATATGCACTATATGACTTTTCTTCAAGCATATAATGATTGTTTTTCAGATTCTATCCCTAGTGAGTTACCTCCTTTAAGAGGAGAGTATGACCATAGGATTGCATTAATGCCAAGTAGTTTACCTCCTAATAAGCCTCCATATCATGTTTCTCACGCTCACAAGAAGAGATACTCTCTCAAGTAAATGAGCTTCTTGAGAAGGAGATGGTACAACCTTATTCATCTTCTTTTTGATCACCTATGTTATTAGTGCAAAAGAAGGACGGGTCCTATCGCATGTGTGTGGACTACCGTGCACTAAACAAGAACACAATTAAAAATCGACTTCCAGTCCCTCGCATGCATAGAGGACATTTTTGATAAGTTACAAGGTTCATCTTACTTTTTTAGGATAGACCTTAAGAGTGGCTATCATCAAATAAGGATGGTACCTCATGATATCCACAAGACTATTTTCGTATGTAGTTTGGTTTGTATGAGTATGTGGTGATGCACTTTGGTCTTACCGATGCTCCAAAAACCTTTAATAGGTCAATGGAAAGACTATTTAGGAAACATAGGACATACACTAGAGTGTTCTTCGATGATGGAAGAACACAAGGGAGCACTTAAAGGCAACTTTTGAAGAATTACGTCCTAATAAGCTTTACGCTAATGGGAAGAAAAGTGAATTCTTCCTTAAAAAGATTAAGTATTTTGGTCACATTATCGTTAAGGAGGGTATCCAAATGGATCCCAAGAAGCTTAAGGTAATAAATGAGTGGCCACAACCAGAGAACCTCCATGAGGTAAGAAGCTTCATTGGCATGTGTTCCTAGTATAGACATTTTATTTCAAACTTCTCTATAATAGCGGGTCCACTCCATGATTTGACAAAGAAAAAGGTCAAATTTTAGTGGACCATAAAAGAAGACAATGCCTTCAAAGAGCTCAAGGAAAGGCTTAGACGAAACCACTTTTGATACTCTCCGATTTTGATAAGCCTTTCGAACTTCATTGTGATGCTTGTGGTGATAACATTGGAGTAGTTCTTTCTCAAGAAGGACACCCTATTGCTTATGAAAGTAGAAGGTTGAATTCTCAAGAACAACTATTAGGAATCTATGAGAAAGAACTACTTGCAGTTATCCAAGCTCTAGATTCCTAGAAGCATTACTTGTTAGGTACACCCTTCATAATACATACAGATCACCAAAGCATTAAGTATTTTCTTAAGCAAACCAAGCTTTCAGACAAGCAAATGAGATGGGCTAATTTTTATATAGCCCATGTTTCTGGAAAGCAAAATGTGGTTGCGGATGTACTCTCGCGCGAGAAGGCCTAGAGTAAATGCGATCTCCATAGCATATAATCATGATCTTGCAAGCATGATTGACAAGTATGCACAAGATGAAGGCTATATCTCTATTATGGAAGATTTAGAGAGTAAAAAAAGATCCATGAACCTTTCTCACTAAAGGAAGGATTCCTTTTATGTGGTTCACGGCGGTTATGTGTAACCAAGGAACTTCATGAGAAAGTAATGTAAGAGTCTCATGCTCCTCCATATGCAGGGCATTGTGGCATTCAAGCCACTACTCAAGCAATAGAAACCTATTTCTATTGGTCCTCCATGCGTAAGGACATCCATGATTATGTAGAGCAATGCATGGTATGTCAAAAGGTCAAATATGATAGAGGAAGAGCCCCTAGATTTTTGCAACCGTTGCCAATTCCAGAAGCTCCATGGGAGAGTATTTCAATGGATTTCATCTTTGGATTACCGAAGTCCATACATGGAAATATGGGCATATGGACAGTGGTCGACCGATTTAGTAAACAAGCTCATTTGTTAAAAAGTCTATTAGGTCACACCACATGGCTACCATATTCATATCCCAAATTTTCAAGTACCATGGAATGCCAAGTTCAATAGTCTCTCATAGAGACCCAAGGATGACAAGTCTCTTTTGGAGAGAACTATTTGAAAATTTGGGCACTAAGCTCAATTTCTCCTCCGCCTATCACCCTCAAACGAATGGGCAATCAAAAATTATAAACTCTATCATTCTTGATCTTCTCTCAAAAGCTATGATGGAGAGAGAGATCAAAGCAAACAATGGGAGAAATATTTACCCCTAGTAGAATTTGTATACAATAACATGGTGCATTCCTCTACAGGGAAGTCTCCATTTGAGATTGTGGAAGGATGTCCAAAGCTTCCACCAATCTTAAGGATGCATTCAAGTATATTCGCGGCTAATGAGTATGTGCATGATATCAAGATAGCTTTTCAGAGGATAAAAGAAGCTATTCAAGTGTCACAAGAAAAGCAAAAACGAGCTACGGATAAGCATCGAAGGCCTTTGGAGCTAAAAGAGGATGAATGTGTTTTTCTCAAGTTACCCAAGGTTTGTTTATGTTAAAAGACAGGCAAGGATTAGAAAGGAAGACCCACAGGTCATCAAAACATTTATCCTAAGCTCTCCAAGAGGTATTATGGTCCATTCCAAATTCTTGAGAGAATCAATGAAACGTCTTTTAGACTCAAGCTACTAGAGCATTGGTGAATACATAATGCCTTCCATGTGAGTTTATTAAAGCCATTTAAAGACACCCAATAGAAGAGGATCTTCTTGAGATTAAGGACCAAGAGGAGATCCTACAACCTGAGGTCATCCTAAGCCATGAGGACAACATTCTTCAAAATGGTAAGATAATGCGTAAGTATTTAATTAAGTTTAAAAATTATCCTTTAGAAGATGCTAAATGGATGTAGGAACCCCAACTGAAGGATTCTCTCGCCCTATTGCAAGACTACAAGCTCCATGCTTTGGAAGATAATCCACACATCGATGTACAAAAAGGTACAGAGATTTAATGCAAAGATTCTTTTCTTTATAAATGTGCATTAAAATGTTTGACAGGTGTATACCAATGTTTTCAACAAGAAATGGTTTAGAGAGACTTGTCACGAGACTTGTCTCCTAAACACCTGCTAGCATTACTATCTAGTCCAAGAATGTCCTTATCACTCAAATGTGCATGTGGAGTGATAAAGAGTAACCAAGTCTCAGCTTAGCGCGATGACTTCGTCACCTAAGCACCTACTAAACTAGCCATCTAGTCCAGGAAAGTGAGTCATAATCAAATGTGGATCCGAAGTATAGATGGGCTTCCTTTCACTTCATACAAGCATAGTCGAGGACAAATATGATCTCAAGGGAGAGGTAAGTTCATCAAAATTGAATTTTGATGAATGTTGTGCTTTATCAAGGCTTTTCTCTCTCTAAAAGTGGTCATCTGAGAGAGAAAAGGCACATGAAAGCACATATGGATGGACAAAGAGACATGTATGAAAGTGAATTCAAGGCAAGAGAAGTTCCAAAAGGTGAATTTTACTTCAAAAGTGCATGGAAGATTTTCCTAGGATCTCACCAGAATTTTACGGAGTGCGAATGGGCCTCCAAAGGACCAAAAACGGTTAAAATACAGCTTCTTACGAGAGGTACAAAAAGTGGGCACATGGACAATGAGTAATGAAAATGGGAAGGAGTGCTTTATTTGGTCCATTTTGGACATTTCTTACCCAATAAAAGGTGATGAAATAGGCGCCCAACTTCTCCCATGACTCACCCATCATGCTCTACCTCTCTCTAAGCCACATGGATGCTAAAAATGGCATCAACTTTACACCTCATCTAATCGATTTCTTAAAAGTAGATTGTCTTGATCATTAGGAAGGTAATTAGAGTGTGAAAAAGCACAAGTAAAATCTCTCATCAAGCTCTTCAAGCTCAAGCACTCATATGCTAGCTATATGCTTATGTTAATGTACCACCCTTGGTAGATAAGTACTTAGCATATGGAGCACTTCCAGCTCATGCTCCTACCCAAATCCTCTTCAAGACTCTCCTTTTCTCCATAAGTACTCTTGGCTTGAATAGCCATTGAGGCTTTGAGAAGAGGATAACATAGCACAAGGTCCTAAGTAAGCCCGTAAGCTCATGGGTTATGGAGATCCTAGACTCCATGGTCCAAGAGATGTATTAATTCAAGCTTCTCTCTTTATGTAAAGAGTTCAAGAGCAAAAGATTAATACAAAGCCTTTTGAGGGGGGGTCGGCCTCAAGAAATCCGACCCTCAATCTTGTGTGATTGTGTTAAGTTCTTGCTTTGTTATACTTGCTTTGCATATGCTACTTGATCATGTTGTGTGTGTGAGTAGCTAAATGAATGCATAAGCTAGTTGTTGTGTGTGTGAGTAGCTAAATGAATGCATAAGCTAGTTGTTGTTGGTGTGCAAGTAGTTAGATGAATGCATTAGCTACTTTGTTATTCCTATCACATGCTATCACTACAAAGGGAGGAATTAAAATAAAATCGTTACTAAAAGAGCTTGAGTAAATACTTGTTATTTGCCATAACGAAGCTTATAGTAAACTTTGGTTTCAAATAGTGAAGGTTTGATTTTTGAGTGTTGTCATGCGATGCATTATTCATGTTTGTTCTTGATGGAAGGAATTGTGATAATAAAGTCTTTGGTTTTGTTTTCAAAGGCACTGAATTTTGGTGCATCTCACCTCCCTCTTTTGCAATCATTTGCTAACAAAGAGTTAACAATAGACAATGTGACAAGCACAAGTGGCATGAAGAAAGAAGAAGATGATAATTAGGCCTTTTATGAGCCCACATGCATCATGAATACTAGCATACAAATGAATGTAAGGACTATATCTTTCAGAGAAGGTGAGTCTTATGAGTAGGGTTTTGAAGTTAATATAAAGGATGAGTAGGATGGTTATGTTTTTTGTAATGCTAAGAATATAGATGGCAGGCTTTGAGGTGCCATGCAAATCTCCAAAGAGCCCTCACAATGTTTTAGAGTTTGTTTGAAAGATACTTTTGGATGCCAATGCTATAAGGCCTCTATTCTAATTTCGAAGCTCTATATATGCATATTAAGGTGTTGTATGGGGGGAGACACACATTGAAGTTTGGGATCTAGGGGAATATAATCACCAATGAGCTAGGGGCATGAATGCCTCTAGCCTCAAGCAGTGCTTGATTGTTACAAGCCAATATTTTTTAGAAGCCAGTGGTAGTTTCTCTTGCAAATAATAATAGATAATAATGCCTATAGATAGATAGTTCCTGCTTGATATTTCTGGCAATGTACAATGGTAGTTTCTCTTGCAAATCAGGACATTAGGCAAGCCCAAAGAGAGAAAGATTTAGAAGCTATTGGTGGTTTGTCACTAGAAACTATAGTCACTTCTAGTTCTTATCCATTTTCCTTTTCAATTCCTCACCCACAAAGTCATAGCCTCTAAGCTTACTTTTCTCATCTCACTAAAAAACATGCCCCATTTTCTCTTCATGGCAACCAAGGTAAGGGATACTTATAAGATCAAAATCAAGTACATAATCACACATAAAAATTAAATACCAAGTCTACCTTCCAAACTAGTTTCCAAACTAGTTGTGATATCAAGATGTAAGTAGTAGAGTACCAAGGCACCACACCATAATTGTGTTAGGCCTTGAGCGTAAGTTCTATCTCCATACAAGATCATTGCTTTGAGTATATTTCTCCATAATACTTTGTTTGTTGCCACTCCAAATTTTTGAAACATGAAAATATCATGTCCTAAGTTAGGAGTGGTTGTGGCCATCGAGATTCTCGAGAAATAATGTGAACATGTATTTGTGTCAAAAACATAAATTATATGAACATGCAAAAAAAATCATTAATTAAACATAACAAAATATTCATAAAATCAACACTCATTAGTGAGATGCATAGATTAATGGATGGATATAGTGGCTTCTACAACTAGTAGTAAAAAATAGCACCAAAAAACAAGAAAAGACTACTTTTATTATAGAATGTGGTACATTTCCATATCACGGAATGCCGTTTGGTCTTTGTAATGTACCGACTACATTCTAGAGGCGTGTGATGGAAATAATTCAGATTTTCTCCATCAATTTTTAGCAGTTTAAGTAGTGGATAACTTTACAATATACTCTTTTTTATAAAAACATCTGACATATATGAGGATAGCATTATAGAGGTATTATAGAGAGAGAAGAATTTATAACAATCCATTTATATGCGTATTTTGCATCTAGAAGGGGAAAATATCGGGGCATGTAGTTTCTAGATCTCATATAGAAATGGCCATTGACAAAGTCAAGGCCATCATGCAAGCAAATGTACTAGCCATGGCCCAACTGAACTAAGTTCTTTTTGGGGGTATGAAAATTTTTATACAAGGTTTGTTGATAATTTTCAAATAATTTTCAACAATAGCTACTATGACTCTATATGATCTCCCCAAAAAGATGCAAAATTTGTGTGGACACTTGAATGTGAAAATGCATTCAAACAATTGAAGATTGTGACAATCAGTGAACCTACTATCCTTAGGCAACCGAATCGGGACAATATTTATCATGTGCATGTGGATTCATCAAGCATACCCATGGAAGAAATCTTGGCACAACAAGAAGGAAGGGTAGATTATCTCCTCTATCATATTAAGAGTCACAACAAAGCTGAAGAGAGCTATTCAACTACAAAATGGGAGGCACTAAAAATGATGTTTAGGGCTACCAAATTTAGGCAACATTATTTGCTGCTGGGAAGACTTTTCCATTTTAGTATAGATCATAATTCCTTACTCAACTTGATTAAGAAGGCAATTATCAAGGGAAGCATAATGAGGTGGTTGTTGCTCCTTCAAGATTTTGATTTCAAATATTCACAGACTTGGAAGAACTTACTTTGGTGCTAGTTTTTATATAGAAGTACTCTAGAAACTTGATAAGACCTATAGGAATACTCGAGCTTTTGATTTTGATTTCAAATATTCACAGACTTGGAAGAACTTACTTTGGTGCTAGTTTTTATCTAGAAGTACTCTAGATACTTGATAAGACCTATAGGAATACTCGAATAGAGGAATAATGCTAGCAATATCAACCATTAATGAAATAAAAGCTTTGGTATTAAGATGTGGGAGATTTACTAGAGAGATATATAAATAGGGGATGGAGTCCTCAGAAGGTGTATACCTACTCTATTCAAAATATAGACAACTTAGAATAAAGGAATGTGTTCATGAGAGCCCATGATAGGAAAAAATACTCCATTGTGAAAGAAATTACTTTAAATGTGAGACCAAAATTAGTGCATTCCCATCAAAAGGAGCAATCATTGATGATAAGCAATTTGATTCTAAGTGATTTGATTAGAGCCCATATATATGCATGGTTAGGCATTGTTTTGTGATGCAGTTTTTGGCATGTGTACATGTGGATGCATGGTTTTGATGCTCATAGATGCCCATTTCCCTTGGTCCAATGGTTGGTTGAGATCACTTTTTTACATATCAGCATGAACCATGCATTATTTACATATCAGCATGAAGCATGCATTATTTACAAGCTTTATTTCACACTCTAAGATTTTCTAGGGTTTTTTAGTAAAGCTTTATTTCACAGTCTAAGATTTTCTAGGGTTTTTTTAGTAAAGCTCACTATCTTAGCTAGACTTGGACAAATTTGAAGTGAAATGATGCTTAGCATTAGAGCAGTGAGAAGCTTCACACATAATCACTTGCAGATAATGGTCCTAATTTATTCTAGCACATGTGTGACATCTTTTTTTTCATATTTGGCACAAATTTTGTCGAATCTATGAGATAAGGACATGCCCCACTTGCCTTCTTGGAAAATAATGAGGGAAAGGTCATCATGAAGGACACAGGTGGTCCCCTTAATATGATTGCATGCCTAAGCATGATGGAAGTGTAAAAGGTGGCACTGAAAGGGAAAATGTCCAGTGTACAAATAATGTGGATAAAAAATCTATGATGTGGTGGCAAGGTAAATGAACTTTTGGGAGTCTATAGTAGGGGTCAAATTATGGAAACAAACATGCTTGAGGGTACTAAAGTGGGAATGGGGGCCATATAGTGTAAAAAAATGAGATGCCACCACATCAATTGAGACATCATGAGTGTTCTAGGAAGAACAAGAAAGAGTCACTACTGAGAGAGGGGTTCTATATGAAGTTTAATTTGGCTCTATTTCTCTCATACAACATTAGATTATGGCAAATGAAGATTGTATCCTCATGTTTTTGACCATTTTGGATGCATTGGTGGCCTCAACTTGGACAAATTTGATTAAAAAAAAAGATCTATCAGAGGTGACACACTGAAGTTCATATGCATTCTTATTTGAGGAGTTTGAGGTTGAGTTAGGTGTATAGATTTACACATTGTGTCTACAATTTGAATTAGAGAAGGGTTGTGTGGCTAGTGTTGCCCCCCTTCATGTGTTTTGCAGCCATTAAAGTAGTGTATAAGTGGATCATATTCGCTTCCTTTTCTTCATCATTTGAATGAATAGCAAGATTTCTCTCTCAAACATTATGCCAATCTCTCTTTAAGGGAAGGCTGTCAGATTTTATATGTTTATGTTATTAGTTTTTTGGTTCTTGGTTTTGTTTATGAGTTCAACGTTTGCAAGGTGAAAGAATATAGGGGCAAGGGGTTTTCTTTCTCTTTTTACCTCACATGATATTGGTGCCCTCATTGAGAAATTGAGCACATGTTATCTTCAATCAAGTGTTAATTTGTGATTTGTGAAGAGTGAAAAGCTTAAGTTATTAGCTCACAAAATGTGTATGCTTGTTGTGGTTGGCTTGGAAGCCATTTCATTGGTGCCTTTAATTGGAGATTTTTGATCAAAATTAGAGGTAAGGATGATGTCATATATCTAGAGTTTTTTGATGGTCCAAGTGAACATGTCATCTTGGAGAAGATGGAGATTGCATACATTAGCAACCATACTCAAGACCTTGCACAACTACTCTGGCTTTTGTAGATTTGCCTAAAAAGTGATGCATGACCATGGTTAAAAGCTTATGAAGAGGGGTTCTAGGCATCTCAACCTACTCGTTGCATTAAATTTGGATAACCTCAAACAAGCCCTTGTTGATGAATTTGTGAAGACAAAGGATTTAGATAAGGTGTGGCATGCAATACAAGGACTGGTGTAGAAGAAGATTGAACCTATTTATGATTACACAAGGAGATTTCTCTTATTGTAGGAGAGCCTATTCAAAGCCTTGCAGCCACAACCTCCACTAAACATGATGAAGAAAGATAGATTTCTTGTAGGACTTAAAGAAAATATCCATTGGGGTGTGAAGCTAAAAAATCCAAGGTCCTATGAGAATGCTGTAGAGATTGAAAAAAGAAAGAAGTGGAATCTACAAAGGATGAGCTAGCTAGGGATGGTCTCATCACTGATGAGGGGCTGGAAATGAAGAAGTTTAAGCTTTCTCAAACTAGAGTGCCTATAGAGATCACCCATTCTATGAATCTACCTATTGTACATATGGTGCCCCAAGTTGTACCTATAGTGGTGGCTACAACAACCAATAGAGGAAGGGTTAAGGTAGGACATGAGGCACAGGGTAGATTTAATGAAGAATCTTAGTTGCTAAGTAATACAGGTGATGGTCATGGACATGGAAGGAACTACAATCAAGGAAATAGTGAAGGTCAAGATAGTAGTGGTGGGGGCCGTGTATATGGTAGAGGTTGGAAAAATTTGCCTCCATGTTATAATTGTGGGGAACTTGGTTATATCAACCCGTGAATGTGATAGGCAACCAAGAATGGGAGGTGATATGTATGCATTGCCTTCACAACTACCAAATCAATCAAATGAATTTGGCATTGAGATAAGAGGTGAGGTAGGTTCCAATGGTATATCAATGGAAGAAAAGAGAAATACAAAGGTGCTAAATGTTGTGACAACAAAGCATGAAGAGGCATTGGTGATGCCCATTAGGAAAAGGAATAAGGATGAAAGGGAGGAAGGAAGAGGCATTGCAAGACCAATGAAGAAGAAGGAGCCTTGATCGAATAAGAAGAAGGGAAAGGCTCATGAAGGTGAAAGATGTAAAAGCCAAAAGGAAGAGAAGGTCATGCAAAAAGTTCCAGGTCACACTGATTTTTTGCTAGGGGATGGGTAGTCAAGCTATGATTTGAAAAAGCCAACATTGCTAGCAAGAAAGTAAATGCGACATTTGGTCATATTGTAGAGATGGTGCCAAAGCTCAAGTGACAATGGAAGATTCTTGTTAGTCCAATTGAGAAGGAACCAGAATGAGGGTCTATGAAAGTTCTCTCAATCAATGAGCTACAAGATATTTGCCCTATTGTGGATATGTGGCATAAAAGGAAGAATCTTAGATAGGCATATGTAGATGGTGGTGCTTAGATTTGTGTCATCACCCACACATGCATAGAGTACTTGGGGCTTATTGTTGTGTTGGTGTGTCATGGTTCTGCATATGCTACATACGCTTGGCTAATGATCAAAAGGTTAAGTGTCTGGGCATTGTCAAGAATCTTGAAGAGGAAGCTTATGATGTCAAGGATCCTGAAGAGAAAGCTTATGATGCCAAGGATATCGTGGACTTCTGTGTCATTCTAGTAGGACTAGGAGCCTATCCTATCATTCCTACAAGGCCATGGTTGTAAGCAATTGGAGCGGTTCAAGATTGGAGACATGGTACTATTTGCATTCATAGCAAGATAAGTATCAAAAGGCTATTTGATATGGAGAGTGTGGGAAGCTATTAAAGGATGTCAATGAAGATCGAGGTGAGCATAGTGATGAAGATTCTACTACCTCTTCAGTATCTAATGTGGATAGTGATAGATCTTCTACTAGTGAAGAGGAGATGAAGGTAGCTTTCCTCTTTATAGATAAATGTGGATAATGAGGATGGTATGATAGCATAGGTAAATGTGGATGAAGGGGATTCTTTAGGGCCTTATAATGTAATAGAGAAGTTGATGCATCCAAAAGTGGAGCTGGTCCAAAAGAAGGAATTGGTGGCCAATATACTAAGCACAAATCTCTCACCCATTGAGAGAAATAGGTATCTAGAGATGCTTTCAAAGTTTGTCGCTTGTTTACTATATCATATGAGGAAATCAGAGGATTCAAAGGTGAGGAATTGACAATTGAATTGAAAGAGGGTGCAAAGCCAATAAGGCAAAGGCTTAGAAGGATAGGACATGAGTAGATGCAAGCCTTAAAGGAGGAAGTTGACAAACTTCTTCAAGAAAGTTTCAGTATCCCTATAAATACTATAGATTGGGTGAGTCCAATAGTAGTTACACCAAAGAAAGATGGAAAATGGAGAGTGTGTGTAGACTTTAAACCCCTCAATTTTGCTGCTAAGAAAGATCTAACCCATTTTCGTTCCTTGATGAAATCCTTGATGTAGTAGCCGTCTATGAAAGGTGTAGTATTTGTGATGGTTTTTTCAGTTATTTCCAGTTCAAAATAGCTCAAGTAGTTCAAGAAAAATCACTTTTATTACACCTTGGGGGTGTTTTTGCTATAGAATTCTCCCCTATGGATTAACAAATGGTACAACTTATTACCAATAGAGAGCCAAAGGGCACCATTTCTTGGGAAATTTGGGAAATTTTCCAAGGATTTGACCAATGATTTTTGCATTAATAGTTCTAGATAGGAACATTGCGATAAGTTAGATTTGGTGCTTAAAAGGTATGATGAATGTGGTGGTGGTGGACAGTTAAATCCTAAGAACTATTTCCTTACACAAACCAAGGGTGAAGTTATTGGGCCATATGGTGTTAGACAATGGAATTGAAGCTGACCTTGACAAGGTAAAGTCACTCATTATTCTTCCTTTACCTAAGGATATACGAAGCAATTTGCTACCTTTTTCTAGAAAGTGAAGTGGCTAAGTTTATTCCTCTTTCTTCACACCTACTTTAACCTCTACAATAAGTATCTAAACATGACCTACTATAATGGAGTGAAGAATGTGAAACAATATTTCAAAATGTTAAGGAGGTATTGATGGCAAGTTCACCCATGCAGGCTTTTAATTGGAAATAGGTTTTTTATGTGAATCCTTGTATATGAGGGAGGATGCCCTTAGTGCAAAGCTTTTGCAAAAGGGGAAGGGATCTCATTATATGTAGCCTGTGAATTGTGCAAGCATGATAAAGTTGGTAGCGGAGAGAAAATTATTCAGAGTGGAGTTGGTGATGGTAAGTGTGGTGTTTGCTTGCAGGCATTTCCGTCACTATCTATTTGCCATAATTGATCAATGGTACCAACATGTCAAAGGTTGTTATGAAATGGGTAATTGAGTCACAAGATTTCATTTTCTCTTTCTTGGTTGAGGAAAGCACTAGAGCCAATTTAGTAGATCTTCTAACCTACAAAGAAAGCCCACTTGTCATCAAAGAGGAAACCATAAAGAAAGATAATGAAGCTATTGTGGAGATAGGGAATACCCATCTTATGTTCTATGATGGTTCATACAAAAAGAGCCATAACACTATTTCAGAGTGCAGAGCTTTTTCTTCTTTTCAAAACACCAAGAACTTGTTTGTTTGACCAAAAGAAAGGCAACTCCCTTGATACATAAACTATGCACACCATAACTTAGGCATATACACAACCCATACTCTAGATTGGAGTATTCAGACTCATTATTGCTATGTGCATTAATTTGAAATCCTTCGTACAAAATAACTTTCTCGTTGAAGTGTTTTTGATAAAAGGTCATATGCCGTTGTATCATGGAAGGGAAATCTTGGCCAAGGAAGAAGAATTCTTGCAAATAGGTGCAATACAAAGATATGGTTCTGTAAGAAGGGCCAACAAGTACACTCTCATTGGTGATGTATTATATATGTAAGAAGCTGATTTGGTTCTGAGGATTGTGCCATGGAAGGAACAATTGTATAAGATTATTGAAGAGAAGCATGAGGGAGCTTGTGGCAGACACTTTTCCTTGAAGATTACAGTACACAAATTCATGCAAGAAGGATATGTGTGGCTAAGTCCTTAGAAAGATGTGCATCATTGTGGTATATACTTCATGTAAACAATGCCAAGCTTTTGGGAAGAGAGTGTTTAAGCTTGAGTCTTGAAAAACCATCCTAGCATTTGATGTATTTGAAAAGTGGGGGATTGATGTGTGGTTCTATTACCTATCACAAAAGTAGAGGAAAAAGCTGACTACTAGATTTGTTTATGAGAAAAAAATTTGTAACTTTGGGGTGCCTCTAAAATTACTTTCTGAGGTTTTGGAGTTGAATTAATGAGTTACTTATGCAACAAAATGAAGATCAAGCACAACTTTACCATGGCATTCTACCCCTAAAGGTTTAACGGCGGGGAGAGCTTATGTGGATCTTGTCCAAGTTCATAGAGCATCAAGAAGTTCATAGATGGACCAAAATATGCATTCAAAGAGAGACTAAATGTATTTACAATTGGTGCAATTGATTGGTGGGACAAGGCTTTGGTTTCCTTAGAACATTATGAGAAGATGCAAGATAAAGCCTTCAGTTATGTATTCATATGTGTGTATGCATGTGTGTGTGTGTGCACGTTTATGCATGTATGTGTGTATGCATATGTGTGTGTGTGCATTCGTGTGTGTGTGTGTGTGTGTGTGTGTGTGTGTGTGTGTAGCATCATGCATGTGTGTGTGTGCCTTGTGTGTGTGAGTGCATGTGTGTGTATGTGCCTATGTGTGTGCGTGCATGTGTGTGTGTGTGTGCACGCATGCATGCCTGTGTGTGTGTGTGTGCACGCATGCATGCCTATGTGTGTGTGTGTGTGAAACCATTTTCTTGAGTCGCGGATTGAAACCCTCCTCATTGTAATTTGAAATGGAAATGTCATTCTAAGAAAGGATTTTTCTAACTAAAATTTTGAAGAGTATTATCTCACAAATTTGAGCAAGAATTGCCCAACTAAGTCCAACCTATCTTTTCCCAAACAACCAAAAATTGCACTTGAATTGAAGGTGCATATGTAATCTTTAGAGGTGGTAGAGTATACTACCTACGGGCATTGAATCCTTGTTTCATTGGAATATTTTGCAACTTTTTGCTAAAAAATAGACGGGTTGGGCGATGGGCATTCAGTGTGTAAAGGCCATAGGTTCTCTTCTTTTCCTTTCTTTTTTTTGACGGGGGCAGGGGGCGGGGGGGGGGGGGGGTTGTGTTTGTTAGCACACTATATAAGACTTGAACCATTCAAAAGAAGATTTAGGCAAAACCCCAGTTCACACACTACGACAATATCATGAGCATTTGCAAAGGAGGTACCACATAGCTAGCTAAGTGTGGTTGGGGGCAAGGGATCACCTTGCTAGAGAGGAGAAACAATGCCTTGCCACCCGTTGCACCTAGCTAAAGTAGGGGGTGCCTTCTTGGCATAAGCTCGTGATACTGAACCATATCATAGAAAAAGAGACCCTTTTTCCCACAAGGGAAAAATGTCAAAAGACTTATTGTGATATTGAGAGACTTAGTATTGCAAGATAATTTTGCGGCGCCGAACTCGAGAATATAGGATGCGCGCGCCCCCGCCTAGGGCAGAGCTGGATGCACCACCCTCCGCCACCCTCCCACGGCCCTAGCATTATTACTTCCGCCAGCGCTCCTCCCCGATATGATGGGGCACCCTCCCTCTTCCTCCACTCGGCAGCATCTGTAGAGGCCATCGTCCGTTGTTGCTCGCAGAGCTGCCATTAGTATCGCTACCATCGCCACCCCCATCATCGCTCTCATGATGTTCGCGCAGGCCATGGCCAAATATGAAAGTCTAGCGGCAACACCGGCCGCTCATATACTGGGGAGTCCCTTTGACATCATGTGTACCGGCCCTGGCTGTGGATGTGATTCTACATCACGAGAAACCCATGTGATCCATCACGTTTCAAGTTTGAACATTTCTTATGGTTTCAACATCTTATATTTGTTATTGTGGGTAGATATGGGTGATGTCCTTACTTTAGGAGTAAAGGGAAAACTAGATGCATGGCTGAGAGCTGAGTCACACTACTCCTAGTAGGCGCAGCAAACGGATAGAAGAAATCCTTGTGAACAATGTCACGTTTTTGGCGTGTGACCTAGGTGGGACTACGCATTGATTCCAAACTTTGCTAAGCTCCGTGGTATGTACAATGTGTCCTATACATGTGGAACACCATACATGCCATGGCCATGTTTTACGTCGTAATGCATGTCATTGCAAGCTACATCTTGTACTTGGGTACTAAATTATGAATGCACATTTTCAACATGTATATTCTAGATGCATTACATTTGTATTTTTATATATTAGGAGTTCTCTCTCTATGTGTGTGTGTGTGTGTGTGTGTGTGTGTGTGTGTGTGTGTGTGAGAGAGAGAGAGAGAGAGAGAGAGAGAGAGTGTGTGTGTGTGCGCGCGTGTGTGTGTGTAAAAAAGATGTAATTTCTTTATGGCTTACACAGTACTAATGGCTATGCCATGACTTTATTTTATTTCATTGGTCATTGTCTCACTTAATTTTGCTCTCTTTTTCTTGTTAAACAAGTAGTATTTCTCTTCTGTTAAATAGGTGCTATTTCTCTTCTAATTAGGTCACAATTTGCTTGTAAATTATCGTTCTTGATATTTGTATATATTTTTTAATGCCTTGTTGCATCATGTATATTATTTGGCCCTTTGAAATTTTTTTGATTTCCTTTCAAGCCAATTAGCTCTTTTCTCCACAAATACCTATTTTAAAACAAACCATAAAGGCTCTTCTTTAACTTGCACACCAAGTTCTCCTTGCCCTTCTCAACACAAACCCTTCTGGCTGCTGCATATAGATATCCTCATGAAGGTTACCATGCAAGAACGCTATCTTAATATCCATTTGGACAAGTTCCATGTCCTCTCTGGCAACCAACCCAAGAACACATTGCAGAGTAGTCATCTTGACAACAACTGGAGAAAACATCTCATCAAAGTCGATACCTTGCTATTACTTAAAACCTTTAGTAACAAGTCTTGCCTTGTACTTTGGCTTGCCATCATTACGCATAACCTTCATCTTGTAGACCATTTGCATGGTATGGTCTACTTATCCTTAGACAACTTCACCAAATCCCAGGTCTCGTTCTTAAGCAGTGAGTCCATTTTTTATTTCATAGCTCTCTCCTACTTCTTCCTATCATCCATTTGCATGGCCTCTTTATTCGCAAGATAGCTCTCCACAATCCATCAACATGACATAGTCAAGAGATAGAACATAGCGATCAGGAGTATGTGAAACACGTGTAGACCTCCTTAACATAGGCTGAGCCTGAACTACCTATTGTTCCACTCCATCACCTTGCACTTCAAGAGCTACATCAGCAATAGGTGCTGGTTGTCTTGTTGTTTGTCTATCTTCTTCTTGGAACACAACTCTCCTAATCTCCATGGTAGGTATAGGCTTCTTATGCATCTTATCTTCATTGAAATACACATCATTGATGTAGATAATTTTTCTAGCCTCGGGATCCCATAGACAATATCCTATCTCACCAAAATCACCATATCCAACAAATATGCATTTTCAAGACTTTGGTGCTATTTTGTCCCTAAACTCCTTAGGTACATGGCAAAATACCTCATAGCCAAAGACCCTGAGATGCTAGTAAGCAGGTGGCTCTTCTAGAACCTTATGATGTATAGCCCTATTAGAAGATTTGTTGATAAGATGAAGAGCTATAGCAACTGCTTCTGCCCAAAATCCATTAGGCAACCCATTGTTTGAAAACATATTTTGTACTTTCTCTTGAATTGTACCGTTCATCCTCTCAGCAACACCATTTTGTGGAGGGTTATATGGAGCAGTCAACTCTCTTTATGCCTTTAGAATCACAAAAATCTTGAAAGATTTTAGAGATATACTCCCCTCCATTGTCTGTGTGCAAACACATTAGGGAAACTTTGGACTCAAAAGGGGGCCTCATAAGAAAGGATTAAAAAAAGAATAGGCTAGCCAATGAGATTGTTGGGATACTAGATTCATGTAACATGAATCTTTTGTACACTTTCTCTCTCTAAAACTGACAAGATCTTTTCAAAATAATAAAAGGAAGTGAGTTAATGAGCCTAGTGGTCCTCATCTGGGTCAATAAACTTCTATTTTTTATTTGACCCCGAATTGTTCCCCCCCCCCATTGTTTTTCCCTCTCAATCCCTCTCCCAAATTCAAAATTTGGGGAAAAAATCTTCCCCCTTTCTCTGTTTTGAGCTTTTTTTGAGCGGGATTTGATTTCACCATATCTCATGTTCTAATACTTCTTTCGTAATGATATTTTACACTCTTATTCCTCTTAATCATAGCTATCTATTGATAGAATTTCAGCTTGATTGAGGTATGTAATGTAGGGTTATGACTAATTTTTCGCAGAGGGCTACTCTTGTGTGCACAGGACTACTCTTGAGCTTCTTTAACCATAGCTCATGTTTTAATACTCTTTTCTTTATAACATTCTACATGCTCACTCCTCTTAGACATAGATATCTACTAATAGAAGCATGCGCTGCACAGTCATGTTAATTAGAGCTTTGCACAATGTATGCAAGTTTAGGACTTCTTTTGTTTTAACCTTTTTCTATTGCTCTTGCTATTGATGATTTTGCAGTGTTTAGGAAGCTCTTGGGTGATCAAATTTTTGCCCATATCAGGTCTAGGGTGAACAGGACTATTGCTTGGCTTGGGTGCAGAGGGCTAGAAAGGTAAAGAGTCTAGCTTTCTGCATTTGTACAAATTTTGTTTTTAGATTTGATTGGGTTTTTAAAATTTAGGCTTAAGATCTCTTGCTCTTACTCTTGAACATTTTGCAGAGTTGAGAGGAAGCTCTTTGGTGAATAGGACTACTACTCTTTGGTGTAGAGGGCTTGAAAGGTAAAAAGTCTAGCTTTCTTCACATGCACAAATATTGTTTTCAAATTTGATCGAGTTTTTAAAATTTATGTGCTTAAGATCTCTTTTCCATATGTTATGATTTTTTTGCAGGTGGTGGAGAGAAGAAGAGCCAAGTGCTCTATTGATATTGTAGAGGTCATGAATGAGCAAGATGAGCAAGGACATTGGGTTCCTAGTAGATACAGTGTTCTAGATTGGGTGCTGCTAAGGCCAAGCTCTAGAGGACGATTTCGAGTGAAGAAGAAAGATATTCACAACCTCAGTAAGCACTGGAAAGGAAGAATTAAGGCTTTTAGAATCCACCCCCCTAATTCATCAACCATGCAAGCTCTTGTTCAACATGTGTATATGCACAAGGAGCTTGCTCTTGGTCATGAGCAAGCTATAGGTCATAAGACAACTAGTAAGTACTCGTTTTCTTGTGGGTATACCAATTTGGGGTATACATTATTTTCTGTAGTCTTATGATTTGTGCTTTGAATGTCTTTGTAGCTATTTACCCATCCACATTTGAAGAGTGGCAATCAGTTGAGTGCCTTAGTGGTAAGATTATGGTTTATCACACAGAGATAGGTTCTATCTTATATGGTGGAAAGCTTCCAACAAGTGCCTTGGCTACAAAAGGTATTTTCTTTTATGAAGCTCTGTATGTATTGCCCGTTGGAAAGAGCAAATACGGTAAGTTAGAGCCCATACCTCCCCCTACATTGAATAGTATGCAGTGGCCTCACCCAAACCTTGAAGTGGTGGCCTCATATAAGCTCAAGTTTGTGAATGATATTCAAGTTGCTATGAAGCCATCCACAGGCTCCAAGGGCGTCCACTTGAGCTGGCTTTTGCCCCATTCATGCTTTGCATATCTCTTTGGATCATGGGTAGGTGTTAAAAGAACAAAGTTTACTTACACTGTTGTCATCATATCGACCAACCTCATTGATATGGGGAGGTTGGTCTTCAACCTCGAAATCTATGAACACATCATTTGCATCCCTGATGTGTTGTCAATAGAGCTCCTCTACTGACAACTCCAAGACTTCTAAAACATCTTGCAAAAGAAGGTATTTAACCCCTTCGATGATCAAGGGTGTAAGGGATGCTAGTGGAGTCACCAAAGGTTGCTCCACAGCGGACTGGCTGGGAGTCGATGATAGCCAATGCTTTTTGCTCTTCCTCTTGAAGATCTAGTGGGGTTTCCAGAGGCTCTACATCTAGAAAAGGTGGGTAGGAGGTTGAAGGTGGTGACTCATCATCATCTATGGTGGCCTCTTCATAAGGGGTGTATATAATAAATATGGCAAATGCAACATCACGTTACACATTAGAAATAGTGCGAAGGTGGCTAGCAACACCATTGATAGCCCTATCCACCGCCCTCTTGTGGGCATCTGTTTTCTTCATGGCATAAAGAAAAAGCTTGGGCACCCATCTGTGGTGAAGGTGATGGGGTCGCAACTAGTGCGAAACGAAGCGAGCATAGGGTTGGTGGGATCTACAAGAGAGAGTGCTTCCTCAAAATGATTGCTTGTGCAAAACCTAGGGTAGATCAGGTTCGCATCAGTGGCATATTTGGTGCTGGCAATCCACTCGTTGAAAGCTATGCAAGAATCCATGATGTGAGCTTGCGAGAGAGATGGGTAGGGACTGAGGAGTGCAAGAATAAAGTCCAAACTTTGAAAGTAGACTTTATAATGGGCTTTTGAATTGAGATGCCCGTCGTTTTCCATTTGGCCGCCCAACTCTAATTTTCCATTTGTCCGCCCAATAGAGTTGGGCAGCCGAAAAACTCCTTTCTCTCACTCACTATCACACACACTCACCTACCTCTCTTCCCCTCTTTCTCTCTTTCTCTATCTATCTATCTCTTTAGATACACACACACACACACACACGCACGCGCACACACACACACACACACACACACACACACACGTGCACATGGTGCATGGAAATATACAGCAATTGTAGAGGTCCAAGCTTCTATTGCAAGTGCAGCTAATGCTCCCAAAATTTTTCCCCTCATAAAACCATCCCTCTTACCCCTCTTGTTATTGTAATCACTATTAAACATTTTCCAAAAGTTGAATTAAAGCCAAAGAGACAAGGAGAGAGACAAACACACACACACACACACACACACACACACACACACACACATCTCCCTCTTAACTGGTTACACAAAAGAAAGAGAGAAAGAGAGAGAGAGGGAGAGAGAGAGAGAGAGATTGCTTGGATGGGGATAGCCCTGTCCATTAGCACGTTAGAGGGAGAGGGTGAGGTTAGCAGTGAAAAACACTTGTAGGGGAAGGGGAGGCATTAAAAACATAGGACAAGGGGGGAACCACATGGCCACCCCCCTTTCCCTTTAGAAACACTTTCTTTTGTATATTAAGCCCAAGGGCCACCCCTTTTTTGGGGGGGCATTCTCACATATGTAGTAACCCCAAACTAGCTAGAAAGAGAGATGGTGGCTAGCCATTTGACGTGAGAGCACCACATCTAATGTACCTATCTTCAAAGGGGGGAGAGGGGGTTGGTGGGGGGCACTTGTCACCCTAGTTACCTTGGATAATTTTGAGTCCCCTCCCTTTCTTGAAACATAAGTGGCAAAGAAAAACCTTATCTAGACATAACTATCCATATGGCAACCTTGGAGCTATAAACCATGAGGGGTGCTTATAGTGCTAGCAATCATCCCACCACCACTGACCTTGTGATGCCCAAACTTGGAGCCCTTTGACCAAGCCCTAGATGTTAAAGTTTGAACAAAAAATTTGGGAAATTGGTATGTATAAGAGAAAAAATTTGGGGCTTTAGCTAATGTGGGACATAATACACTGTGTGTAAAAAACCCACATCATTAGCCCAACCCCCAAACTAGAGGCATGCATGCCTCTAGTCCCTAATGTGCTTGATTGAGGATGAGGGAGAACAATCCCCCTCTAAATCTAACCTCTCCATGGCATCTTCATTTCTTGATATGGGATAGTTGATCCTTGGATAGTATGTCTAGAGTCGCCACCCATTCACTTTGGTTTGTGGATCCGTCATGACACATATTGTAATTGATAACTGCCATAAGCATACTTAGGCATAACAACAAATGGCTCTTCCCACCTATGAAAAAAGTTTTTGTATTTTCTAGTTGTGTCGAAATGACAATCATACTTGAGAACCAATGACCCCTTTCCTAGGTTCTTCTTTGCAAGGTCCTTTTCTAGTTGTCAAAATGACAATCATGCATGAGAACCAATGACCCCTTTCCCAGGATCTTCTTTGTGAGGCCCTTATTAAACTTGATCCTCTACTTTTTTGATTGTGCCATGTAGTGGGTGACTACCTCCTGCCTCCGAACCTAGCCTTTCTAAATCGAGCAATCTCCTCACTACAAATATTAATGACAAGGCCATTTGATCTATGACAGAGTGTTGCCTACTTAGGAAGATAACCATTTTGGGAGAGGAAATGCATAAGGTAAGGCCTTAGAGCTCCTCACCATTGTGTGTGTCCCTATGTTCTCTCTCTCTCTCTCTCTCTCTCTCTCTCTCTCTCTCTCTCTCTCTCTCTCTCTCTCTCTCTCGAATGACAAGTTAGCATGAGCATCTCCTAGAATGAGATTACCAACCTTGTACTCATGCATTACAACTTTCAAGGTAGAATTCTCTCAAATGTGGGATCAATCCTTTCATCTTGAGGATCCTCCTTTTATATCCATTGCCTCTATGAGTCATCTGTCATACCAACCATGCCAGACTTTTTTGCAAGTTATTGCACCTCCTCTACCCTTCGAGTCATCTGTCATACCAATGATGCTAGACTTTTTTGCAAGTTATTGTACCTCCTCTACCCGCCTTCACGGTGCCAGTGAAAAGTTATAACACCTCCTCTACCCCTCACGATGGCACCGGTGACAATTTATTGCTAGGCTTGTCCTTTTAGAGTCATTTACGAGCAATTTCATTGAGGGTCAACACCTAGCAATTGGGTACCTAAAGCAGATGAAGCTACTTTTGTAAAAGCTATGAGTTGAGTGGATGGTCGATCTTCATCTCCTCCTAGACATAAGTTTTTTTTTCTTGGTTGTGGTTCATGAAGCATGGCTTCCAGATTGTTTTCATGATATTCCTATGAGAATGTTTTCCTGAAGGTTTGACTCAAGGGTTTCTTCGAAGTCAGAGTGTGCACTTTCTATAGCCTTCTTTGGTGTTATCTGGTGACATTGCATGTATCTTTCCTGCATAAGGGTTATGTAGGGGCAAAGATTCTTCCCAAATTTTCTATGTGAGCTTTGTTCCTTCCTTGAATGCTAGATTCAAGGGCCTATTCAACCTAACCAATTCCCCATTGAGTACATGGGTGGCTGTCTAGTAGAATTCAAAATCCATTGGTTGCTTAAGGGTACATTGGAACTCATCAAAAAGTTTACGATTTTGGACTATTAGTTCTCCCCATGTTTTCCTCTCTTGCCGTGCACAAGCTTGCTTTTCGTCAAAATCTTGTGCCATCTCGGCCTTGGTGGTTGTACCCACAATTAGCCTTGTCTCTCGCTCTTTGGTCCTAGCCCGAAGTGCTATATTCGTTGTTAGTATCTTGAAAGTGCCTCTAAGTCCTTTAGGTCCCTCTTGTATTTCTAGAACATTATTTCTTTTAGCTTTGTTCATTGCTCCTTCTCATTCTCTAGTGCCAAATTTGACATAGTGGGAAAAATGGGCAGTCTTAAGTTAAAGTCCAATACTTATGTTACTCATCTAAAGACTATCTCCACATCCCATATGTACACTTCGTGTTCTCTCTTGTACATCTCCAGATATTTCTTGTACTTTTGAGCTTCCTCTTTCTGGCTTTTCAACTTTAGGTTCTCCTCTTGTAATGTCCTAGCCAGATTGTATTCCTGACTAGGAGCTTGCTTCCTCTTTCTGGCTTTTCAACTTTAGGTTCTCCTCTTATAATGTCCTAACCAGATTGATGTATTCCTGAGTAGGAGCTTGCTCCTTAATGGCTTCTTTCAATTTATTGTTTTCCTCTCTAGCCTTTTGGACTTCCTTTTTTCAATATTCCAACTCTTGGAGTTGGTGCTTGGTGAGTTTAAGTTGACCTTGATCATGGGCTCTTGGTATTTCTTCTCACATTGCGAAGCTTGTTTGTGCTAGATCCTGGGGATGCTCTAACTTGTCCAATTGTGCTAGCTTGGTTTGAGCATTTTCCTATTGAAACTCACTCATTGCAACCAATGTCTTATCCCAGCCATCAATGTCAAGATGCTTTGGAGGAGTTTGCCTTTTGCATCTTTTGGCATTGTGAGCATTAGTCCTCCTCTTTAGTCCTTTTCGATGTTTACAGCTCTTGAGCCAAAGCTTCCTTGTCTACTTGAGTCTTCAACACTCCAATTTTCAAATCTTCAAAGGCAATGTGTCATAGCTATAATTTTTCTTTGTTGACCTTCTCTCTATGCTCTAAGGCTGCATGGGCATTTTGTGCCTCATTCCAAGAGTTGTTGGCATCATCCAAGGCTTGTAGTACTCTTTCCTTGATTTTGTCACATTTTTGTTTGTGGGCCTCCATCTCATTCTTTTTGGCATGTGTTTTTTATGGTAGCCCTTGTCTTTTGGTGTTCCAACTCTAGGGTTCGCTTTTCGTTTCTCTCATGTTTATCCCATGCCTTCTCCTCTTTTGCCTTCAATCTTTCAATTAACTCTTTGACCTCTTCTTGTTTTTCCTTAAGTGCTTTTGTTAGCAATTCTATGCTTTTCTCAATGCTTGCAAATACGTATGGGCACACTCCATCTATATTTTGGCACCCTTATCTATGTTTTCTATTGATTGCTTCAATTAATTGTTCTGAGGCTCTTCAAGTGCTTGTAGCCTCTTTGAAGCTTGCTTAGGGTTGCTTTGAGACTCTTCAAATGGTTGAGGCTATAGGGGTCACATCCTGGCTCTTTGTTCATCCTTTGCCTCGTACCTGGCCTCTTGGGAGCTCCTTCCCTCCTTGATTGTGCCCTGTTAGGTTGCAAAGGGGTTCTCAAGTCTAGGTTTTTTGCTCTTCCTATATGTCATGAGACCCTTTAAGCTATCCTATTCTATCTCAATCTTACCCAATTCTTTTTTGAACTAGTTGGATAGGCTACTCTTGATACATATTAGAATGTCTGGGCTCTATTTACTTTAGCTTTTGGTTAGTAGTAGCCTCAATAGTAGCCCTTGATGATGTGCCCATCTCCTTGCCCTATGTCTCTATCCTTTGACTTACGCTGGAAGCACTACTACACACTGTTCGGAGGAGAAAAAAAAAGATTCATGTTTTTGTTACAACTTTCTATTCTTTCATCCATCAAACTTTGAAAGAATTATCATGGTTTATTTTCACAAGTTAAATTGATTTGTCATCATACATGCACCAAACCTTTAAAGACACGATCATCGACACAGGATTCTCGACTCTGTTGCCTTATTTCAAAGATCTTAACTACAAAAGTGAAAACAAAGCTACTCTAGGTGATCCGATTTTCAGGCCATAAACAGGTCCCCTTAGGAACATGATCTGCACCAAGTAAGAGGACAGATACTAATTGCATTTTGGATTAACTAGCCATTATAAATATATATGAGAACAAGCAATAAATGTCATGCAAAGGCACTATAAGTTGCATCTTATGAGAAAGTTAACCATGTCTATGCTTACCTAGATAAGTCACGAGTTTTAGGTAAATCCACGTGTGAATAAAGGCCACATATATAAAAGCTAATTGCGCATCCACGTGTGAATAAAGGTTACATATATAAAAGCTAATTGCACATAATGCAAAGAAACAATCCCCCTTTCTACCAATAAAGTTCTTGCTTTGTCCTTACTCTTGTGAGAGAGAGAGAGAGAGTGTGTGTGTGTGTTGAGAGTCAAAACTAAAATGAGTTTTAGTGAATGTTCCACAATCCCCTTTTGTGCCAATAGAGTTCTCTTGCCTTCTACTTGCTCTTGTCTATGTGTATGAGAGAGTTCGGAGTGGAAGCTAGAATGAGCCTTGGTGCATATTCCTTTCTATTCTTTTTGTTAGAAAGAGTATAGAATTGCCCTTGCAAGCATGGAAGTAGCCTCTTTGGTGGCCACTTGGAGGAGAGGCTTAACAAGAGTGGAGATGCACAAGTTAAGCTCAAGGACTACAAGTCAAACCGAGCTCGAGAGTACAGCAAGAGTACACTTTTTTTTTTTTGTGTAAAGGATGAGTGCCCAATATACGAACTCTAGTCTTTTAATTGGCTTTTCAAACCAAAAAGTTGGGTAGTCCTCTCTTTGTGTAGAGAGCCTAATTCTCCCTCAACTGTTTTTAGAACTTTCATAAGAGTGCAAGAAAAACTTTGTTTCAACCATAGAGGGTCATTAATTAATTGGAGGGCCATTTTTCAAAGGTATAGTAATGACAATACCTTACATAACTTTGGCATTGTATTGTTCCAGCGTTCGTTCTTGCACACCAAAAGAATTAAATAGATAAAGAAATACAATCGGTGTAATGATTTGGCTCTTCATATACCAGCTAGCTTTGCTTGTAAATGTTCCGATTGCTTTATTAGCTGAAAAAGGTGACCGCTTCTTTAAACAGGTTCTTTCACAGTTTCACAGCATGTCAAATACAATGGAGTCTGCTGTCAAAGCTCTATAAGGTAACAGAAGGTGATGATCAATGTACATGGACCACCTATAGATAACTGCTGAAAGCACCCTTTCAACGCATAGTACAAGCCAATTTTACACGCTTCAAAAGCCAGACAATAATGGCAACATAGAGAAGCTGAATGTGCACCGCCCACTTCCAAGTGGTGTGATCAAAATTACAAGATGGTGTACTGTCACTGCCTGTCTTTTATCCAAGCATACTTCTTCTGAGGGAAGCACTGGCCTTTGGAAAGCATTATACAAATTGATTCCTAGAATTGCACCAGCAAAAGGCTAAGGTCTGCCTAAAAATTGTTTTTGCATCTCTTTTAACCGATCAGTGATGTCTTGGAAAGTTGGACGAAGTCTAGGATTGCTGCACACGCGAAACACGATATGATAAGATAAACACACAGTAGTTATTGACCTTCACCAACACGCCTCACAGTGGAAAAGAACTGCTATGTTGCAAACTCCATAAAAAGCTCCCCTACTGATTGCATACCTGTGCCAACATTCTTGAATCATGGTAACCCACTCCGGATTCAAACCTTCTGGTATCTGCAGTCTCTGATTCATGAATCCTACAGCTCCAACCACCTAGGCAAGACAGAAAAAATTACATGGGAATTTCACTGATGAACACCAATGTCGCCTTCTGATGAAAAGATCAAAGGGTATACATCCAGCAGATTCCGGAGGCCTTGCCACGATTTCTTTTCTTCACGACTGCTAGAGAGAAAGATGTCACGACTCTAAATCCTTCTTGAGACTTCATATTACACAAGATTTGTTTATGGATTTGCTCACACAGCCTGTACTCTCTCTATAATCTGAAATTCTTTTTTTAATGCAACAACTAAGTAGAGACAGATTTTTCGTCCCACAGGTGCTCTTTTCTTCAGGGTCCCATGTTGGAGGTGCCTTTTCTTTCCCAGATAGAGAGAGGGGGCTCTATGCATAAAGAGGCTTTCTATACATAGAGATATTATGTATAAGAAGAGGTTTCGCATGAGAATAGGCGAAGAGATGGGGCTCTAAAACCTGAGCCGAATCTTCTTACAGGGGCAAAGTAGGTAAAAAAGTTTGCCCCGGCTTTCGAACGGTTGGAGGCACTCCACGTCCTCAACCCACATGCAATAAAGGCTTGACATCGTATTAAACAGTGCTCACATAACCCGGTTTCTAGTGTAATTTTTTCGACTTTCAAAGGCACTTCACGTTTTGAACCCACATGCAATAAAGGCTTGGCACCGTATTAAATAGTGCTCACATGAATCGGTTTGTAGTGTAATTTTCTATTGAAAGTCCAAAATCTTAGTTGGAATTGTTAGCATTATCATCTCCAGATTGGGCATATATGTGCATACTTCATGCTGTATCTGGCCAGATTTATGAAGCCATGCATTCATCTTATTTAGATATTTTTCTGCTATTTTTGTCTATTTTTTAGACATTATTCTAGTATTTTTTGCATAGTTGGCCAGCCCACTGTTTTTATGCTGGCCGACCAGCTCTTGTCCAACCTATAAATAGGTGGCTTGGGTTAGCATCATTAGCACATCATTATTCAGCTATTGCTGTTGGTTGTATGCACCTACGGGCAGCCCTCGTGCTCGGCAGATAACAAGTTTTCTACTTCAGTTCTTTTGCACATGTGCTTCTTTGCAAGATCTATTTGCTGTTTTTTCTGTTTACAGCCATTCTTTCATGGTATCTAAGCCCAGTGTTGCAAAGGGACCTGCGTTTTCTACATCTACTACTATAGGCAAAGATCCATAGCATCTACATCTTCAAAGGAGCTGCGTTTTCTGCTGTGGAACTGCATTTTCCATTGAGGAGCTGCGTTTTCCACCGAGGAGCTGCGTTTTCTGTTGAGGAGCTGTGTTTTCCACAGAGGTGCTGCGTTTTCAGATCTCAGCCCCGTATTTTGGTGCTACAACAGGGTTTTAACCCAGGGGAGTCATTTTTTACCTCTCCTTTTGGTTTCCCACCCTCCCATCCCTTCTTCTCCTTCCTTTCTCTTTGCTGCACTCAGCTTTCGAGGTGGAGTTTGCTGATTTTCTAATCAGCTCTGTTGAAGAGGAGGATTCTACTGCATTATCGGAGATATGGCTTCTGGTTATAGTCATTCTTCTCACTCAAGGATTCTCTTTTCTTCTCCCCGATCCCAAGCCCCAAATTCACATGGATCTTCTTCCCAGCTTCCTGTTTCTCTACCTTATTCCCAGATTCTTGCTTCTTTTCCTTCCATATTCCCCACCACCACCACTTCTCTTGTTTCTCCCCTCCCACAAACCCTCATCCCAACCCCTTCCCATGTGCCATCCTATTCACCCCCTCAAGTGAGTGATTCCATCAAGCTGACTGCTACCAACTACCATACTTAGTCGTTTTATACGCAATTGCTTCTTGAAGGAGCAGGTGTGTGGCTCTCTGTCACCACTCCTCACTTGGTGGATCCCGCGTTTTGTGGAGTTGTGGATGCACCGGCCCGTCTCATCATCATCCATTGTATGACACCATCTATCTAGGCACAATTCATATCTTTTCGGAGTGATGCAAGTCAGATGTGGAATGAGATTCGGAGGAGGTTCGAGAAAGTATCTTCCGTAAAGATTGCTAGGTTGGAGGCGGATCTTGAGAAGATTACCATCAGTGACTCGGATAATATCATTGATAAGATTGGGGAATTCACAAGGATCAAGAGGCAGCTTGAGGAGTATGGGAGCTCGATCAACAACCCGATCCATAAACTGCTTGGTAAGCTGCCATCATCCTTTGACTCTTTCAAAGATCACATCTACTTCCGTGAGCCTCTACCCTCTTTTGAGGAAGTTGTGACTTACTTACATGACAAATGTTTATTGAGAGGCAAAGGGAAGACAGATTCTGCTTTTTTTGCCCAAAGTAAGGGCAAGTTCAAAGGAGGCAAAGGAGACAGCAACAACAAAAGCGAGAAGGGCAAAAGCAAGGGTTCTAAGGAATCCAAAGGTTCCAAAGAAGAGGAGTGTGCCTATTGTGGCAGGCCTAGCCATACGGAGGTTCGGTGTTTTGCAAAGCGTAATGATTCCAAAGCCGCCAAAGCCAAGTACAAAGCCAAGGACACCTCCAAAGATGATGACAGATTCCAAGGACTAGGCAAGGACAAGGTTCCAGAGGAGGGCAATGCCAAAGCGGCATACATGGTAGTTACACTCCCATTTCTTCACAGGATTCCTTCCTTGTGGTCACAAAGATCACTTCTGATGCAGAGGTGAGTGCCACACATGAGGAAATTGAGTGGATTGGTGATAGCGGCGCTTGAGCACATATGACCAAACATTCCCACATTATGGAGGATTACAAGCCACTTTCTTCTTATGTACGCATTGGAGATGACTCCTCCTTACCTGTCCATGGAGTTGGTAACATGTCTTTTGGTTCCTCTACTACTTTACATGATGTTTTACATGTGCCACGTATTTCGAAGAATTTGTTTTCAGTGAACATGGCTGCTCGAGAAGGGACTTGGCATTTATTTCGATGATGAGGTGATTGATCGGAGGACTCTTACGGTTGTGGCTAATGGTGTTCATGATGAAGGTCTCTACAAGATCACCAACTTCTCTTCCCAGATTTCTTCCTTGGATCTCATCTTCATCAGCTTTTCTCTCCCTCCCATGCCTTAGTTTCTATTGTAGATACTTCTTTGTGGCATTCACGTTTTGGTCATGTGCCTATTGCCGCTCTGCAAAAGCTTCATTCCAAGCAACTTGTTAGTAGACTTCCAGAGTTGAGAGCTCTCCCACACATTTGTTCCTCTTGCATGATGGGGAAACATCACAGGGAGTCCTTTCCAGAAGAGGCTACACATAGAGCTACTCGGAGACTTGAGTTGATCCATGCAGACTTGGCTAGCCCTATGGAGGTTGAGTCCCTTGGGGGGGGGGCATTATTATATGCTCCTGGTGGATGACTTCACACGGAAGGTATGGGTGTGTTTCTTGGCACGCAAATCTAATGCATTTGCCAATTTCAGGTCTTGGCTTCCAATGGTTGAGAACCAATCTCAAAGCAAAGTTTCATTCTTACGAACTGACAATGGTGGTGAGTTTGAACCTTTTGATGAGTTTCTTACTTCTAAAGGCATCCAGCGGCGGCAGACGACTGTTCCTTATACTCCTCAGCACAACAAAATGTAGTGGAGCAGAAGAACCGAACAGTGAAGGAGATGGCTCGATCCCTCTTGCATCATGCTAGTCTTCCTCCCTCTTTCTGGGGTGAAGCTGTGGCTACCTCAGTTTATCTCATCAATCGCTCTCTCACAAAGGCGGTCAATGGGAAGACACCAAAGGAGGCGTTTTCTCAACATAAGCCCTCCGTCTCACACTTACGAGTTTTCGGTTGTGTTGCGTTTGTACATGTGCCAGGTCAAAAGAGGACTACACTTTCCCCTAAGTCGAAGAGAATGATCTTTACGGGATATAGTTCGAAGTCGAAAGGATACCGCTTTTGGGATCCTGCGTTGGAGGACATCATCATATCTCATGATGCTCGCTTTAATGAGACCCTCTTTGGATATGATTCCTCTTCACCCATGCAGTTTTCTCAGGATATTGATCCATTTCCGCCCAATATCGGTGAATTTTCTTTGCTCCCATCAGGCACTTCATCACCCCCTGTGCCTCTGGTGACTTCGGCAGCGATTCAGCCTGCTGTTGCTACTGTTTCAGCCCCTGTTTCTGCTGTTTTCAGCCCAATACAGAGTGTTGGACCATCTTCCGGAACTTCTCAGCCAGTCTGGACAGCCTCTACATCATCTCCCACACGCTCGGCCGTCCCTTCTTCATCCCCGGCTGCCCCGGGTGCGTCCATTACAACTGCGGATACTTCCTCTTCCACATTTGTGAGGAGGGCTGGTCCACCCTGTTGGGTACAGCAATTACTTCGAGATTCAAGCCTTTCTGACAGTCAGTTGCATGACCAGGTCTCTACTTCTTCATCCGGTCTAAGGAGATCTTCTCGGGTTCCCACTCCCACAGTGAATTATGCTCTTATGAGTACTTTGCAGACGATTGATGAGCCCGAATCTCTAGAGGAGGCCCTTGCCCAACCACAGTGGCGACAGGCTATGGAAGCCGAGATGTCCTCTCTTGAGAGGAATCATACATGGGATTTAGTACCACGGCCTTTACATCGACGAGTCATCGGTGTCAAATGGATCTTCAAAGTCAAGTTTCATACAAATGGTACTTTGGGTAAGTAAAGGCCCGTCTTGTTGCTCGTGGAGATGCTCAAAAGGCCGAAAAGGACTTTGATGAGACATTTGCTCCTACAACCAGGTTTACTTCCATTCGTATTGTTTTGGCTATGGCTGCTCGTTTCAGATGGCCTGTGTTCCAGATGGATGTTAAATCTGCCTTTCTACGGTGATTTAGAGGAGGAAGTTTATGTGGAGCAACCTCCTGGTTTTGTGATTCAAGGACATGAGGACCATGTTTACTTGTTGAAGAAAGCTCTTTATGGTCTCAAACAAGCACCTCGTGCTTGGTATCAAAAGATTGATGCTTTCTTGTTATCTCTTGGTTTTGAGAGGTCATATGGAGATCCAAACCTCTATCTACTTCTTTCTGATGGGGATATATGCATCATTGTGCTTTATGTTGATGACCTCATTCTTGTAGGCTCACAAATTGAGTTGGTCACTCAGGTTCAGTCTCAACTTTCCCTCACGTTTGAGATGACGGACCTTGGCTTACTTCATTATTTTCTTGGTTTGGAGATTTGGCCGAGAAATGATTGCATCTTCATTTTCCAGGGGAAGTATGTGAAGAAGTTGCTTGCAACTTATGTTTTGACAAATTGCTCTCCTCTCTCGTCCTATGGATCCCAATGCGAAATTGTCTAAGGAGGATGATACACCTGTGGTGGATTCCACAGAATACCGGCAACTAGTTGGCTCCTTGCTTTATCTTGTCAACACCCGACCGGATCTCTCTTATGCTATGAGCGTACTCAGCCAGTTCTCTTCAGCAACTCGGAGATCTCATTGGCAGGCAGCTTTGAGAGTGCTTCGATATCTTCGTGGCACATCAGATTATGGCATCACTTATTCTGGTGGTTCTTCTTTGGTGGGCTTTACGGATGTTGATTGGGCTGGTTGCATTGATACTCGAAGATCTACTACAAGGTATTGTTTCATGCTTGGTACAGGATTGGTCTCTTGGAAATCTCAGCAGCAACAGAGAACAATTGCTGCTTCTTCTACCGAGGCTGAGTACAAATCCTATCTTCTCTCCGCAGCCGAGGCATTATGGATACATCAAATTTTGAAGCATTTATGTTGTGCGGATGATTCCCCTGTTGCCATCTTCTCGGATTCTTAGAGTGCCTCTGCTTTAGCTCAGAATCCTGTGATACGTGGCCGCTCCAAACACATTGAGGTTCACTATCATTTTGTTCGGGATTGGATTGAGCCTGGTCTTCTTCGACTTGAGTATTGTTCCACTCAGGACAATCTTGCTGACCTCTTCACCAAACCGCTCCCTCAAGCTTCTTTGGAGGTCTTTCTTCAGCGTGCTAGAGTTGGTCCGCCCATCTGGCCCTGAAGAGGAGGTGTTAGCATTATCATCTCCAGATTAGGCATATATGTGCATATTTCATGCTATATCTGGCCAGATTTATGAGGCCATCCATTCATCTTATTTTAGATATTTTTCTGCTATTTTTGTCTATATTTCAGACATTATTCTAGTATTTTTTGCATAGTCGACCAGCCCACTGTTTTTATGCTGGCCGACCAACTCTTGTCCAACCTATAAATAGGTGGCTTGGGTTAGCATCATTAGCACATCATTATTCAGCTATTGCTGTTGGTTGTATGCACCTACGGGCAGCCCTCGTGCTTTACTTCAGTAGATAACAAGTTTTCTACTTCAGTTCTTTTGCACATGTGCTTCTTTGCAAGATCTATTTGCTGTTTTTTCTGTTTTACAGCCATTCTTTCAAGAATCTCACGTTACCTTTAATTTTAAGAGATAAAATATGTACATTTTAATTTATAAATCTAAATCCTTTGCTCCATTTCCGTACTGATCTATGTATAGGCTCTACTCCACACTTACTACCTCTACCGTGGGAACTATTGCACCACTTCAAGTCTGGTCCTCAGAGAGAGACGCAGTATCTCGGAGTTCAGGTGGTCAACGGGCTCATGATACGACAATTGTATCTAATGTTGGCTTGCCTACCTAAACTACACCTAATATGCATGCAAACTATTGCTACATTCAAGACCTATGCACGGAACCCTAATGCACATGCAAAAACTGGTTACGTATGCAAAAACAAAAAGCAATTTGGACGCAAATGTAAAAACACAAACCCGGATTCTTGTTGCAAAAAATGCTACCTAGGAAGAACCTAGATACTTAACACCACTGTAACGTACTAACTGTGCGGAAGCGTGGTTGATCGGTGATTTACATTAAGCATGTCAAATTAATGCTTATCAAACTACTTACAAAGACACAATAGACAAGAGATGTAAAGCCTATTCTACTATATATTCCAAAACATAAATACATACCATGATGATCTTAAAACTTGACTGAGATCCAGTTCATGCATGCCTATCTAATGTGCTTGCAAAAGGTTCCTGGCTGTCCTCCATGCTCTAGCGCACGTGAGGGCGGCCTGTCTTGCTGCTCTCAGGTTGCCTTCTTGATAATCCACAATGTGTCCTTGCTGCCTTGATTCTAGTAATGCAGAAGACTCTAGCTAACGTATGCTTAAGCACAAATGACCTTAGACCTCCTTTATATGGATCTCATGGAAGGTTGGATTCAGGTTGGCCATCGATTTCCATAAATATCATCAAAATATCATTTCACATGTTCACACTATGCTCAACTTGTCCTAGGCACCTCCAGGCACCTATTGGACTGTCCAAACAGCCCAAATCAGACCATATCCTGCCCCTACTCTTGCCTCTCAGACGGTCGGACCATATCCTTGCCTCACGCGGCTGTAAGTAAGGTCCATCTCCACATGCTCGGCCATTAAAACATGCATTTGACATATATTCTGTTCTTATAAAGAACAGTCTGTTGAAAATATCAGCAATGGTGCCCTAATTCATCCATGCCTACACCAAGATCTATAAAATAAGATAAAATCATTGCCCGAACCCTAAGCACAAGGTTCCTAGCATGTCTCACCCTAGACCTTCAAACGGCCACAAGTCAAAATCACATGGAACCCTAGTTACACAATGACATCACATAAGCCATCTTGCTCTTGCCTACAAGTTGACATTGACGTACACCGTCGCTGACATTCACTTTGCACTTCATAGCAAATCAATATAATTTGAGGACGACAGTAGAGTAGACCTCATGTCTTCAAGTAAAGATGGCAGCACAACTAGCATGATGAGCACCCAAATAGCCCAGTCCAGCTTCAAGATTAAGGAAACCTCCTCTTCTTGACATAAGAGCGAACTAGTTTGAAATGTGATGCATGTACTTTTTACTCGATAAAAAGGTGTTACTACGTTCGTTGTTCTTGATACCAGTAAATTGAAAAAAAGTGCCAACAGGATCTCATAAGATACAAGCATACTCCAGACATACCTGCATTCCATTGAGGCCATCCCAAGGAACTTGCTCCGTTGCTAGCTCCCACATAATTATACCAAAACTATATACATCCGCTCTGAAGCATGCCCATGATTGATTAGTTTATATGTGCACATGGAGAAATTTAAAAAGAAGCAAACAGTTCAAAAAAGAACAAAAGCGTTTGTCATGAATTGACCTACTTTTCATCAGAGGGCTCATTCCGCAGAACTTCTGGAGCCATCCATTGCGGCTGCAATTTAAAAAAACAGAAAAAAAGCTTAGCATTCATCGCCCCCATGAATATCCATGAACTCTTGTAACTACAGATGATGGCATAATAAAGTGCTTACCGTGCCCCTTCCTGACTTGGTTGTCAAAAAGGTTGCATGCTTTATGCGTGAAAGGCCAAAGTCTGCAACCTGGGCTCTCGGCAACCAACCACAATAATCTCAATAAAAAAACATGGTAAAAGTCGAAATTAACTCTCTCAAGATTTTTCTGGAGACGTGCAATACCTTGACGGTCCAGTTCTTGTCAACAAGAAGATTGGATGATTTTAGGTCACGATGCACAATGGGTGGGTTGCAGTGGTGAAGGTAGTTCATCCCACGGGCCTGAAATGAACGAAAGCAATCAATATCGCGGAGCTGGCACTGATGACAAGCCTCCTAGACTATCAGTCCTTAGAAAGTTCAGCATGGTTCCATGTAGCTCTATGCATCTAGAAACCACACACTTGCTGCAGAAGCCTTGTAATGCAATACAAAAGATTTTATCTCGTTGAAAAACAAATAAAGGATCTACAGGCAGGATCAAGATGGCCTACAATGTCCAATGTCATGCGTGATCGGCGTTTCCAATCCATTCCCTGCGTGTTTCTGTGAAGCAGACGAAACAAGCTGCCCCTGTTTTTAAAGGTTGGTTAGAACTTAGAAGGTCTTTTGACAACAATGTCTTATGAAATGCTGCAAGCCTAGAAAAACGAGGTAAGAGTACAACCGTGGTAAAAATTCTGTTACAATTGAGAGATGAGCAGGTGAGGTCACGGCTCCCATAAAAAGGACTATATTCGGATGCCTGAGTCTTTTCATGAGACCCACCTTTTCTTCCAAACAAAAAAGAGGTTATCAACACAACTGAGGCTTAACACTTGCTCTACTAGCATACAAATGATTCACATGAACTTTATTTTACCTCCTTTCTAAAGTCATCAAGGAGCTCTGGTGAATATTCCTGTTCTGTGAACACTTTTATAGCTACATCCTGTCAAAACAAGGCAAAAGACCTTAATTAAGAGGGTCGAAGAAAAAGGCATAGCCAGGGTCAAAAGACCCATGCAAGAACTAGGTTTTCTGATGGCATACCGAGCCATACCACAGTCCATGATACACAGTCCCACAAGAACCTGAAGAAGACCCAACGTGGAGTACATTATCATTAAAATCACAAGATGAAACAACCATTGGTGACATCTTCTTGACTCAGAAGAAGACAGCACAGGCAACATTCAATGTTAACATGGTGGCTGATCTCCTTCAAGTTATTCTCTGTAACAATGAAGGACCTAATATGTGCATAAAATTTGTTTAACTGAATTGCACCAGTAAACCCTTCAAGCAAACACAATTGAGAAAAAATACCTTGTCCAATCTGCTCTCCCAGTGTTAGGTCTTCCCATGCAACTTCACAATCAAAGGCGTCAAATTCAGTCTCATTTTTTTGTAGCAAACTGCTAGTCGTACTGCCTGTGCTGCTGTTGCTGCTCGTGGTACAAATGTGGGCCCAGTTCCACGAGCCGGGAGCATCAATTACATTCAATCTACTAAGATCAAGCGTTCCATCGATTTCTGTTTGCTCCATTTTGTTTGATCTGTCTTCATCGTGTTCCGAGTGTCTAGTGCTGTCATGGTCATGGTCACGATCATTACTTTTCGAAGGCCATACATGATGTTTCTGCTCTCCAGTTTCCTGGTCTGATGAATTTCGCAACCATGGTACCCCTTTTTTGGCAATCCACACCTCTGCCTTCAAACCAAGGGCTTTTAATCCTCCAGCTTTTTTGCCTTCACTTTCATCTTCATGTTCAACTTCGCTATCATACTTATTTTTTGCGAGTGTAACAGGTAAAACGTTAGTATGGGATAACCCTGTCATCCACGATTCTGCTTTTGAGCCCAGGGCCCTAAATACTCCATGTTTCTTCCCACTGCCTTCTTCTCCATGTTCATTTTGTGAGTCTGATGTATGGCTACCCTTAAAAGCCAGTAATGAAGAAGGTGAGATGCTTTTGAAAAGAGATGTTGGGGTACTGCTCCCACTTGAGGTGACCTCCCGAATGAACTTTTGATCCTCTGGATTCATGTCAATAATTCCAGTATCTGAGCTCTGGCTGCCTCCACTTCCACCTTCAAACTCCACATAACTGTTTTCCATCCGCCTCCAGGAGACCTTGGAAGAAACTTTGGATGAGACCTTTGATGCCTAGATACAAGCACAAACATTAGCAAATAAATAGTTACTTTCAAAAAGCCAATCATAAACTGCCTAAAGGACATAACATTATTTATGAATATACCAGGTTAGTGATGGCAGTTGCAAACGGAAGATGCTTTGGCTGCCTTGCACCATGAGAGCCGCCTTCACATATAGCATCTTCTTCAACAGATGAACTAGGCTGCTGGCAAAAGGTGCGTGAATCATATGAAACTTCAACTATCCCTAAAAGGCTACCATCGTCATTATAGTACGGTGAATCTGTAACCATGGCCGTAAATACTTCTCCAGACTTCTTCTTCAAAGGAATTTGGCCAGCCCAGCTTTGTCCCATGCTTATGCGTTCAAAAAATTTGGCTGCTACATCATGCGCCTTTTCATCAACCAGCATTTCAACTATATTGCGTCCTAGGACTTCAGCTTCTGAATACCCAAACAGCATTTCTGCAGTACGATTCCTGTACATAAACGTCAATAGACTAGACTTAATATGTCTAACATGTAAGGCCTTTGCAGTTTACCAAGCTAAGAGAAAGTGCCATAAGGGAATTAAAGTCAAGCAGGCTGCAGCAGCTGCAACACGAGGCACAAGTCATATTACATAGTGACCCGTCCTAGGATATGTCTCTAATGCTAAGGCCCAATTCTTGAAAAACCCAATATTTAGTGTATTTTTCCTAATTGAATTTCTGCAATGACTTTATTTTCAAGGGACAAAAAACATACATTTTTCCTATATTTCTAGTAATGAATCCTGGTTACATTGAAACATTGCCTTTATTTTGATTGGTCGAAAAAAAAAAACATATTTTTCTAAAAGCACGGGCTTATCAAAAGAACATCAAAAAATATTGACTGATGTGACCAGTTAACTTTGAAATGTGACATAGCATTCTCAAAAGCATGGGCATAAAGAACTGCAAACCTATTGACTGATGTGCCCAGTTACATTTAAGCTTTGAAAGGTGTGCAAGGCAGTACTAAGGCAAGAGCAGATCTTGTTAATTCGATAGGTAGGACACGGCAATCAATCAAAGCATGCTTGCTTGTTCCATGGTAGGACATGTCATTGGGCAGTTGGCAACGAGGTTGCTACAGGAGAGAATAGCCATTAAGACATACCTTGCAGAAAACGGCCCTAGCGGGATAAGTGAAGTGGAGTGGAAAGACCCTTCTTGTGATGCGATTTCACTAAACCAGTTGTAATATGCAAATAATGTGCTGTAAGTAGGGTTTGAATGCTGTACGCTATGACCATTTTCCTATCATAATGTAGCACACAAACACACAATTCTTGTGACACTACACCAATTGTGGTCCAGGATGCCATGGGTAGGGTCTAAAATGCTTCAAGCAAAGCTCCCAGTTATGATCAACTTAAACTTTGGAAGATTTTAAACTTTGGAAGATTTCCTTTATGTTTTTCTTACTGATAAGCTATGGTCTGTGATTCAACGAAATTGCAAAGAAAAGAAGGATGTACCAGTAGGTCACCTCTCCTGAAGGCCGAAACATGTAAACAGCCTGTCCAATAGACTGCAAGATGTTCGCAGAGAGCTTGTCTGTGAGCTGGAGGTGGGGTGTATGATGTTCCGCCGTCTGAGGTGCAGAGTTGTTGTTTTCAACAGGAGAAAGGGACGACTGCGATAGCGTTGAAGGCGAGAAGGTTGTGTGATTCTCTGTGCGGAAGGAGCGCTGCGGATCCGGTCCACAAAATGTTGAAGTTGAGGAACGTTTTGACGAAGAAGCAGAAGACGAGGAGGTGTCCGTAGCCATGGCTGTGTCTGTGTATCTGGAGCGAAGCCCTGAGAAGGAGAAGCGTTGGAACGGCCTTGCTAGGGTTTCTATAGCAGAGGAACGCGAGTTAAAAGAAGATGAAGACCTTCTGCGGAAGAGCTGGGGAGAGAGGGAGCGAGCCCTTTCCTGCGAGGATGATCGAGACAAGTTCCGAAGCTCGGCAGGGGTGTGGATGTCCATGACGAGCCTTGACATCTCCGATTGCAGGTGAGCATGATTGGCTTCAAGCTCTGCGATCCTCTCCAGCAAGACCTCTGGTGCGGCAGAAGTGGAGGCCGTGGTGGTGGCAACATCACTACTATCGGTAGCCACAGCCATGGGAGGAATGCGTGATGACTGCGGAGGAGAACTCATGGTTTCTCGCATTTGGCTTCTTGGGAGTAAGAAAGAGACAGTTTCTCTCTCTTTCTCTGTCTCTCCCGCTACCTGCGGCCTATATCCATCATACACACTTCCTGCGGCCTACATCCTTCTCTCTCACACACAGACTCCACCTGCAGCCTATGTCCACACACAGTACCTGTGGCTACATCCCTTTCTCTCTCACAAGCACACACACTGTACCTGCGGCCTATATCCATCTCTCATCTCTCACACACACACACACTGCGGCCTGTGTGCATCGCTCTCTCTCTCTCACTCACACACACACACACACTCTCACACAGACTACCTGCGAGGCTGCGGCCTATGTGCATCTCTCTCTCTCTCTCACTCACACACACACACACTCTCACACAGACTACCTGCGAGGCTGCGGCCTATGGTGCCTGTGTCCCTCTCTCCCTCTTCCCCTCCCACCGTTGGTCGTATATGCCCTCTGCATTCTACCGACGTTAATTACCCCGCCGCCCCCCCAAAAAACACACACACCGACGTTAATACCTCTCTCTCACACACGCTTAGGCTAGCAGGTTCTTCTCTCTCTATCTCATAAACACGTGACACACTCTCTCTCTCTAACTCTCGCTTGCAAGTTTAGTCACGTGTATGTGGGGCCCATTCCACGGAACAAAGATTCACGTTTTGCCGGTAAGCATTTTGCAAAAATGTAGTCGTCTCTGTAACTTACACGTCACCTTTTCTTCACACGCCCTTGCGCCCTTCCCAAGGACATTGTTCACTACACTCTTGTTTAAAGAAGCACACACGTCATCCCCAATTACACACATGTGACGTTGGGCCTACCAAACTTAACCT
Source organism: Cibotium barometz (assembly GCF_041138505.1). Classification (NCBI taxonomy): domain Eukaryota; kingdom Viridiplantae; phylum Streptophyta; class Polypodiopsida; order Cyatheales; family Cibotiaceae; genus Cibotium; species Cibotium barometz. The sequence goes on from NC_141091.1 coordinate 20,552,504, forward strand.
TGATTTCCCCCTCTTAAGATTTCTAGGCCTTGGACATAACTGGAGCAAACTCATGGGGCATTGTAGTAGCCACACTGAATAAGGAAACATAGTATTTTGTACAAAAGCCCATGCCACCGAGTTATCTAAGGTAAAGGGCATTGCAAGTGGATGGCTCTATGAGACGTGCACACAAATTGCAAGTGAATCATTGTAAGGCGTGTCTGAACTAGCAAATTTGCGATGAAGCAAGAAGTTAAGAACACTAGAAAAGGATTGTTTATTAGAAAATGAGAAGCAAATAATCACCATGAGAGAGAGAGGGATTCATACCATAATGAAATGAAGAACGATTATAATACTCATATTAGTGTGTGTAAAGTGCAACTGAGAGAGAGAGATAAACAGAGACAGAGAGATGGAAGAGACTTGTACCAAATGAAAAGATTGTTAAACTTGTTGTAGGGTTATTGTGTGTGTGTGTGTGTGTGTGTGTGTAGAGTGAAATTGAGAGAGAGAGAGAGAGAGAGAGAGAGTATAACCAAAAGATAGATTGTTATACTTGTTTTCAGAGAGAGAAGGAAAGAAAGAAAAGAAACTTGTATTAACTACAAAAGGCCAAATGATTGATTGGACCAAATACATGAAAGAGAGAGAGAGAGAGAGAGAGAGAGAGAAAGAGAGAGGAAAAGGGAGTGCGAGAGAGATGCATTAACTAAGCCATAAGCAATTGCAAAAGTTTTTCCATTCCATCTTATGGCATAACTTGTGTGCTTCCACCAACAATTGATCCTCAATGATCATAGCGCATGGAGGGCCTATGGACAAGCATGATTCATGTGCAAAGTTGGAATGGAACCTTGACCTTCACCAATTATAAACAGTAAGCTAGCCACTGTGCCCACCTTCCTTCCACTAATATCTATATTCAAATTTTTTTTTAGCCCCAGAAAAAGGGGAATAAATACCTATGCCAAAGGATGGAAGTAAGGCTCCGACAACTACTTTTTCCACCTTTACCAATCAAATAAGAGAGAGAGAGAGAGAGAGAGAGAGAGAGAGAGAGAGAGAGAGAGAAGGTGACTCTTTTAACATCGTAGTCAACATCATCAATCACATGTGAGGGCATTCAAGTGTAGAAAGGAACTTTTTTCACCTTGAGTGTCTTGGTGAGGAGCCTGATACATCACCACTACACCAGTAATCCACACACACACATGTACACATAGGGATATCTATTCTCCTCTAGCATGTAATTTTAGCTTGTGCTCTAATAATTGCCTTTTCAAGCCACTATGACAACATATGGCTTAACCTAAGAAGTTTTAACTTGAAGAGTACCCTTGAGAGAAAACGACAAGTTTTAACTTGAAGAGTACCCTTGAGAGAAAACGACAAGTTTTAACTTGAAGAGTACCCTTAAGAGAAAACGAGAACTGTCTCTACACACTATAGGGAAGGGTAATTGATTGAGAAGTGAGGAGTTTTGGTTCCCATCCTACCACCTCATTACATCACGGGATGATAATGATGTGTCATGCTTGCATATAATCTCAAAAGTAATATGGGATTCCTTGTTTTATAAATGCTTACACATCCTTTGTCGTATTTCATTAGTTTGCTAAATATGAAGAAAAAATTTTACTATAAAACATGAGCAAATTCCCCCAAGAATAAATATAGTCCATGTGGCCTCTTTTATTATGTAATATAATTATTTTGTGATCTAATGAAAACATACAATATAATTATATTACATAATTACATTATGTAATATAATTATATTTTGATCTAATCAAAACATACAAAAATGGCATGTAAGACGATGGTGCAATCCTAATTACAAGATTTTTAGCTATGCTTCAAACTACATCATGCTAAAAGCGAGTAGTACAAGTTTTTTAGCTATGCTTTGAATGCTAAAAGTGCATGGAGTTTTGTCTTACGTTGACATGTTTGGAAAGATAAAGACTTAAAACTCATGCAATGTAGGTTTTAAACAAAATTCTTATATTTAGAGTTGACAAGCAATGATGAAGTCTTACATTCAGAGTTGACAAGCAATGAGAAAGTCTTACATTCAGAGTTGACAAGCAATGAGAAAGTCTTCACTCTTTGTTGATGAGGGCTACTAATAGTTTTGTGTGTCATTACATTTATAAATTTTCTTTGACTTGAGTTCATGTTAAGCAATACATGTCTAAATGTGAAAAGGATTCATGGATTCCTTGCATAAAGTAGCTTCATCCCCCCCCTCTCTCCCTCCCCAATAAAATAAAAGCACACACAATCATCATACCATTGTGGCCACGATATATTTCTTTGTGTGTGTTGAGACATACATTCATTTTTACAATTTATAATGGTGCAAGTGCATATGGATGGGGTGATGTAATTATGGGCTCGTTCTTCCAATAAATGTATCTCTTCTTTATACCTTGGAAGCATAATTATGTCAAAGCCTAGCTTTACTCAGTTTATGTGTTTCAAGTTCAAGTACATGTTTAAAACCTTTACATTTCTTTCTATTTTGATTAAAATAGACTCAATTATTATCTTATTTAGCCATCAAAAACATGTATACTTTTGTTGATGTCTCTATCATATTCCCATCATCATACTTGAAATTTGTTAATGGAGTTCTTGAAGGCCATCTTTCAAAAAAATACTTTGTTTCGGTTTTTAAAAAGGTAAGATGGATAAAGGGGATACTTATCGTTAAAAAGATGAGATATTTTTTCTTCTTTTAAATATATGGTCAAAGAAAAACAAGATTGTGCAAGAACCTTGGTTGGTAGGGAGGTGTAAAAAGTTTCATGTTAATTTAGTTTTCTTGTGTACATGTACATTGATTTGTCAATCTATTATCTCGAAACCCTACAAAATTTGGTTGGCTCTTCTTATAAGGGCTTTTGCTTTTGGGGTGTTGTAGAGCTGGTTTTCATTTTCAACTTTGACTATCGTTTTAAGTAAGTTTTAAAGAACCTCAATTCCCCCTTGGTTTTGTATGTTTTCATAAATCACTATTTTTATCAGGCCCTTTAACATTCAACTAGTTTTGGTTTTGTACTTTATGATGTAGTGGGCACAATTAAACATTGTTTGATTTGGTGGAAGCCAAAAGCACCTTCCATCAAGCCTTCATTCATTATAATAGGCCACTATTTTACATTGTTATGATTCAATTTACACGAAATCATAAAAGACTGTGTATGCACATTGTGAGCTCAAAGGATAAGTTAGGCACACCATAAAAATAGAAAACCTAGAACTAATGACTTTTTTTAAGTGTTTTGATAGAACACTCATGCTAGGTCTTCTAATTTTGTAATGAATAAAGAATCCCATTTGCTTATCATACCTTTCCAAAAAATGTTCAATATACATATATTAAACGAGTATTAAACATTTAGATAGGTAGAGATAAACTTTAATGACTAAAGGGATTTTTGTGTACAAATCATTCATGATGGAGTCTTTTTTGCTATCACAAGAACCTAAAACAATTAATGTAAAAATATCTTTCAAAAAAGGGTTTTACAATCCTTGGGCAAGACAACTTCAGTTTACTAATATATATAGTGTTAACATTACTAAAATTGGCCCAAATTTTGGAATACTATAAATCTATATTATAAGATAAATATTTTAGTGTGACTAACGAGCCAAACTTGTACAAAATTTCATAATGAGAAAGTCTATACTATGGGACCCCTTATAATAGTCACCAAATCTTCAAAATTATATAAAAAATAATGAGGAACGAGCATTTAGTTAAGCTCATACTTCTACAATGAATTGGAAAAAAAAACAAGTAGATATTAGACATAACAAGGTGGGTGTAAAACACATAAGCTGAATTTAATAATGTAATGCAATGAAGGGACCTAGGGGTTTGCACTCATTAGCACACATGTCCCACTCATCCTAGGGAGTAGCACCTAAACATGGAAAGACTGACATGAATCAGCCATGAAGGCATAAGCTCTAAGAAAATGTAGCAAACATATGTCAAAAGATGATAAGTTACAATAGCCTAGACAAAGGTCACTTATATAGTGCCTGGCCATTTCACACTATCAATATGCCCATGCCCCAAATCTATGCTCAAGGGAACCAAGGTCCATGTGCCTAGGCCCAAACCCTTACATATGCATGGGCATATATAATTGCTCCATTATAAACCATCACCTCCTACAATGATTTCCTTCTTGAAATCGAAGGGTGGGCATACATAAAAGACACATACAAATGCTATATACAAAAGCCAAAAATCACATCCAAAACTGAATGTCAATGTCATCTCATCAAGAGCATATGACCCCTCCTAGATCAAATGGAAAGGAATGTAGTGCAATATTGATAATGATACTAATTGTACAATCTCTGAGTCGAAAGAAAATCCAAGGAGCCATATGACCCCCAGGGTCAAATGGAAAGGATCGCACACTCCCGTCGATGATGAATCTAACCATGTAACCACCTAGATCAAAGGGAAATCTGAACCATTTGAACTCCAAAAGAATGGCCCTCCACCCACCTGGATCAAATGGTAAATATGAAAGACCAATGTCGATGATGAGGCTAGCCCTAAATCCTCTTGTGTCAAAGGGAATACCAACAACTAGCCCATCCTCACAGTCGTAATGTGAGTTTGGCACTGAAGACATCTACACGATGAACTCCAAACTCGTGGTCGAAATGTTGAAATGTCCAGCACAAAAGAACCATCGTTCAGGACAACACTAGGATGTGTCATAGGTGCATTTAAATATCGAGCCACATAATCAAAACCAAACACTGCAAATGGCAAATGATGCACCCAAAAGTAAATGCCATGGCTCTACAAAACATAGAATTGTGTTAACAATCATAGGGACCAAATACACATAGCTCGTAGGTCAGCATTATGCAAAGTCAGATGAGAATTGATGCAAGCATAACTCGAAACATCCAAGGCACGATACTCTATATCCATGTGTATAATGCATGACCTGAACTATGCATCACAACCTCATGTGCAAATCACTCTATGTGTGCATGATCCTCCAAGATAAGAATATAAACAATAGGATCATCACAAATGTCATCGTCACACTAAGGGTTGAAAACGTATCCACACATGAGAGATAAAATGGAATCATCATCTATAAAATCCCTAACCCTAGAATCTCCAAGGTCACTAAGGTAATCCTCATAGGTAGGATCTATCTCTATCAATAATGGATCTTTAAAAAATATCTAAGTCAAATGTGAAACTCTCTTGATCCATATGAATAATTAAACTGGCTTACACTAGTGGATTGGATTTAATTCCCAGCAAGGCTAGCACTGAAATTTGTTGTTAAAAGCTTGTAAATTGTTTGTATAATGCTTTCTGTAAATGTGTCTCTGTTCAGTGTTTCTTCACAAGAGATCAAACTTCATCCAAATTGATCAACTGATCAAATTGATGAGCATAGATCATTACTGTAAACTCTTTCTTGGTCAATAAATTTTCATGATCACTTCAAACCACTAAATGTTATAATAATCTTGCATTGCTTCTAACAAGATTCAATAATCTTGCTTGCTTGGATCAAATTAAGCAAGAACACCATAGTTGTGTTTACCTTGCATCAAACTTTGAAACATTTCTTGATTTCTTGTAGTTTTAATAAATTTTCTCTTAAAAAAACATAACTCTTGCAAAGAAATGATTAAGATTGGGAAAGTTTCAATCAAGAATCACTCACTGCTCAAGTTTGTAACAAGATTTGTTGATTTCTACACTTAATCTTGTAAACTTTATAATTATGTGTATTAAGATTCTTGAAATTTGGTTCTAAACAGTAACCTTTATATAAATCTACAACTAAACTGCAAACTGCTCAAATATGTAATACGAATATAATATGCATTGAAATTTGCATATAATCTTTAATCTACACTAGTTCTTGAAGATAAGAACTGCACCAAAATCTGCATAGCAAGCTTCAGTATCCTCCAAAACTGCCAAGATTTCCTAGAACTAGGCAAATATAGAAGGAAACTAAGGTTTATGAATAGATTTGATGAAGAGAAGCACTAATCAAGAGGATTTACAAGAAAGTTCCAAGAAAATTACTCTTAAAATGGCTGAAAACCTTAATTTAAAATTAAGAAAATCAAGATTCTCTCAAATTTGTGCAAAAATTAGGGTTTCTAAAATACGTGATTAGCATATACCCAAAAATGATTACCATTAATCTCATTGTTACTAATCCACTTAAAATAAAAATACAAAAATCGAATACTATGTAAAAGCACTAATCTAAAAATGGATTAAGTATTAGTCACTCCTTAATCCAAAATATCAAGATCTAAACCAAGAACTCTAATACCAACGCAATAAGGAACCTAGGGGTTTGCACTCATTAGCATGAAGTACACATGTCCCACTCATTCTAGGGAGTAGCACCCAAACATGGAAAGACTGCCATGAATCAGCCATGAAAGCTTGGGCTTAAGCTCTAAGAAGCTCTAAGAGACATATGTCAAAAGGTGATAAAAGGTACAATAGCCTAGACCGAGGTCACTTATATAGTGCTTGGCCATTATGCCCATGTCCCAAATCTATGCTCAAGGGACCTAAGGTCCATGTGCCTAGGCCCAAACCCATACATGTATATGTGCATATATAATTGCTTCATTACATGTAAGGGTCGCATCCAATTGTTAAGAGGAAAGTGTTAAGTATTCAAAATGGTTGAGAATCATACGAACAAAGCTCAAAAGTTGGAGGGATCCAGGAACTTTGAATGGGATGATCAAACTCATAGTACACTAGAAGAATAGTATGGGCTTTTTAGGGGGTGTATTTTTTTACAAGCGCTTTTTGGTTTTAAGGTGAGCGATTTCTCTCTCTACTCTATCTCTCTCTGCTCTTTCTCTCTCTACTATGTCGTTCTCTCTTCCTCTCTTCTCTCAATGTACTCTGATTTCATAGCATATTTTTTGAAAAAAACAACATACAAAGATGAAACTTCCAATATATTGTCCAATATATTCCAAGACTTCTGCATATTATAACCACCACCACCACCTCTACGAGATGTTGAGTACAAGACAGCATGGGCTACTATCATTGCTGCTTTTTTACAAAGGCACCATAGAGAAATGAAACTTCCATTATATTCCAAAGAAAAATTACAAGACTACAACATATTATGACAAACACCTACGAGATGTTAAACCAAGCAACAATACATGAAAGCATGTGGGACCTCAAATATCATCTTGGACTTCTCCGACTACCCTAAATTTTCAATGAAGGTGGCAACTTCTCCTCGAAGAGGAGCCTCTTTTTTCTCTTCAATGATGCCAAAGGATCTCCATATCCCAATGGTTGTTGTCGCTTTCACCTCTAACATGTTCTTGTCTACAAGGTTTACCACCTTCTGTGTTGTGAGCTTCTTGTAGAGCTCCTACACTTCGGACGTTGTTGTCCATGTCTCCAAAAGGGCATTTGATCTTGGTTCTTTTTCTTTGAGGTACATGAAAGATACAAGAGATTTAATTAAGATACTTGCAAATGTCATATGATTAGAGGGATTGGTATGATAATACAATTTATGCCCAGCTTATGACAACATAGAGAAATAAGGGGTGGATGGGTGGGGTGGGATGTATCCCTCGAATAGGAGTAGTGTAACATAGCAATCTCTATTATATTTATAAGGTCTTAGAAATTTAATATAAAAATAACTTTTAAAAACATGTAAAAATATCAAATGCCTATGCATGTAGCTTATGGCACATAAAGACGTCTCACTCAAACTTCCTCTCTTTCACTCAAAGTCTCTCTCTCCCTCTCCATCTCTCTCCATCTCTCTCCGTCTCTCTCTATTGTTAATTCAATTATCTAAAATATTATAGCAAAACCAAAAAACAATGTCATAGCTAAAACTTAAGTATACAAAAGTGCATCACAATAATGTGTAACTCAATATTTTTTTGTCATTACAAGAGATGGATTACATTAAAAAGGGCACCACATTTGTTGATGGAAGAAGGAAGGTGGCTCCATATGGGGAGCTTTAATAAATGGTCATAACACGAGCTAAGGGGGACATATGTAGCATAATAGGTTGAAATGGGGCCTCCCTTGGAACATCGGGTGGCCATAACGAGGCACTTGACCTTGTTGGGCTCATGGGTAATGGGACTGGTGGAGGAGGGTACTGAGAGGAACGTATGGCAAGGTCCCCGTACCCTCTGCTTCTCCCATCGAGCATAATCACTGATGTAACCCTTGAAATGATGTTGCCCTATCTTTAAGAATGTGCAAAAGTGGTCGTATACAAGAACTAAAGCACAGTTGTTCCACTCCACTCTAACGCAATGTCGATGTAGTCCCTTGCATGCTCTAGCAAGGGTCCTAGTTTCGGCAAAGCAATCTAAAACTGCATCCCCTCGATTGGTGAATATCCCGAGTATCCACCTACCATACACGTTTATTTCGTTTACATATATATATATATATATATGAATAACAATAAAAAAAGACAATGAATATAGAACGATTACACTACTTGAAATGGCTTGCAATGAAGTGAGTGCCATAGACAAAGCTCTACTTACCTTGCACAAGCCTCACAACGCTTAGCAACATATTGAATGGGATTTCCATCCACATCCAACATGTATGTGTGGGTTCTCTCTTGCGGTTTAGGCTCTATGAAGATATCATCATCCACCTCGAAACTTGGATGACTAGCAACTATCTCACCTCCCCATCTGTCATATTTTGGTTGACAAAACATAGTGTGATGGGCGTGCATAAAGATGGCGATGACCAAAACAATGACCTACATGCACACACATGTAAGTACGTTAGGGAACTCATGGTTGTTCACTTAAAATATAAATTGAGTACAATCCACTCTTTCACTCACCTCTTCTGAACAGTCCTACATAATTTTAAGTTGTAAGTTTCTACCTCTCACATTGCACAATGCCCAAGTGCTTTGTATGTACCAAACCATAGTGCCATCGGCATATAGAAACTCTGCAGAGCGAGTACTCACAAGCACCTCCCTAAATACATTCCTTCAAGGAACCACATGCTTGGTCTTGGAGAAAGCAAGATTTGTCGAAAAATCTACCTACACCAAGCACAGGCCTCCAAGGCTATCATACACGTCCATGGTTCCCAACCTCATCAATGATCCCATGAATCCTTGCAACAATGCAAGATTCTTGGCACAACATAACATATAAGATCTTTGCAAACTATATAACCACGACCAATGGAGAGAGTGATTGGCACGGGTAAGAGATTATACCTATGTTTTCGCTTTCCCAAAAGTGCGAGACAGAGGTGATCAATGTTGGAGTTAAGACCTAAGTGGAGAGGGTTTACCACTTCTAAATCAAAGTTTGACCAATCATATGTTATTCCCAATGTTCAAATAATAAACTTGTCATTAAACACAAAGATGTTGCATTCACTTATTGAATCCCAATACGTCTATGTCATCTTCCTTTGGACTCTCCATCCCATGCTCTTCGCTCTCATCACTCAGGATCATCACCCCATGCATGGGACTCTTGCTGATGACCAACGCTCTCATCATCCTCAATGTGCTCTCCTCAGCATCCTCATCATGCATAATAAATTAGGTTAATGATCACATATAAGATGTTTGTTCATTTCAATCACAAAAAAAACAACTCCACTTACTTGTTTATTATACATATCACCATCAAGAACTCAGTCTCCTCCTCCTGCAAGAATCGAATCACTCTATGATTCACCTTTGGAACCTTCTCTCTATCAGCTCAAGTGGTTCTTATCCATTCCTACCATGCTTTGAGATGATGGTTGCCATCCCAGATAACAAACATCATCTCGACCATTTGTTACTATCCTGGAGTCTACTCTAGTATCATGTCAAACTCTTCCGACAATTAAATGTTGGGGCTAACTTCACTTTGACGATTGAATAGAATGGGCTTGTGGGCCAAGGAAACTCTCAAAGATAATGAACATCGCCGCTCCTCCATCCAGGATAGCTAGTGCTTGGTATCTGTTATGGTGAATTGGTATCGTAGCATTTGTATCGTCACTCTCATAATACCGGCCAAGTTGATTAATAGGTATTTTGACGAATCTGGGAGTTCCTTCCTCTTTAGGTACTAGGTTTTTCTCTGCTAGAGGTGACTGAATCTCCTATGCAATGGACATTGGGTTTAATCTTCCTTCTACCCAATCCTTATTAATATCTTCCCATAATGTTGGCGTATTGCATAATAATGGTCCCAGTGGCATTTTGACGGTGGTGGATAATATGGTTGCAAGACTGCCTATGTCTCTAGGCTCCCTGGTAAAGTGAGGGTTCCTTCCATGTGTTTGTCACATATTTAACCCTAGGGATTGAAGGGATGGACAATTCTTGCTTTTCTTCCTCAAACATTCTTGGCATCAGGTCACTATGAGTCCCTTTCTGGGATCCTTCTAGAATTGGAGTAGGCACTTCCAATTTCCTTTCCTTTATTAGCTCATTTCTTGGATACACTGTATCCCTAGCCCTTAATCTGGCTTCATGATTTCATTGGCACTACTCCTCAACTAGAGCCTTAGCTTCCTCAAGCTTCCTTATCTCCTCGTCAGCATTTGGGTATTCCCCAATCCCTTTAGGGGTTGCTAGTCTCTCTTTTGCGGATTCTTGGTTGTGCCCATCCTGTTTCGACACTCAGTTGTCTCCTTCCCTTGATTTGGTGGATCCGGTGTCAATGGTATCTTATTCGGACCCATCCTAAATTGTGACCATGGTATCATCCTTGCCCAATTTCTTCGCTCTTCTTCTTCTCCTAGTTTTAGAAGTTGTGACATCTACTAGGTTTTTCCCTTTGCCCACTCGTTTTGCTTGCGCTTGTGTCAAGACATTCAACGGTGTGATATTCCCATGCTGCACACTTATAGTCCTGATAGTGGCATGGTTAGAAGTGGGATCTGAACCACTGGACCGATATGGATAGTCTTTAATCAAATGATCAACCCCACACTGAACATAGGAGACTGTTAGCATGGTGTTGGTCGTCGATGCTGCTAAGGCGTGGCTCACATTAGCCACATTCTTATTAGAGCACTCCGCTATTCGATGAGGTCCACCACAACCAAAACATTATAGGGGCCCCCTTCTCATAGATGAGTTTATGTCTTTACCTTTCCATTATACCATGGTTTGAAACACTGGCACTGGCATGTTATTCTGTAAGACATAAAACTTAGGCACGATCTCCGCGGCATACTCATAGTAATCCTTATCGATTTCTACCTCATGTATGACTTCACCCTCATCTAAGGGCTCCTTGATCAACACCTAGTTGATTTTAGCCTGTGGAGGTTGCGATGGTAGAATATGTGGTGGCAACGGCAACATGTCATGTATCCCAAACACCCCTCTTAGTAAGTAGGATGGGTTTGGTTGCCCTGCAAACTGCAATGGTTTGCACTGGTGGTGGTGGCAAGGCTAGTGGCACTCGTGGTGCTGGGAGTTGTGCTAAGGGTTGCGCCCTTGGATATTAGTACATAGTAGTGTCATGGTTACCCAATCTCACACAATGAGCACAATAAAGTAGCTACCTTAGTCTTAATTGAGGAAATTCGGTGGTTGTGTGATTTTATTTGCAAATAGAACACCAAATTAGATCTCTCCGAGGATAGAGATGAGCATGCCCTGATGCTTCTCACCCATCCTTGACCTTGATTTTCTCTAGGATGGCATTGCTGAGCTCTTCCACTGTCATATTTCCAACTTGTTTATTTCGGGTTCCTGTATCATCCTGGTGACTTGAGACCCGCGATATTGCTACTATTGAAGCTGCCTTAGTATCTTTGGGTTGTGGCAATTCAAGCATATTGTCCTCATATTTTATTGCCAGCTTACAACAGGCATCTAAAGTAGCCAATCAGGCTAACACTAGATAATCATGCATTTTATTGCCAGCTTACAACAGGCATCTAAAGTAGCCAGTCAGGCTAACACTAGATAATCATGGATTTTATGATCTTGGACTTCTCTCCAAAAGCAAGGCAATTAACTGATCACATCACTTAGCCTCTCCCTTAGCTTACATCTTGAATTTAAGTGGTTGCATAGATTCTTTTTTTTTCTGCTTGATATTGTGAAGCTGAGCCATAGGACTCCATATGTCACCACTTCGAGAGCAAAGCTTGGTATGAACACATTTTTAAGCCTAGTGAAGTTGACCTTATCCTCTGGCTTTAGGGTTTAATACCATTGGTGAGCCTTTCCCTCTAGGGTCAGTGAAAAAGCATGGATCATGGTTACATCACTCACTGGCCCATAGGTTTCACAGGTTGACTCAAAGACCTCTATATGCTGGATCGGGTCCCCATCACTTGAGAACTTTTGCACACGCTTGGAAATAATATGTGGCTTAATTTGGGATGGTCTGGATTCCAGGGTGGTGCTTGGTTCCCTGACCATACCTTGGCCCATTTTCGTAGCCATATTTAGTAGATCTGCTTTTATGATGGCGTTCAAATCTTCGTTTAGATCCACAACTGGTCTTCAAGGAGCTACTCACCCCCTACCTAGACCTCTTCCTCTTCATATATTGGTTCTTCTATGTAATTCGGGTCTATGGCTAGGTCCAGCCGACTCCTCATTGTTTGGCTCATTTTATTAGCGGCTTTAGCCTGCCTTTGTTGAATTAAGAGCTCCATGTCCTGCACGAATGTAGGATCATTGATCATTTCTTGTATATCTTCTCTAGTATAGAGGTAATCCTCACCTTCCGGTAAATTTTCCTCCTCATTGTGCGTCTCAAGGCCTTTATCCAACCTTGATTTCTCACATTGATGGGCTCTAGAGCTGGTATTACTCCTTCTCTTATGCACGTCTCCACATGCTATTAGTGGCATTTCTCTGGTTTTCAATTGGTTTTTTGCCGAACAATCTTTTCTAGCCGTGAAGTAACAGATATTCATGAAATCACAGAAAATACTTCACGTCGTGAAGTAGGTCGTGAAGTAGTAGGGAGAAGTTCACGTCGTGAAATAGCAGGAAAAATGGTTTATGTCGTGAACTGTTCCTCGTACTTTGGCAACTAAGGTTTCACGCTTTGAATTTTTATGCTCAGAATTACTTCAATTCGAGTCAGATAGACCCAAATAGTGTAATTAAAGTATCTCTTTAACAACTGCTTTGATAACGCTTAATTCATAAACTAGCAGTCCGTGAAATGTTAACTTGTGAACTGCTAAGGCGTGAAGTGTTAGGCCGTGAAGGCTTAACCCATGAAGTACCAGGTAGTGGTTCACGCCATGAAACAGAAAATGATTCACGTCGTGAAACGCTTCACTACTATCTCACGTAATAAGATTCTTCAGATTCGTTGTATCAGGTGTGTCAAGATAAGGCACCCTATTTTTAGCAAGGTAATCTCAAAAATCCTGGCACTGATTGTGGAATGCACTTCACACCGTGTAGTAATAGAAAATGGTTCACGTCGTGAACAGTTTTCTGCACTTTCACGTGTTAGACTATGCACCATCGGCAAATTGATGTTTTGGAGTGTTACTTCCCTATGTAATTGATACAGACTAGTCATGCTAAGGATTGGAGATGTAATGCAAGTTATTAACACAACCAATGGCTCTTTTTTTAATAAATTTTTATGAATTTTAGAAAAAAACAGAAAACAAGGTGTCACCCCTGCTAGCTTACGGTAGCACGATTGGTGACAAAAGTATCAAAATTAAAAGAAAAAACTAATGTAGCTTTCCTATAAGCTCTTCCAAGTACTCACCCACACATTCAACACATGATTTTCAGCAATTTCTTCTTTACAATTCAAATCTTAGCTACATAGTTTGTTCACATTGCACCTTCTAAATGCAAAGGCAATGATGAATCTTGCATTATGGGAGCTGAAGCTCTAAGAGGATGGAAGAAACAAAGGTGTTTCCTTAGCAGGCGACGCCAAAAATATTATGGGCTACTGCACCTCCCAAGAAGGAACTCCACACAACCGTCAATGAGCGAAGCAATAGACACAACAATCATTGGGTACTTACCAATGCTTCGAGCTCGTGTCCTTTAAGGCTCCCCAAGATTGCTTTGGAAGCTTGACTCCTTCGAACACCACCTCCAAGCTGTCACCGTTCACGAAGTCACTCACACACGAATGCAAGGTAACCAACCTTTCACTCTCACACACATGCATGCATGAAAGAGGCACATGTACTAGAGCTCTCTCTCTCTCTCTCTCTCTCGCTTTGGAAGCTTCACTCCTTTGAACACCACCTCCAAGCTGTCACCGTTCGTGAAGTCACTCACACACGAATGCAAGGCAACCAACCTTTCACTATCTCACACACATGCATGCATGAAAGAGGCACATGTACTAGAGCACTCTCTCTCTCTCTCTCTCTCTCTCTCTCTCCAAAGTACAAGAGTTTTCATTTTATGAGAATTGTCTTATATACAATTGGCCCTTATTCACACTTGGGCACCCAAAACTTACTAACTAAGGCCTTGGGGTGACCAGATTCTCAACACAACGTTTAATTATGACACTTATTAATGTCCTTAATTGGAGGAGCATCTTTGTTAATCCAAAATGGGATTAACAGATATTTCAAGTATGTTTAATTTACTTATATAAGCTTCATGATGGTCTTTCATTGTAATTACATAACATTGTAATTTCATAACATTGTAATTACATAACATTGTAATTTCATTCTAATTACATAACATTAATTGCAATGTTTTGTGTTACATAGTACATTCTTTCCATATGCATTATCTAGATGAATTCTCTTGTATCTTTCTTCTAGGGTCTCTTGCATTAGCTATAATTGGTTTTAGACCCTTGTTGTAAATAGTAAATATAAACCCTCAAGAGGATATATGTTGTTGTGTCTTCTTCTTTAAGCATTTGTGACAGTTTGTATCACCTCCCATTTTAGATTGAGCATGTCATCAAGAGCTTCCTTGACTTCATCGTCTATTAGTTTTTGAGTTGGAGGTGGCATAACATTAAGATCCAATGGTTCTTCGTCCTCCTCCTCAAAGCATGTGTTGGTTGTCTCAACAACTCAAGCCATGTCACATAGTCTATTTTGATTTTGTTGGCCTAGCTAGGGGCACCATGGATTAAACCTCTATAAGTGTTACCATTCATGCAAACATTGCTGCCACACCATGAACACTTTTCTTTGCACCTTAGCATAGCTTTTGTTGTGCAGTCCAAGACCATGTCATCTTCTAGCTCCTTATGCATGTCTATTCCATGCTAGACCACTCCCATCTTGATGATGCTAATTTAAAATGAAAATTTGATTATGGGTGTCTAATTCCATTGACAATAAGCTTGCCAATTCATTACTAAACATATCATTTTTTGTGTTGGGGTCTTTGAAAGTAGTAATGCCATGTAAATAAGTTTCATAAGTCTCCCTGAGCACATCTTATTGTTCTTTGTCTAGCGACACTTAATCTTGGTGTGAAGATGGGGGCTATTGCTTCTACTTATCTTTTCCCATATGCTAAAGGAATCGGTTGCTAAAGAAGGTTCATAAAGTTGTAGGGCTCCTCACTTATCTTCATCCTCCTCACATTTTATGTGGGCATAAGGGATTTGAGGTGGGGAGAGCCCGGTTGGTGGGCATTGCTGATTTTTTAAGGGCAAATCCTTTTGTTGGGGCCAATTCTACTGGGGTCTAGTGGTATCAAAGCAAGGTAAGAGCATTGCCTCTTGTGGCATTGTTAAATGGCTTGCAGCTGTGTGCATTGGTGTGCCAAGTGGATACTATGGCTGGCGGGCTATGTGAGCTGGTGTGTCAGGTAATGCTGGTTAACAAGCTGTGTGAGCTAGTTGCTAAGCAATGCTGGTTGGCCGGGCTTGAAGAATGATTGTTGCTGATGGTGTGGCGCCAATTGTTGGCCTTCATGTTGAGAGGGAGGGTATTGTGGTGGGTCAACACTCGACGAACTGCAATGTGGCAAGAGGGGCTTGTCCCATATCCCCTATACTCAAGGAATTGGTCACTAAAGAAGGCCCTATACTCAAGGAATTGGTCACTAAAGAAGGCCCGTTACACATACCCCACCACCCATGTATGGGCGGGGGAGATTGCCTGCCCCCATGAATTATGGGCGATGGATACCCCCACCACATCAACATGGACCTAAGGCTAAAGGGCTCCTCGCTTGTCTTCATCCCCCCCACATTTTATGTGGGCGCAGGGGATTTAAGGTGGGGGGAGCCCGATTGGTGGGCATCACTGATTTTTTGACGGTGGATCCTTCTACTAGGGTCAACATAGCCTCACTATGCATTTCTCTTGTTCTTTTCTTTTTTATGGAGATAGTTACGTACTCAAATACCATTGATGTGTGCAGTAATTTACTTGCCATCGAGAGTGGCCAATCGAATTGTGCCCTTCTTAGTAGTCTTGTGATGACTTTGAAGGGTCCAAGTGTTCCAAACTTCAACTTCCTTTTTTGATTCTTGGCATTGTACAGTAGCACCATATCCCCTTCCTTGAGGCAATCTTCTTCTCTCAACTTAAGTTAATTATCATACCATTTATTTTGCCTCTTCTTTTTTGGCAATCATTTTGTAGAGTGCCATAAATCTAACTTTGTTTAGTTATCATTAGGGAAAATCAGAACTCATTTTGGGACCTTCTAAGAAATTATTCATTTTCCTATTTATTTGATGTCAAAAATGTGTAAAAAGGAAAAACATGTCCAAAAGAAACATTATAATATCCCCATGTACTAAAAAGGTAAATATATTTAGATCCTTGTGCATTTAAGATGGAATATATGACACTAACTATGTTACACATCATATTAATAAACACTAACTACTGTACACACCATACTAAAGGTATTATTTATTTAATATCAAACATAATTTTTAAATTTTAGAGGGCAATAAACAAGTTTTGCACCATTAGTCCTAATTTGGTATGATAAAAGCAATGAGTAATAGTTTAGTAAGATATTGTTTTAACAGATATTGAAAACATAATTTAATTATTATTCAATGAGTAATAGTTTAGTAAGATATCGTTTTAACAGATATTGAAAACATAATTCATTCTTCAAGGAAACATATTGGAATCAAACAAAGAAAACGTGAATCCTAATAACCTTCCAATTAAACAGATGAAAGGATTGATACCTTCCAGTATTACAAAGGATATGATTGAAGAGAAAAAGTATACAAAGGTGAAAAGGAATGTTGTGTAGTAATTTGTTGATAGCAACAAAGTTGATGTTTATGCAATTCAAGAAGCATTAGTAGTGGTAGCAGAAAAGGGTATACTTCTATTTTCAAAACTGTATCCAGAAAAATGGGAGACCAAAGAATCAAACGCGTGCTTTTGCCAACACCTACAAAAGTATGGAAACTAAGAAGCCTCTTAAATCTGGACAATGTTTCCATATTGAATGTTCTTTTGAAGATATCAAAGGCAGTACAATGTATAATGCATGAAATAATATTTTCCTTGACTTATAACAACTTCAAAAAAGAATATTGGAATTCTACAGTATCATGGTTGAATAAGGTCATCTTAAGTTTGTGATCAAATCGGATGAATGGGAGATAGTAAAGAAAAAGAAGGTGGAATGCATAACACTCACATTGGTGAATGGGCACTTGATCCATCTATGACAGAAGACAACCCAAAGTATTTCAGTGTGCAATCGGAGAAAAATATATGGCGGTTAGGATCATTTGAGGTAAGTAAATTTTTGAAACGTATATCTACTTATGTCATATGTATTAGGACCACTATTGAATATCTACTTATGTAACTTGTATGTTTACAAGTAAGTGACCCAATGGATCTAGGGAACTACAAGACTATCATGATTGGCCACATCTTGGCCAAGCTTTATAGGTCAATACTTGAGGCAGAGTTTAGCGCCTTGGCAGAGAGGGAGGGCTTTCAAGCCCTTGGATAGACAGACTTCTGATAGAATTTCTCTGTAGTAAATCATATTTTCACCCTTAGAAGCCTAATTGAGCAGGCTAAGATAGATGGCCATCGTCTAAATTGCTGCTTTGTGGATTTTTGCAAAGCTTTTGACACGGTGCCTCGAGATCGGCTTCTTTAGAGATTGTAGACTTTGGGAGGGAGTTCCTCCCAGAGATGATCTGGGGAATCAGTACACTATATGACAGGGTGATAGGGAGGTTCCGTTGCCGTGGAGGACTATTTGAGAAGATTGACAGCACCATTGGTGTTAAGAAGGGGTGCCCTTTATCCCCAACACTATTTGGTTTATACATTGAAGAGATAGAGTATCACAAGACACTAAATTGGGTGTTTCATTAAACTAAAATACCATCTATCATAAAAATTCAAGTTCAAGGTAAACTGCTTCATGTCGAATGGAGAGGTGATTTTCAAGTTAAATTGCATCTTGTTGGGAAGACCTCAAAACACTGAAGTGTATGTATAACATTAGCAAAGGAGGTAACTCAAAGTCCCTATGCATATATTGTAAGCCAGCATCAAAGTTGAGCGAAAAGTGATCCAATAGAAATAAGGTTGATCCAAAGTAGAAGCTTTTGCTTGACATCCCTTTATCTATTGTACACATATGCACAATGCACGCTTTATGTTGAATCATTGAAAAACTTATATTCCTGTACATTGGATTTGCTTGGAAACTTTGTCCAGAAAAGCAAAGAAAGCAGGCAATTAAGGCATTGAAAAAAGTAATTTTAGACATTGGACTTCATGGTGGTGATGTTAAAAATACTAAAGACTTAAAAAGGTTAACAGATGGTAAGGAAATTCCAATCAAACCACCATTGGGAGTGTTAAGGCAAGAAGGTTTTTGTCAAGGCCATAAGTTAAGAGAAAGCTTTAAAAATGAACACATTATATCTCTACAATCAAGTACAACTTGTGGGGAAGGGGGTGCATAATACTGTGAAAGATCATGAAGCGGATGGCCTTGCAAGGAACATAAAGTCTGAAGTATGGCAATCTCTTGATCAGGTATTTATGTTCTGTGATGACAAAGAAACTTGGAACAAAACTAATCATAAGACATTTGAAGAACAAGTGAAGATTTTTGAAAAGAGTATGAAGGAGGCTTGGACAGATTGCAACATAACACATTATATGGTAATAATATCAACCTAGCCCTATTATATCAATTATATTATGAATGTTTTAACCTTTGTTTTATTAATGAGCATATAATTCACAATCATCTACCTTAGTTTATAAAGAGGTATGGATGTCTTGTAATCTAGTCAACACAAGGCATGGAAAAGTCCCATTATATAGCACGCAATGCATTTTTCAGCACACACAACATTTCGGAGGAATAAAGAAGACAAATAGTATGAAAGAAGTTTTTCAATGGTTTTATAGAAGCATACTACAATGACTTAACAAAAAACGAGCTGTTGCAAGCTCACAAGTACTGTTGGCATTTAGAATTGCTCAAAAATAATGTAGAGGAGAAACATTCAATAGTTCTATAGCTACACAAAAGCATGAAGAGTGGAGACAAACTAACGTGTTTGTAAATGGATAGATAAATGGTAGAAAATATAATAGATCCGAATATAAAGCACCTTTCGAGTCAATAGACATATCTTGTATAAGAAAAACCAAACATTTTTGGATGATGCCCCTACACCATAATATGCAATTATGATATTTTTCTATATCTCTTCCCATAATCTACGAGCAAGAGCCTTCCTTATTGTTTTTGTTGGTGTTCGCTTTTTCTTTAACGAAACCTATTCTTTAGGAGTTTCAACATTGGGATCTTCTTGGGTTTTCTTTAACTCTTTGTCTTCTATCTACAAGGTCTCTTGCTCCGAAGCTGCCTCCCTAAACCTTATGAGATAGTGCTTGCCAAAATCATCAAGCTCTGAAGGATTTCTTATGCCATTTGCAAGTGCATAGGCAGTGTAGGTGAGATAGTATGCTACCCTTGAGCATTGTTTATCTGGATAATAGGCCAAAAATATTCATATCACTTACTCTCTCAAAAAGAATTACTTTTTCATAGTTAGTAGGGATAACACTTCCTCCAAGAAAATGAGATAAACTTTTGAGTAAGAGAATAGTAGCTTCCCCGCCATCATTGCTCAGTAGCTTGTGATAGACCAAAAGCTTTGCATCACAATTTGTTAATGTAGTGAAATAAAGTTACATCTCTTCCATGTCCTCTCTCTCTTTTTCTAGATGCTTGAAGCAAGAAGTCATCCTCTTCAACAAGCAACTAAAACAAAAAAAAAACTTATGAAAATATAGATTCACAAGAAAATAACATTCCAATAATAATATGAATACAAAAGCATTACTTGCATATTTTTATCTAGTTCTAATTGTTCGTCAGTCCACAAGCTGATTTATCAACTTTGTCTTCCTTCTTTTCCTTGCTCTTGCTGCCAAGTTGGTCAAATTCATATTGTTTTTGGACTTGGTGAAACGTTACATCATCCATCTCTTTAGTCTCTTCACACTTGGCAGCCTCATCCAAAACAGAGTGCCAGAGATACCTGAGGATTAAAATTATTTTCTAGTGGAATGAATGGATCATCTCCTTCCTTCACATGTATGGTTCTTGAAAATATGAAGATATTCGCTTAAAAAATCATTGTGCTGACCAATTATCTTTGCATAATCCAGGGGTTTATTGAACATCTCATGAAAAATATGGAACTCCTAGTCAGCTTTACTTCTTTGCAAACCAAGAACTCAAATAATAGCATATCACTTGACTTTTTATCTGGACAAGGAAATACACTCTTTATTAGGTAATACATTTCACTAATTAAAACAAAATAGTAAGAAAACAATGCAAGTTTCTACCTTCTTTAAGTTTAGTGCCTTGAAAATCAAGCGATATTTTGAAAGCTTTTCTTGGTTCCATATCTATAAATAACCAATGCATTTTCAACTTTAGTACATAAGAAAGAAGAGGAATGCAAAGTAATGGTGTACTAGATGTTAGCTGCCTAGTTTTGGTTTTGTAGAAGTTGGATTTTCAAGGGCTTCTTCACTTTCCCAACTTTCTTCCTTTTTCCTATTACCAATAAAAATTCAAAAGCTAAAATGTAGAATAATCCTCACACGACCTAGCATAAAATGGATGAGAAGAAATTCTACCAGTAGATTCCCAATCCTGGAGAACCTCACCAGCAAGGTAGACTTTTCTTTTGAGCCCCATCCTCCTTGTTAAAGAAATCAAGGCCTAAGGGATGTAGATAATTATAATCAAATACACATAATGCATGTAGACCCTAGAACATTCTCATAATGCTGACACCTCCCAAACGCGATTTGGGAGCCTAGAAGGCATTGAATCACGTTTGGGGGCTATCACTATCATCCCCAAACATGATTCAGGGCCCTCATATGCATTCAATGCCCCCAAATTGCGTTTGGGGAGTATCAGTATTTATGATTATTCACTACAAAGCAAAGTACCTTTCTCATCTGGATCCATTGCAAGAATTCTACTTCACTATGTTACGAGAGGGAAGAATCAGCTTGAGGGAGTAGGAGACTGGTGATGATATCCACATGGTAACAAGAGGAAGGACTTTGTTAGAGACTAAGAATCTTTGGGGGTTGTAGTAGATGGGTTTTTAAGACAAAGCAATGGACCTGGCACCAGATGAAGCAGGAGATGTGGAGGCATGGAGAGAGATTTAAAAATGTTTAAAAAGTATGCAATAACATTGCAAATAATGCCGCATGCATGTTCTCTTTTCCTTGATTCTCGCACCACTTTTTGGTGCGATTTTTGAGACACGTAACCACGGTTTCTAAGAAAGAAACATACCTTTTTGGCATGATTTTTGAGAAAACTCGTTGGGAGTTGAACTTGTATTTGCATCGTGTTATGGTTTTTAAATTCACACTGATTCTGCTAGCCCACTGTGCACTTGGTTCAATAGCCTCTCCTTATTCACCAAGCTCTCCATCTTTAGTAGGATCTCTCTGCTAGCCTACACTTCTAAGCCAAGCTTTTGCTCAATAGGAAAATAGGTATTCAAACTTCTCATTGACCCTTGTTTTCTTTGGCAAAGAAGTAGCCTTCAAAAGTGATTAGCATGTTTCAGAAGACCTTTAACACATGCGAGAGTGTTCAGATGCCCATAAATATAACATTTACATATGCACTCCAATGTCCCCTCAAGAAGGCTGGTGTGTCATGTAAGTAGGGCTAGCATGTCATGTAAGTAGAGAGAGAGAGAGAGAGAGAGAGAGAGAGAGAGAGAGAGAGAGAGAGAGAGAGAGAGAGAGAGAGAGAGAGAGAGAGAGAACACTCCGATGAAGGAATGATTGGAAATTAAGATTCAACCGGATACTTGGAAGTTTATAATCAGTAACACTATGATTTCATTAAATGACTGATTTAAATACAGTTGAATCTGGAAAAAAGGCAATTTCATATTGGGTGTGTAAGTGGTGTGATTGGAGTTAAATTTTCTTGAAAATCCCAGATAGTTATTGTTCTATGGAAAAAGGAATCAATGGCTGTGCCTCTCGATGGGGAAAAAAGCATTGATCTCTATGATCCAAGTGCAAGTTTCATCTTGATCTAACCAAGTGACTTTAGGTTTTGGTCGGATCAGTTTGGTTAGTAATGACCTTGACTACGTTAGAGTAAAATTTATCCTGTTGGAGTCGCCTCTGCTTTCCGGGCAAGGGAAGTTTTTCCAAGTTCGGTTTTGGAAGAACTGAGGAATTAGTCACCTGTGCGGATATCCGTGGGGTGGGCGAGGCCCCGAGTGTGGGACCCTGTCCCACGCAAGATGTGCTACTTCCGTTGCTAGCACCCCGAATCCATTGCATGGTGGGAACGGGGATCTTACAGCTGGTATGAGAGCCAATTGGCTAAAGTGGATCAACTGAGAAGCTAAAAATGTCAAAAATTTATGAAGTAACAGAAAAAAAGGTTGTAATTGTGTGATGAAATGCATACAAATAGATATTCCGACTGAAATTCATAAATTGGTAATTGGGTCTTTAGATGGAAGTACCGCAATTGTATGGAATCCCTGACTTGCTTGAGGCCTAGGCATGATGGTATTTACCTTATAATTTCAAGGATCGTGTGACTACCCGTATATGCCGAGGGTATAACTGCAGCTCTTTACTGGCAATATATACGAGTAAATCTAAGACTTGAAATTACAAGCAAAAATGCTATCTAGATGATGAATTCGAATGTGGTGGTTGATATGATTTTAAAATTCTGGTTGAGAATTGATGAGTTGATTTGGATTTTGATTAGAATAAGATAACTCCTGAATAAGATAACTCCTGAATTTTGGTTAAGAAACGTTTTGCTGAACAAAAACCTCAATGAGGACGAATAGGATGAGTCCTTGTGATGGTGTTCGTAAAACTAGAATGATGATAGTGATTTCAGCAAATCACTATGAGATTAGTGGATTATGCTATCAGATTGCCTCTGTTAACACTTGACCCGGTGGATCAAGTTAATTGGATGACAAATTGAGAACTTGCTTGACTTAAATTCCCGTGGAGGAATGTTCAGAAAGAAATTTTTCGGTCTAATGGACCATTATTGTGTTAAAGATATGAATGGTATGTTTTGAATGAATTGTTATCTGATGATGAGTTCTATATAAGGGATCTTTATCCCAGGATTCTGTTGGGTTGACCAGAATATAAGGAACCCCAGAATCAATTGGATCTTAAGGGAAAGAGTTGTCCTCTAGTTTTTGCGAGATGAGGACATCTCGCGTTTTTTAAGTGGGGTAGGATGTAAGATTCCTTCCTCCAGCTTTTTGAGGTGTGCAGGTGTAAGAACCTCCCCTTCTGATCTTATAATTATTCCCCTCTCTGAAATAAATGAAAGATTTTGTTTTACCCTGTTTTGATGTAGAGAGAGAAAATGTCTAGAGGGAGGTAGTCTAAAATTGAGATATTTTTGGATATAAAAATCCTCCTAGTGTCTAAAATAAATTCCCCTAAAACAGAAATTCAAAAAGAACTTTCCAATGTGCAATTGGAATTAATTGGAAATGGGTATAAAGGGCCTTAGCCTAAGGGTCTAGATTTTCAGAAATTTTTGGATTATGGTCCAATTAAGGTTCCTATGGACCAATAAGATCAATCCATGTGTGGGAAGGAGATAAATCCAATTTGTAAAAGAAAAATACCCAAAAATGAGTAAATGCTCACATAAGATGAAGAGTTGACTATGTACAGGGGTTATTAGTAAAAAATCTATGAGTATTACTAAAAAAAAGAGATATTTTGGGTAAAATGATTCCATTTTGACACTTGTGTAAGGAAGGGGAGTCCCTTCAAGGAGGCATCTACTTCACATGCTTGAATGAGTTTTAAACTAAAAAATAATAAGATATTTTTACTCTCTCCTCTCTCTTGGATCAAACCGAATCAAAAAGGAACCAAACTAGGTCCAAATCTGGTCCAAATTCAACCAAACTGAATCTGAAAAATTCTAGAAATCAGTTGGTCTTGGTTAGAGCCTCCCTCTCATATAAATAGAACCTGAGCCCTTTGTAAAAAAAAATAGGAGAATTATACTATGCCAGAATTATGCTGAAATAATGAGAATTTTTACTATTCTCTAAAATTCTCTCCAAATTGAAGAAATTGGAGCTTCCCTCCTTCTTCAATCTCCATTGGTGGCTCCATCAACATACCAAACCAATTGATTGGTTGGGGGCCTCTACCGTGATCAAAGAATCAAGCAATTTATAAGGTAAAGGGTGAATTTCGATCTTTTTCTATAATTTCTCAAAGTTTCTCTCTTCTCAACCCCTCTCAAGCTTGAGAAGCTTAATTGGAATGGCGTTTTAATGCTATTGAAGTTAATTGATGAATGGTAGTAAGGAAATTACATAAATTTTTATTTATGCTTAATTTTAATGGTTTTTATGTAATTTTTCTCTTTCACTCAAAGAATGGTCATTCCCATGACCTATTCTCAATCCAAATGAAGCTTCTCTTGAAGCTTTTCCCTAATCTAAGAATAAATTCTATGCTTGTTTAATTGGAGGCCAAATTAATAGCTTTTTTTATGCTTTTAAGTTAGTTATTTCATGAAAATTTATGATTCAATCCATAATAGGTTAATGATCCAATTAGGGATCATTCTAATCATATCCATAATGTTAAAGTTCATTCTTTTAGAATAAATTGAGATTTACGGAGTAATGGCGAAATTTCTGTAAAAATTACACATAAAATATTTTCATTCAAAGTATGAAAAGAGGACTTCCTACCATATTCTAGGAATTATCATCCTAGATAAATTGATTGATTCTCATTGTAATCATAGAAATATTGATTTTTAGGTTTATGCATAATTAATGAATTTTTAGATAAATTTATTTATCTATGAGAAATAAGTAAATGTTAAAAGAGGAATTCCCATTACAATTGGAATTCCATGATTGGATGGGAAAAGAGAATTTCCTATCATATTGGAATTATGAAATAATTCATTTAATTTTAAAAATTAATTTTTAGATAAATTTATTTATCTATGAGAAATAATTAAATGTTAAAAGAGGAATTCCCATTACATTGAAATTCCATGATTGGATGGGAAAAGAGAATTTTCTATCATATTGGAATTATGGGATAATTCATTTAATTTCAAAAATAAATTTTTAGATAAATTTATTTATCTATGAGAAATAAGTAAATGTTAAAAGAGGAATTCCCATTACAATTGGAATTCCATGATTGGATGGGAAAAGAGAATTTCTTATCATATTGGAATTATGGGATAATTCATTTAATTTTTAAAGATGAATTTTTAGATAAATTTATTTATCTCTGGGAAGTAATTAAATGTCAAAAGAGGAATTCCCATTACATTTGGAATTCCATGATTGGATGGGAAAAGAGAATTTCCTATCATATTGGAATTATGGGATAATTCATTCAATTTTAAAAGATGATATTTTAGATAAATTTATTTATCTATGAGAAACATTTAAATGTCAAAAGAGGAATCCTTGCGACATTTGGAATTCCATCATTTAGATGGACAAAGAGAAATTTCTAGCATATTGAAATAATGAATATTTTAAATGAATTTATTTTATAAGAAATATTTGATGGGAAAGAGGAATTCTCATGGTAATTCGGATCCTAGAAATTAAATGGGAAGAAGAGGAATTTTTAGTATAAATTTGATTTATGATTATTTTACCATAAGAGGAAATATGGGTAGAATTGATTTCTATAAATCCCATGAATTCTTTTACTCAAAAGAAGAATATTGAATATAATTGAATTGAGGAATTGAGAAGCAACATAGAAATAGTCCTTAGAAAAGAATCTTTAATTTAGACCAAGCAATTGGCAAGAATTTAGAAAAAAGTCCTATTATCGATATCAATATGAAAAAAGCTATTAAATGGTAATCGCATGAAAATGGGATGTGATCAAATGTGCATGTGATGTGATAGGATGTGGTAAGATGTGTAGGGGACGTGATCAGATAAGAATAGATGTGATAAGATGAGTACGTGATGTGATAGGATGTGATAAGATAAGTATGAGATGTAAAAGGATGTGATAAGATGAGTATGAGATGTGAAAGGATGTGATAAGATGTGATAAGATGTGTATGGGATGTGATAAGATGTGATAAGATGTGTATGGACTGTGATAGGACGAGAATGCATGTGTGATAAGATGTGTATGGGATGTGATAAGATGTGATAAGATGTGTATGGACTGTGATAGGATGAGAATGCATGTGTGAATGTGAATAAGAATACGAATGTTAATGTGAATGTGGATGTGGATGTGCGAATGAGGATGTGGATGTTGTTGTATGAATGTGGATATGGATGTGGATGTATGGATGTGGATATATGAATGCGGATGTATGGATGTGGATGTGGATGAATGGATGTGGATGTGAAAATGGATGTATGGATGTGGATGTATGAATACGGATGTGGATGTGGATGTGGATATGGATATGCATGTGGATGTATGAATGTGGATGTGGAAATGGATGTATGGATGTGGATGTATGAATGTGGATATGGATGTGGATGTATGGAAGTGGATGTGGATGTATGAATGTGGATGTGAAAATGGATGTATGGATGTGGATGTGGATGTGAAAATGGATGTATGAATGTGGATATGGATGTGGATGTATGGATGTGGATGTGGATGTATGAATGTGGATGTGAAAATGGATGTATGGATGTAGATGTGGATGTGGATGTATGAATGCGGATGCGGATGTGGATGTATGGATGTGGATGTATGAATGTGGATATGGATGTGGTTGTATGGATGTGGATGTGGATGTATGAATGTGGATGTGGAAATGGATGTATGGATGTGGATGTGGATGTATGAATGTGGATGTGAAAATAGATGTATGAATGTGGATATGGATGTGGATGTATATGGATATGGATATGGATGTATGAATGTGGATATGGATATGGATGTGGATGTGGATGTATGAATGTGGATGTGAAAATGGATGTATGGATGTGGATGTGGATGTATGAATGCGGATGTGAAAATGGATGTATGGATGTAGATGTGGATGTGTGAAATGGATGCGTGGATGTGGATGTGGATGTGGATGTACGAATGTGGATGTGTATATGGAATAATGAATACGAATATGTATGTGAATGGATATGATGTCGATATGAGCGAATGGATGAGATGAGATGTCATGTGAATCAGAATGTGAATGAATGATATAAGATGTGAATGAATGAGATGTAATGAGAGATGGCTGTGATGAGACATGGATGTGAATGAGAGATGGATGTGAATGAGAGATGTAATGTAATTTAAGAAAGATAGGAATGGATGTTATGTGAAGTGTGAATGAATCTGATGTGATGGGATGGAAAATGATGTATCTGGTTAAGAATGGATACGCATATGATTTGGATTTGGGTTAAGTAATATGGATTGATGTGGAACAATCTGGAAAGACGAGAGTTCATTATAGAAACTGTATTTGTGAAATGTTTGTAAATGATTGTTTTATGTCAAGAATGTAGGGGAAGCATTTTTTATTGTCTTGAGAATGTGGTCGTGGAGACCTACCTGATAAAGTTGCAACAGCTGACGGAGAGTCAGCGGAAGACGTCTTGCGTAGCAAGGTCGACCGAGGTCTTGACCAGCCTCGCTTCGATTTAAATGGTGAGCTTCCAGTACGGTGGATGAGGGACCAAGGAAGCGGCCTATGAGTGAAGCGCTAGGTGACCTGCGAAGGATCCTAGAGGGTGCAGACCATACGGTGCTCGGGCTCTGGGTCATCGAAGATACCCACACATGCATCGTGGAAGATATTGGAACAAGGAGTAAGAGTTGTTTTTTGAAACCAGGCATGGATCTGGTTGATTGACCTTGCTGGTCCTCAACTGATGAGTCCATAGCTCTCTTATATGGATCTGTTGGTTGATCTTGCTGATCTTCAACGAGAGGATTCCATCTTGATTTTTATAAGTGAATATCTGCCGGGTACTATGAGTTAGGAACTATCGAAAAGGCCCTTAAGTGAACAGGTGGTGAGCGTTTTGGTTTCCAATGATGCCATAGATACTCCGATTAAGGAATGATTGGAAATTAAGATTGAACCAGATACTTGGAAGTTTATGATCAGTAACACTATGATTTCATTAAATGACTGATTTAAATATAGTTGAATCTGGGAAAAAGGCAATTTCATATTGGGTGTGTAAGTGGTGTGTCTGGAGTTAAATTTGCTTGAAAATCCGGCTAGGAGGCCTGGGAACTCTTTTCCCTGGTACCCGAGACAAAACCTAACCAAATTCTAAATTGGATCCCATCACTACAGTGGTTGGGGGCGGTTGGCTAACCCATGGGATTGGATGGGGTTAGGCTGGACTGATGGATTCGTAAAATGAGACTCAATTTCTATTGTAGTATGCTAGATGAAGTAAATCCCGGATAGTAATTGTTCTATGGAAAAAGGAATCAACGGCTGTGCCTCTCGATGGGGAAAAAAGTGTTGATCTCTATGATCCAAGTGCAAGTTTCTTCTTGATCTGACCAAGTGACTTTAGGTTTGGTCGAATTAGTTTGGTCAATGACCTTGACTACGTTAGAGTAAAATTTATCCTGGAGGAATT
The DNA here is from genome assembly GCF_041138505.1 of Cibotium barometz. Classification (NCBI taxonomy): domain Eukaryota; kingdom Viridiplantae; phylum Streptophyta; class Polypodiopsida; order Cyatheales; family Cibotiaceae; genus Cibotium; species Cibotium barometz. The sequence goes on from NC_141091.1 coordinate 20,581,637, forward strand.
GCCTGTGCTTTCCGGGCAAGGGAAGTTTTTCCAAGTTCGGTTTTGGAAGAACCGAGGAATTAGTCACCTGTTCGGATATCCGTGGGCAAGGCCTCGAGTGTAGGACCCTGCCCCGTGCAAGATGTGCTACTTCCGCTGCTAGCACCCCGAATCCGTTGCGCGGTGGGGACGGGGATCTTACAACTGGTATTAGAGCCAATTGGCTAAAGTGGATCAACTGAGAAGCCAAAAATGTCAAAAATTTATGAAGTAACAGAAAAAAGGTTGTAATTGTGTGATGAAATGCATACAAATAGATATTCCGACTGAAAATCATAAATTGGTAATTGGGTCTTCAGATGGAAGTACCGCAATTGTATGGAATCCCTGACTTGCTTGAGGCCTAGGCATGATGGTATTTACTTTATAATTCCAAGGACCGTGACTACCCATATATGCCGAGGGTATAACTGCAGCTCTTTACTGGCAGTATATACGAGTAAATCTAAGACTTGAAATTACAAGCAAAAATGCTATCTAGATGATGAATTCGAATGTGGTTGATATGATTTTAAAATTCTGGTTGAGAATTGATGAGTTGATTTGGATTCTGATTGGAATAAGATAACTCCTGAATTTTGGTTAAGAATCGTTATGCTGAACAAAAACCTCAATGAGGATGAATAGGATGAGTCCTTGTGATGGTGTTCATAAAACTGGAATGATGATAGTGATTTCAGCAAATCACTATGCTGTCAGATTGCTTCTGTTAACACTTGACCTGCTGGATCAAGCTAATTGAATGACAAATTGAGGACTTGCTTTACTTAAATTGAGGACTTGCTTTACTTAAATTGAGGACTTGCTTGACTAAAATTCCCGTGGAGGAATGTTCATGGAGGAATGTTCAGAAAGAAATTTTTCGGTCTAATGGACCATTATTGTGTTAAAGATATGAATGGTATGTTCTGAATGAATTGTTATATCTGATGATGAGTTCTATATCCCAGGATTCTGTTGGGTTGACCAGAATATAAGGAACCTTAGAATCAATTGGATCTTAAGGGAAAGAGTTGTCCTCTAGTTTGCGAGATGAGGATATCTCGCGTTTTTTAAGTGGGGTAGGATGTAAGATTCCTCCCTCCAGCTTTTTGAGGTGTGCAGGTGTAAGAACCTCCCCTTCTGATCTTATAATTATTCCCCTCTCTGAAATAAAAGAAAGATTTTTTTTATTTGTTTTGACCTAGAGAGAGAAAATGTCTAGAGGGAGGTAGTCCAAAATTGAGATATTTTTGGATATAAAAATCCTCCTAGTGTCTAAAATAAATTCCCCTAAAACAGAAATTCAAAAAGAACTTTCCAATGTGCAATTGGAATTAATTGGAAATGGGTATAAAGGGCCTTAGCCTAAGGGTCTAGATTTTCAGAAATTTTTGAATTATGGTCCAATTAAGATTCCTATGGGCCAATAAGATCAATCCATGCGTGAGGAGGAGATAAATCCAATTTGTAAAAGAAAAATACCCAAAATGAGTAAATAAGATGAAGAGTTGACTATGTACAAGGGTTATTAGTAAAAAAACTATGAGTATTACTAAAAAAATGAGATATTTTGGGTATAATGATTTTATTTTGGGTATAATGATTTTATTTTGACACTTGTGTAAGGAAGGGGAGTCCCTTCAAGGAGGCATCTACTTCACATGCTTGAATAAGTTTTAAACTCAAAAATAATGTGATATTTTTATCTCTCCTCTCTCTTAGATCAAACCGAATCAAAAAGTAACCAAACTAGGTCCAAATCTGGTCCAAAAATAATGTGATATTTTTTATCTCTCCTCTCTCTTGGATCAAACCGAATCTCTGGCCCAGATTCAACCAAACTGAATCTAGAAAATTCTAGAAATCAGTTGGTCTTGGTTAGAGCCTCCCTCTCATATAAATAGAACCTGAGCCCTTTGTAAAAAAAATAGGAGAATTATACTATGCCAGAATTATGCTAAAATAATGAGAATTTTTACTATTCTCTAAAATTCTCTCCAAATTGAAGAAATTGGAGCTTCCCTCCTTCTTCAATCTCCATTGGTGGCTCCATCAACATACCAAACCAATTGATTGGTTGGGGGCCTCTACCGTGATCAAAGAATCAAGCAATTTATAAGGTAAAGGGTGAATTTTGATCTTTTTCTATAATTTCTCAAAGTTTCTCTCTTCTCAACCCCTCTCAAGCTTGAGAAGCTTAATTGGAATGGCTTTTTAATGCTATTGAAGTTAATTGATGAATGGTAGTAAGGAAATTACATAAATTTCCATTTATGCTTAATTTTAATGGTTTTTATGTAATTTTTCTCTCTCACTCAAAGAATGGTCATTCCCATGACCTATTCTCAATCCAAATGAAGCTTCTCTTGAAGCTTTTCCCTAATCCAAGAATAAATTCTATGCTTGTTTAATTGGAGGCCAAATTAATAGCTTTTTTTATGCTTTTAAGTTAGTTATTTCATGAAAATTTATGATTCAATCCATAATAGGTTAATGATCCAATTAGGGATCATTCTAATCATATCCATAATGTTAAAGTTCATTCTTTTAGAATAAATTGAGATTTACGGAGCAATGGCGAAATTTTTGTAAAAATTACACATAAAACATTTTCATTCAAAGTATGAAAAGAGGACTTCCTACCATATTCTAGGAATTATCATCCTAGATAAATTGATTGATTCTCATTGTAATCATAGAAATATTGATTTTTAGGTTTATGCATAATTAATAAATTTTTAGATAAATTTTTTTATCTATGAGAAATAAGTAAATGTTAAAAGAGGAATTCCCATTACAATTGGAATTCCATGATTGGATGGGAAAAGAGAATTTCCTATCATATTGGAATTATGGAATAATTTATTTAATTTTAAAAATTAATTTTTAGATAAATTTATTTATCTATGAGAAATAATTAAATGTTAAAAGAGGAATTCCCATTACATTGGAATTCCATGATTGGATGGGAAAAGAGAATTTTCTATCATATTGGAATTATGGGATAATTCATTTAATTTCAAAAATAAATTTTTAGATAAATTTATTTATCTATGAGAAATAAGTAAATGTTAAAAGAGGAATTCCCATTACAATTGGAATTCCATGATTGGATGGGAAAAGAGAATTTCTTATCATATTGGAATTATGGGATAATTCATTTAATTTTTAAAGATGAATTTTTAGATAAATTTATTTATCTCTGGGAAGTAATTAAATGTCAAAAGAGGAATTCCCATTACATTTGGAATTCCATGATTGGATGGGAAAAGAGAATTTCCTATCATATTGGAATTATGGGATAATTCATTCAATTTTAAAAGATGATATTTTAGATAAATTTATTTATCTATGAGAAACATTTAAATGTCAAAAGAGGAATCCTTGCGACATTTGGAATTCCATCATTTAGATGGACAAAGAGAAATTTCTAGCATATTGAAATAATGGATATTTTAAATGAATTTATTTTATAAGAAATATTTGATGGGAAAGAGGAATTCTCATGGGAATTCGGATCCTAGAAATTAAATGGGAAGAAGAGGAATTTTTAGTATAAATTTGATCTATGATTATTTTACCATAAGAGGAAATATGGGTAGAATTGATTTCTATAAATCCCATGAATTCTTTTACTCAAAAGAAGAATATTGAATATAATTGAATTGAGGAATTGAGAAGCAATATAGAAATAGTCCTCAGAAAAGAATCTTTAATTTAGACCAAGCAATTGGCAAGAATTTAGAAAAAAGTCCTATTATCGATATCAATATGAAAAAAGCTATTAAATGGTAATCGCATGAAAATGGGATGTGATCAAATGTGCATGTGATGTGATAGGATGTGATAAGATGTGTAGGGGACGTGATCAGATAAGAATAGATGTGATAAGATGAGTACGTGATGTGATAGGATGTGATAAGATAAGTATGAGATGTAAAAGGATATGATAAGATGAGTAAGAGATGTAAAAGGATGTGAGAAGATGTGATAAGATGTGTATTGGATGTGATAAGATGTGATAAGATGTGTATGGACTGTGATAGGACGAGAATGGATGTGTGAATGTGAATAAGAATACGAATGTTAATGTGGATGTGGATGTGCGAATGAGGATGTGGATGTTGTTGTATGAATGTGGATATGGATGTGGATGTATGGATGTGGATGTATGAATGCGGATGTATGGATGTGGATGTGGATGAATGGATGTGGATGTGAAAATGGATGTATGGATGTGTATGTATGAATACGGATGTGGATGTGGATGTGGATGTGGATGTATGAATGTGGATATGGATATGGATGTGGATGTGGATGTGGATGTGGATGTGGAAATGGATGTATGGATGTGGATGTATGAATGTGGATATGGATGTGGATGTATGGAAGTGGATGTGGATGTATGAATGTGGATGTGAAAATGGATGTATGAATGTGGATATGGATGTGGATGTATGGATGTGGATGTATGAATGTGGATGTGAAAATGGATGTATGGATGTAGATGTGGATGTGGATGTATGAATGCGGATGTGGATGTGGATGTATGGATGTGGATGTATGAATGTGGATATGGATGTGGATGTATGGATGTGGATGTGGATGTATGAATGTGGATGTGGATGTATGAATGTGGATGTGAAAATAGATGTATGAATGTGGATATGGATGTGGATGTGGATGTGGATGTATGAATGTGGATGTGAAAATGGATGTATGGATGTGGATGTGGATGTATGAATGTGGATGTGAAAATGGATGTATGGATGTAGATGTGGATGTGTGAAATGGATGCATGGATGTGGATGTGGATGTACGAATGTGGATGTGTATGTGGAATAATGAATACGAATATGTATGTGAATGGATATGATGTCGATATGAGCGAATGGATGAGATGAGATGAGATGTCATGTGAATCAGAATGTGAATGAATGATATAAGATGTGAATGAATGAGATGTAATGAGAGATGGTTGTGATAAGACATGGATGTGAATGAGAGATGGATGTGAATGAGAGATGTAATGTAATTTAAGAAAGATAGGAATGGATGTTATGTGAAGTGTGAATGAATCTGATGTGATGGGATGGAAAATGATGTATCTGGTTAAGAATGGATACGCATATGATTTGGATTTGGGTTAAGTAATATGGATTGATGTGGAACAATCTGGAAAGACGAGAGTTCATTATAGAAACTGTATTTGTGAAATGTTTGTAAATGATTGTTTTATGTCAAGAATGTAGGGGAAGCATTTTTTACTATCTTGAGAATGTGGTCGTGGAGACCTACCTGATAAAGTTGCAATAGCTGACGGAGAGTCAACGGAAGACGTCTCGCGTAGCAAGGTCGACAGAGGTCTTGACCAGCCTCGGTTCGATTTAAATGGTGAGTGAGCTTCCGGTACGGTGGATGAGGGATCAAGGAAGCGGTCTATGAGTGAAGCGCTAGGTGACCTGCGAAGGATCCTCGAGGGTACAGACCATATGATGCTCGGGCTCTGGGTCATCGAAGATACCCACACGTGCATCGTGGAAGATATTGGAACAAGGAGTAAGAGTTGTTTTCTGAAACTAGGCATGGATCTGGTTGATTGACCTTGCTGGTCCTCAACTGATGAGTCCATAGCTCTCTTATATGGATCTGTTGGATCTGTTGATCTTGTTGATCTTCAATGAGAGGATTCCATCTTGATTTTTATAAGTGAATATTTCCCGGGTACTATGAGTTAGGAACTATCGAAAAGGCCCTTGAATGAACAGGTGGTGAGCGTTTTGGTTTCCAATGATGCCATAGATACTCCGATTAAGGAATGATTGGAAATTAAGATTCAACCGGATACTTGGAAGTTTATGATCAGTAACACTATGATTTCATTAAATGACTGATTTAAATACAGTTGAATCTGGGAAAAAGGCAATTTCATATTGGGTGTGTAAGTGGTGTGTCTGGAGTTAAATTTGCTTGAAAATCCGGCTAGGAGGCCTAGGAACTCTTTTCCCTGGTACCCGAGACAAAACCTAACCAAATTCTAAATTGGATCCCATCACTACAGTGGTTGGGGGCGGTTGGCTAACCCATGGGACTGGATGGGGTTAGGCTGGACTGATGGATTCGTAAAATGAGACTCAATTTCTATTGTAGTATGCTAGATGAAGTAAATCCCGGATAGTAATTGTTCTATGGAAAAAGGAATCAACGGCTGTGCCTCTCGATGGGGAAAAAAGCGTTAATCTCTATGATCCAAGTGCAAGTTTCTTCTTGATCTGACCAAGTGACTTTAGGTTTGGTCGAATCAGTTTGGTCAATGACCTTGACTACGTTAAAGTAAAATTTATCCTGGAGGAATCGCCTGTGCTTTCCGGGCAAGGGAAGTTTTTCCAAGTTCGGTTTTGGAAGAACCGAGGAATTAGTCACCTGTTCGGATATCCGTGGGCAAGGCCTCGAGTGTAGGACCCTGCCCCGTGCAAGATGTGCTACTTCCGCTGCTAGCACCCCGAATCCGTTGCGCGGTGGGGACGGGGATCTTACAACTGGTATCAGAGCCAATTGGCTAAAGTGGATCAACTGAGAAGCCAAAAATGTCAAAAATTTATGAAGTAACAGAAAAAAAGGTTGTAATTGTGTGATGAAATGCATACAAATAGATATTCCGACTGAAAATCATAAATTGGTAATTGGGTCTTCAGATGGAAGTACCGCAATTGTATGGAATCCCTGACTTGCTTGAGGCCTAGGCATGATGGTATTTACTTTATAATTCCAAGGACCGTGACTACCCGTATATGCCGAGGGTATAACTGCAGCTCTTTACTGGCAGTATATACGAGTAAATCTAAGACTTGAAATTACAAGCAAAAATGCTATCTAGACGATGAATTCGAATGTGGTTGATATGATTTTAAAATTCTGGTTGAGAATTGATGAGTTGATTTGGATTCTGATTGGAATAAGATAACTCCTGAATTTTGGTTAAGAATCGTTATGCTGAACAAAAACCTCAATGAGGATGAATAGGATGAGTCCTTGTGATGGTGTTCGTAAAACTGGAATGATGATAGTGATTTCAACAAATCACTATGCTGTCAGATTGCTTCTGTTAACACTTGACCCACTGGATCAAGCTAATTGGATGACAAATTGAGGACTTGCTTTACTTAAATTTAGGACTTGCTTGACTAAAATTCCCGTGGAGGAATGTTCATGGAGGAATGTTCAGAAAGAAATTTTTCGGTCTAATGGACCATTATTGTGTTAAAGATATGAATGGTATGTTCTGAATGAATTGTTATATCTGATGATGAGTTCTATATCCCAGGATTCTGTTGGGTTGACCAGAATATAAGGAACCTTAGAATCAATTGGATCTTAAGGGAAAGAGTTGTCCTCTAGTTTGCGAGATGAGGATATCTCGCGTTTTTTAAGTGGGGTAGGATGTAAGATTCCTCTCTTCAGCTTTTTGAGGTGTGCAGGTGTAAGAACCTCCCCTTCTGATCTTATAATTATTCCCCTCTCTGAAAAAGAAGAAAGATTTTTTTATTTGTTTTGACCTAGAGAGAGAAAATATCTAGAGGGAGGTAGTCCAAAATTGAGATATTTTTGGATATAAAAATCCTCCTAGTGTCTAAAATAAATTCCCCTGAAATAGAAATTCAAAAAGAACTTTCCAATGTGTAATTGGAATTAATTGGAAATGGGTATAAAGGGCCTTAGCCTAAGGGTTTAGATTTTCAGAAATTTTTGGATTATGGTCCAATTAAGATTCCTATGGGCCAATTAAGATTCCTATGGGCCAATAAGATCAATCCATGTGTGAGGAGGAGATAAATCCAATTTGTAAAAGAAAAATACCCAAAAATGAGTAAATGCTCACATAAGATGAAGAGTTGACTATGTACAAGGGTTATTAGTAAAAAAACTATGAGTATTACTAAAAAAATGAGATATTTTGGGTATAATGATTCTATTTTGACACTTGTGTAAGGAAGGGGAGTCCCTTCAAGGAGGCATCTACTTCACATGCTTGAATGAGTTTTAAACTCAAAAATAATGTGATATTTTTATCTCTCCTCTCTCTTAGATCAAACCGAATCAAAAAGTAACCAAACTAGGTATAAATCTGGTCCAAAAATAATGTGATATTTTTATCTCTCCTCTTTCTTGGATCAAACCGAATCAAAAAGGAACCAAATCTGGCCCAAATTCAACCAAACTGAATCTGAAAAATTCTAGAAATCAGTTGGTCTTAGTTAGAGCCTCCCTCTCCTATAAATAGAACCTGAGCCCTTTGTAAAAAAAATAGGAGAATTATACTATGCCAGAATTATGCTGAAATAATGAGAATTTTTACTATTCTCTAAAATTCTCTCCAAATTGAAGAAATTGGAGCTTCCCTCCTTCTTCAATCTCCATTGGTGGCTCCATCAACATACCAAACCAATTGATTGGTTGGGGGCCTCTACCGTGATCAAAGAATCAAGCAATTTATAAGGTAAAGGGTGAATTTTGATCTTTTTCTATAATTTCTCAAAGTTTCTCTCTTCTCAACCTCTCTCAAGCTTGAGAAGCTTAATTGGAATGGATTTTTAATGCTATTGAAGTTAATTGATGAATGGTAGTAAGGAAATACATAAATTTTTATTTATGCTTAATTTTAATGGTTTTTATATAATTTCTCTCTCTCACTCAAAGAATGGTCATTCCCATGACCTATTCTCAATCCAAATAAAGCTTCTCTTGAAGCTTTTCCCTAATCCAAGAATAAATTCTATGCTTGTTTAATTGGAGGCCAAATTAATGGCTTTTTTATGCTTTTAAGTTAGTTATTTCATGAAAATTTATGATTCAATCCATAATGGGTTAATGATCCAATTAGGGATCATTGTAATCATATCCATAATGTTAAAGTTCATTCTTTTAGAATAAATTGAGATTTATCAGTAATAGCTGCGGAGCTATGGTAAAATTTCTGTAAAAATTACACATAAAGTATTTTCATTCAAAGTATGAAAAGAGATGCTAGTTAATTTCACACATGCCTCCTCTTTTGTGTCCTCCTTGCTGTTTCCTTCCATGTCATCCATATCACACCTCCTACCATATTCTAGGAATTATCATCCTAGATAAATTGATTGATTCTCATTATAATCATAGAAATATTAATTTTTAGGTTTATGCATAATAAATTAATTTTTAGATAAATTTATTTATCTATGAGAAATAAGTAAATGTTAAAAGAGAAATTTCCATCACAATTGGAATTCCATGATTGGATGGGAAAAGAGAATTTTCCATCATATTGTAATTATGAAATAATTTATTTAATTTTAAAAATTAATTTTTAGATAAATTTATTTATCTATAAGAAATAATTAAATGTTAAAAGAGGAAGTCCCATTACATTGGACTTCCATGATTGGATGGGAAAAGAGAATTTTCTATCATATTGGAATTATGGGATAATTCATTTAATTTTAAAAATGAAATTTTAGATAAATTTATTGATCTATGAGAAATAAGTAAATGTTAAAAGAGGAATTCCCATTACAATTGGAATTCCATGATTGGATGGGAAAAGAGAATTTCTTATCATATTAGAATTATGGGATAATTCATTTAATTTTTTAAGATGAATTTTAGATAAATTTATTTATCTATGAGAAGTAATTAAATGTTAAAAGAGGAATTCCCATTACATTTGGAATTCCATGATTGGATGGGAAAAGAGAATTTCCTATCAAATTGGAATTATGGGATAATTCATTTAATTTTAAAAGATGAATTTTTAGATAAATTTATTTATCTATGAGAAACATTTAAATGTCAAAAGAGGAATCCTTGCGACATTTGAAATTCCATCATTTAGATGGACAAAGAGAAATTTCTAGCATATTGAAATAATGGATATTTTAAATAAATTTATTTTATAAGAAATATTTGATGGGAAAAGAGGAATCCCATGGGGGATCCTAGAAATTAAATGGGAAGAAGAGATATTTATAGTATAAATTCAATTTATGATTATTTTACCATAAGAGAAAATATGGGTAGAATTGATTTCTAAAAATCCCATGAATTCTTTTACTCAAAAGAAGAATATTGAATATAATTAAATTGAGGAATTGAGAAGCAATATAGAAATAGTTCTTAGAAAAGAATCTTTAATTTAGGTCAAGCAATTGGTAAGAATTTAGAAAAAAGTCCTATTATCGATATCAATATGGAAAAAGCTATTAAATGGTAATTGCATGAAAATGTGATGTGATCAAATGTGTATGTGCTGTGATAGGATGTGAAAAGATGTGTAGGGGATGTGATCAGATAAGAATGGATGTGATAAGATGAGTATGTGATGCGATAGGATGTGATAAGATGAGTATGAGATGTAAAAGGATGTGATAAGATGTGTATGAGATCTAAAAGGATGTGATAAGATGTGTATGGGATGTGATAAGATGTGATACGATGTGTATGGGCTGTGATAGGACGAGAATGGATGTGTGAATGTGAATAAGAATACGAATGTTAATGTGAATGTGGATGTGGATGTGGATGTGGTTGTATGAATGTGGATATGGATGTGGATGTGGATGTGGATGTATGAATGTGGATGTAAAAATGGATGTATGGATATAGATGTGGATGTATGAATGCGGATGTGGATGTGGATGTATGGATGTGGATGTGGATGTATGAATGTGGATGTGAAAATGGATGTATGGATGTGGATGTATGAATGCGGATGTGGATGTGGATGTATGAATGTGGATATAGATGTGGATATATGGATGTGGATGTGGATGTATGAATGTGGATGTGGAAATGGATGTATGGATGTGGATGTATGGATGTGGATGTGGATGTATGAATGTGGATGTGATAATGTTTGAATGCGGATGTGGATGTATGGATGCGGATGTGGATGTGGATGTGGATGTGGATGTATGGATGTGGATGTGGATGTATGAATGTGGATGTGGAAATGGATGTATGGATGTGGATGTGAAAATGGATGTATGAATGTGGATGTGGATGTGGATGTATGGATGTGGATGTGGATGTATGAATGTGGATGTATGGATGTGGATGTGGATGTGGATGTGGATGTAGATGTAAATGTGGATGTGGATGTATGAGAGCGGATGTGGATGTGGATGTATGGATGTGGATGTGGATGTATGAATGTGGATGTGGAAATGGATGTATGGATGTGGATGTGGATGTGAAAATAGATGTATGAATGTGGATATGGATGTGGATGTATGGATGTGGATGTGGATGTATGAATGTGGATGTGGAAATGGATGTATGGATGTGGATGTGGATGTATGAATATGGATGTGGAAATGGATGTATGGATGTGGATGTGGATGTATGAATGTGGATGCTAAAATGGATGTATGGATGTAGATGTGGATGTGGATGTCTGGATGTGGATGTATGAATGTGGAATAATGAATGCGAATATGTATGTGAATGGATATGATGTCGATATGAGCGAATGGATGAGATGAAATGTCATGTGAATCAGAATGTGAATGATATATAAGATGTCAGAATGTGAATGAATGATATAAGATGTGAATGTGAGATGAGATGTCATGTGAATCAGAATGTGAATGAATGATATAAGATGTGAATGAATGAGATGTAATGAGAAATGGATGTGATGAGACATAATGTGAATGAATGAGATGTAATGAGAAATGGATGTGATGAGACATAATGTAATTAAAGAAAGATAGGAATGGATGTTATGTGAAGTGAATGAATCTGATGTGATGGGATGGAAAATGATGTATCTGGTTAAGAATGGATACGCATATGATTTGGATTTGGGTTAAGTAATATGGATTGATGTGGAACAATCTGGAAAGACGAGAGTTCATTATAGAAACTGTATTTGTGAATTGTTTATAAATGACTGTTTTATGTCCAGAATGTTGGGGAAACATTTTTGACTGTCTTGAGAATGTGGTCGTGGAGACCTACTTGATAAAGTTGCAACAACTGACGGAGAGTCAACGGAGGACGTCTCACGTAGCAAGGTCGACCGAGGTCTTGACCAACCTCGGTTCGATTTAAATGGTGAGCTTCCGAATCAAAAAGGAACCAAACTAGGTCTAAATCTGGTCCAAAAAAATGTGATATTTTTATCTCTCCTCTCTCTTGGATCAAACCGAATAAAAAAGGAACCGAATTTGGTCCAAATTTAACCAAACCGAATTTGGTCCAAATTTAACCAAACTGAATTTGGAAAATTCTAGAAATCAGTTGGTCTTGGTTATAGCCTCCCTCTCCTATAAATAGAACCTGAGCCCTTTGTAAAAAAAATAAGAGAATTATACTATGCCAGAATTATGCTGAAATAATGAGAATTTTTACTATTCTCTAAAATTCTCTCCAAATTGAAGAAATTGGAGCTTCCCTCCTTCTTCAATCTCCATTGGTGGCTCCATCAACATACCAAACCAATTGATTGGTTGGGGGCCTCTACCGTGATCAAAGAATCAAGCAATTTATAAGGTAAAGGGTGAATTTTGATCTTTTTCTATAATTTCTCAAAGTTTCTCTCTTCTCAACCTCTCTCAAGCTTGAGAAGCTTAATTGGAATGGATTTTTAATGCTATTGAAGTTAATTGATGAATGGTAGTAAGGAAATACATAAATTTTTATTTATGCTTAATTTTAATGGTTTTTATATAATTTCTCTCTCTCACTCAAAGAATGGTCATTCCCATGACCTATTCTCAATCCAAATAAAGCTTCTCTTGAAGCTTTTCCCTAATCCAAGAATAAATTCTATGCTTGTTTAATTGGAGGCCAAATTAATGGCTTTTTTATGCTTTTAAGTTAGTTATTTCATAACATTTATGATTCAATCCATAATGGGTTAATGATCCAATTAGGGATCATTCTAATCATATCCATAATGTTAAAGTTCATTCTTTTAGAATAAATTGAGATTTATCAGTAATAGCAACGGAGTTATGGCAAAATTTTTGTAAAAATTACACATAAAATATTTTCATTCAAAGTATGAAAAGAGGACTTCCTACCATATTCTAGGAATTATCATCCTACATAAATTGATTGATTCTCATTGTAATCATAGAAATATTGATTTTTAGCTTTATGCATAATTAATGAATTTTTAGATAAATTTATTTATCTATGAGAAATAAGTAAATGTTAAAAGAGGAATTCCCATTACAATTGGAATTCCATGATTGGATGGGAAAAGAGAATTTCCTATCATATTGGAATTATGGGATAATTCATTTAATTTTAAAAATTAATTTTTAGATAAATTTATTTATCTATGAGAAATAATTAAATGTTAAAAAAGGAATTCCCATTACATTGGAATTCCATAATTGGATGGGAAAAGAGAATTTCCTATCATATTGGAATTATGGGATAATTTTATTTCAAAAATAAATTTTTAGATAAATTTATTTATCTATGAGAAATAAGTAAATATTAAAAGAGGAATTCCCATTACAATTGGAATTCCATGATTGCATAGGAAAAGAGAATTTCTTATCATATTGGAATTATGGGATAATTCATTTAGATGAATTTTTAGATAAATTTATTTATCTATGAGAAGTAATTAAATGTTAAAAGAGAAATTCCCATTACATTTGGAATTCCATGATTGGAAGGAAAAAAAGATTTTTTTATCATATTGGAATTATGAGATAATTCATTTAATTTTGAAAGATGAATTTTTAGATAAATTTATTTATCTATGAGAAACATTTAAATGTCAAAAGAGGAATCCTTGCGACATTTGAAATTCTATCATTTAGATGGACCAAGAGAAATTTCTAGCATATTGAAATAATGGATATTTTAAATGAATTTATTTTATAAGAAATATTTGATGGGAAAAGAGGAATTCCCATGGTAATTGGGATCCTAGAAATTAAATGGGAAGAAGAGGAATTTTTAGTATAAATTCGATTTATGATTATCTTACCATAAGAGGAAATATGGGTAGAATTGATTTCTATAAATCTCATGAATTCTTTTACTCAAAAGAAGAATATTGAATATAATTAAATTGAGGAATTGAGAAGCAATATAGAAATACTCCTCAGAAAAGAATCTTTACTTTAGGCCAAGCAATCGGCATGAATTTAGAAAAAAGTCCTATTATCGATATCAATATGGAAAAAGCTATTAAATGGTAATCGCATGAAAATGGAATGTGATCAATCTGGAAAAAGCTATTGAATGGTAATCGCATGAAAATGGGATGTGATCAAATGTGTATGTGATGTGATAGGATGTGATAAGATGTGTAGGGGGATGTGATCAGATAAGAATGAATGTGATGAGATGAGTATGTGATGTGATAGGATGTGATAAGATGAGTATGAGATGTAAAAGGATGTGATAAGATGAGTATGAGATGTAAAAGGATGTGATAAGATGAGTAAAAAGATGTGATAAGATGTGTATGGGATGTGATAAGATGTGTATGGGCTGTGATACGACGAGAATGGATGTGTGAATGTGAATAAGAATACGAATGTTAATGTGAATGTGGATGTGGATGTGCGAATGAGGATGTGGATGTGGTTGTATGAATGTGGATATGGATGTGGATGTATGGATGTGGATGTGGATGTGAAAATGGATGTATGGATGCAGATGTGGATGTGGATGTATGAATGCGGATGTGGATGCGGATGTGGATGTGGATGTGGATGTGAATGTGGATGTGGATGTATGGATGTGGATGTGGATGTATGAATGTGGATGTATGGATATAGATGTGGATATGGATATCTGAATGCGGATGTGGATGTGGATGTATGAATGTGGATATGGATGTGGATGTATGGATATGGATGTGGATGTGGAAATGGATGTATGAATGTGGATATGGATGTGGATGTATGGATGTGGATGTGGATGTATGAATCTAGATGTGAAAATGGATGTATGGATGTGGATGTGGATGTATGAATGTGGATGTGAAAATGGATGTATGAATGTGAATATGGATGTGGATGTATGGATGTGGATGTGGATGTATGGATGTGGATGTGGATGTATGAATGTGGATGTAAAAATGGATGTATGGATGTGGATGTGGATGTGGATGTGGATGTGGATGTGGATGTATGAATGCGGATGTGGATGTGGATGTATGGATGTGGATGTATGAATGTGGATATGGATGTGGATGTATGAATGTGGATGTGGAAATGGATGTATGGATGTGGATATGGATGTATGAATGTGGATGTGAAAATAGATGTATGAACGTGGATATGGATGTGGATGTATGGATGTGGATGTGGATGTATGAATGTGGATGTGAAAATGGATGTATGGATGTGGATGTGGATGTGGATGTATGAATGTGGATGTGAAAATGGATGTATGGATGTGGATGTGGATGTGGATGTATGAATGTGGATGTGAAAATGGATGTATGGATGTAGATGTGGATATGGATGTATGGATGTGGATGTATGAATGTGGATGTGGATGTGGATGTATGAATGTGGATGTTGTATGGATGTATGGATGTGGATGTAGATGTGGATGTACGAATGTGGAATAATGAATGTGAATATGTATGTGAATGGATATGACGTCGATATGAGCGAATGGATGAGATGAGATGTCATGTGAATCAGAATGTGAATGAATGAGATGTAATGAGAAATGGATGTGATGAGACATAATGTAATTTAAGAAAGATAGGAATGGATGTTATGTGAAGTGAATGAATCTGATGTGATGGAATGGAAAATGATGTATCTGGTTAAGAATGGATACGCATATGATTTGGATTTGGGTTAAGTAATATAGATTGATGTGGAACAATCTGGAAAGACGAGAGTTCATTATAGAAACTGTATTTGTGAACTGTTTGTAAATGACTGTTTTATGTCAAGAATGTTGGGGAAGCATTTTTGACTGACTTGAGAATGTGGTCGTGGAGACCTACCTGATAAAGTTGCAACAGCTGACGGAGAGTCAACGGAGGACATCTCGCGTAGCAAGGTCGACCGAGGTCTTGACCAGCCTCGGTTCGATTTAAATGGTGAGCTTCCGGTACGGTGGATGAGGGACCAAAGAAGCGGCCTATGAGTGAAGCGCTAGGTGACGTGCGAAGGATCCTAGAGGGTGCTGACCATACGGTGCTCGGGCTCTGGGTCATCGAAGATACCCACACGTGCGTCGTGGAAGATATTGGAACAAGGAGTAAGAGTTGTTTTCTAAAACCGGGCATGGATCTGGTTGATTGACCTTGCTGGTCCTCAACTGATGAGTCCATAGCCCTCTATGATCTGTTAGTTGATCTTGCTGATCTTCAATGAGGATTCCATCTTGATTTTTATAAGTGAATATTTGCCGGGTACTATGAGTTAGGAACTATCGAAAAGGCCCCTGTGTGAACAGGTGGTGAACGTTCTGGTTGCCAATGATGTCGTAGATACTCCGATGAAGGAATGATTGGAAATTAAGATTCAACCGGATACTTGGAAGTTTATGATCAGCAACACTATGATTTCATTAAATGACTGATTTAAATACAGTTGAATCTGAAAAAAGGCAATTTCATATTGGGTGTGTAAGTGGTGTGACTGGAGTTAAATTTGCTTGAAAATCCAGCTAGGGGGCCTGGGAACTCTTTTCCCTAGTACCCGAGACAAAACCTAACCAAATTTTAAATTGGATCCCATCACTACAGTGGTTGGGCGGTTGGTAACCCATGGCTGGCCTGATGGATCCGTAAAATGAGACTCAATTTCTATTGTAGTATGCTAGATGAAGTAAATCTCGGATACTAATTGTTTTATGGAAAAAGGAATCAACGGCTGTGCCTCTCGATGGGGAAAAAAGCGTTTATCTCTATGATCCAAGTGTAAGTTTCTTCTTGATCTGACCAAGTGACTTTAGGTTCGGTCGGATCAGTTTAGTCAATAATGACCTTGACTACGTTAGAGTAAAATTTATCCTGGAGGAATCGCCTGTGCTTTCCGGGCAAGGGAAGTTTTTCCAAGTTCGGTTTTGGAAGAACCGAGGAATTAGTCACCTGTCTGGATATCCGTGGGCGAGGCCCCGAGTGTGGGACCCTGCCCCGCGCAAGATGTGCTACTTCCATTGCTAGCACCCTGAATCCGTTGCGCGGTGGGGACGGGGATCTTACAAAGAGGGAGGTGCTTACCCGTCAAAGATGGGTGATACAACATGTTGACTTTTCTTGCTACCACGTGACGAGTTTTTATGCATATACTAGCAAGACATCTACTAGCTAATAATAAGAACTTTGTTTCACTTTTCTTGGTTCCACTTGCAAATGATAAGGAAATGTCTTTTTTATATAGAGAAAGAGTTCAAAATTCAAATTAAAGTGCATATGGGGTGCCATGTTGCAGTTCTAAAAGACTAATTCAAATCATTAACGGGTGGTAGTCTCCTCTATCATCACTCTCTTCCTTTCTCTCAAACACACAATGACCATCTCTCTCATACATTTCTTGCCTGCAGAGCTGCCATAGCCTTTTGCCATAGCTCTTTCCTTCCCCCCCCCACACACACACAAGTATCTCTCTCTCTCTCTCTCTCTCTCAGCTTAGTATTTTGTGTGTAGGTGCTTGTGTAGAGCTTATTTTTTTGTAAACTGACTGCATGGAGCTCTCTCAGATAGGTATTCTCTCTCTCTCTCTCTCTCTCTCTCTCTCTCTCTCTCTCTCTCTCATGGGCTTAGGATTTTGTGTGCAGGTGCTTGCGTAGAGCTTATTTTTTGGCAAACTGTGCACATGGAGCTCTCTCACATAGGCACTCTCTCTCTCTCTCTCTCTCTCTCTCTCTCATGGGCTTTATGTGCTTGCATGTAATTTGAAACCCCGTGGAGGGTGTTTCTTCCCTCTCTCACATAGGGTTTATTTACCTGTGTGCAAGTTGAAATGTGGAGGCAGCTGCTTCTCTCATTAGCTTGCCACCGCTAATGGGGGTGCTTCTAAGAGAGAGAGAGAGAGAGAGAGAGAGAGAGAGAGAGAGAGAGAATGTGACAATTATAAAGGGGAGATAGAAAGAGAGAGGAAGGGAGGACTAGAGAGAGATAGATAGAGAGAAAGAGAGAGAGAGGACTACATGCCAAAATGCCTTTTTTGTACAGTTCTCTTGAATGGTAAAACATGTGCCCAACTTCTACCTATCGGAAATGGGTCATTATACTATTGATAACAAAAGAGTGAGTAGTATGCATTGGCTAATCACCTGCAAGGAATCTCTCTCTCTCTCTCTCTCTCTCTCTCTCTCTCTCTCACACACACACACACACACACACACACACACCACATTTTAATTTCTCTCTCTCTCTCTCTCTCTCTCTCCTGATTAGGTAGCTCCCACCCATCCGTCCTCCTCTATCCCTTGTTGATTAGCACTCAACTCACTAAACACACACACACACACACACACACACACACACACACACACCACATTTTAATCTCCCCCCCTCTCTCTCTCTCTCGACTAGGTAGCTCCCACCCATCCGTCCTCCTCTAACCCTTGTTGATTAGTGCTCAACTCACTAAACACACACACATACAGACACATTTTAATCTCCCCCCCCCTCTCTCTCTCTCTCTCTCTCTCTCTCTCTCTCTCTCGATCATGTAGCTCCCACCCATTTGTCCTCTCTGCTCTACAACTCACAAAATACACACGTCAAATATATGCTCTCTCCACCTATAGCATAAGCTTAGTTTGTTATCATACACAGAGAAGGAAAGGAGAGATTAGAGAGAGAGAGAGAGAGAGAGAGAGAGAGAGAGAGAGAGAGAGCAACTTGTAAAATAGCCCACCTCGCACCACGGAGATAGAGAGGCACATATGTTTTCCTCTCTCTCTCTCAATAGAATCTCAGTGAAAATAAACTGCAAATTAGCAAACCTCTCTCTCTCTCTCTCTCTCTCTCTCTCTCTCTCTCTCTCTCTCTTCCATACACTTAGAGGACATGAGTTCGCCCACCTTACATGCGCACGCCCACACAGTTTCTAACCCTACAAACACACACACACACACACACACACACACACACACACAGAGTATCATACTCTGTGTGTGTGTGTGTGTGAGTGAGAGAGAGAAGAAAACATCCCTCTCTTAGCACTATTCTTGTTGAAATATATGATGTACAAGTGATGATGGGTGAGAGAAAGAGGTCATGTAGGTGTGAACACACCCCAAATAAAGTGGGCATGTGGGTGGAAAAGGGATCTAGAGTTGTCCTAACCCTAGCCCTTAGTGGACCCTATATAATGGATAGAAGGCCTCACTTTTTATAACACAATCAAGACATTCACAAGGAGAAGGTCAAGCCGACTTTGGAGTGATTGAAATAGAAGGTAATATAAAAGCTTTCTATACATCTTGTGTTCTTGCTCTCTCATATATGTTGGTCTATCTTGCCATCAACTATTGCTTCCATTGTGCATACTCCCCATAATTTTGACATGGTATCAAAGAAAGGGTAAAGTGTGTCTACCATGTGAAAGGATTGGAGAAGCACGAAGATGCAACCAATGAAGCCAATTTAATGAAGAATGGTACATCCAAATCCCACTTGAAGATTATCTTTTGCAAGAAGATGGTTTCATCAAAGTGAAGGAGCAACAAGGATGGTGCACGAAGCCACTATGGAGAGATAGAACCAAATATGTTACTAAGGTTAAGGGAAATTATGTAAATTCCTCAAATGTTCCAGATAAGCAACTCTTCTAGTTAAAGAGTGAAGAATGTTTGCTAGAATTGGGAGTGAACCACATTTCTCTATAACTCATCACTTTTGTAAAAGCCTAATTTATAAAGGCTACCTACCTTGTCATATATTGTATGGTTGAGAGAGGGTCATTTTGAACTTGTATGTCCAATTCTCACCTTGTCCCATGGTGGCATTGAGAGGGGTGTTGAAATATATGATGTACAAGTGATAAAGCATGAGAGAAAGAGGTCATGTAGGTGTGAACACACCCCAAATAAAGTGGGCATGTGGGTGGAAAATGGATCTAGGTTTGGCCTAACCCTAGCCTTTGTTTGGTGGACCCTATATAATGAGCAGGAGGCCTCACTTTTTGTAACACAATCAAGACATTCAGCCAGCTTTGGTGTGGCTGAAATAGAAGGTAATGTAGAAGCTTTCTATACATGTTGGGTTCTTGCTCTCTCTCATATATGTTGCTCTATCTTGCCATCAACTATTGCTTCTATTATGCATACTCCCAATAATTTTGACATTTCTGGTATAGAGACCTGCACAAAAAAATTACCAATTAAGCTCTCTCTCTCTCTCTCTCTCTCTCACGCACACACACACACACACACACACACACACACACTCTCACACACACACACATGGAATCATTTATCATGTGCACACTGCATGGAATTGTTCATGAGAGAGAGAGAGAGAGAGAGAGAGAGAGAGAGAGAGAGAGAGAGCTCACCTTGGCCTTTTTGGTTATGGCCCTACATTTCTCTCTCTCTCTCTCTCTCTCTCTCTCTCACACACACACACACACACACACACATTTCTCTCTCTCTCTCTCTCTCTCTCTCTCACACACACACACACACATTTCTCTCTCTCTCTCTCTCTCTCTCTCTCTCTCTCTCACACACACACACACATTTCTCTCTCTCTCTCTCTCTCTCTCTCTCTCACACACACACACACACACACACACACACACACACACACACACACCATATTTTAATCTCCCTTTCTCTCCCTCTTCCTTCCCCCCCCCCCCTCTCTCTCTCTCTCTCTCTCTCTCTCTCTCTCTCTCTCTCTCTCTCGATTAGGTAGCTCCCACCCATCCATCCTCTGACCCCTACTGATTGATCAGTGCTCAACTCAATAAACACACACAAGCGCGTGCGTGCACACACACAAAAACACATAAACACACACACACACACACACACACACACATTTTAATCTCCCTTTCTCTCCCCCTTCCTCCCTCCCCCCTCTTTCTCTCTCTTGATCATGTAGCTTCCACCCATTTTTTCTCTCTCCTCTATAACTCACTAAACACATGCACATCATATAAATGCTCTCTGCACCTACAACATAAGCTCAGCTTGTTATCATGCATAGAGAAATTAGAGAGAGAGAGAGAGAGAGAGAGAGAGAGAGAGAGAGAGAGAGAGAGAGAGAGAGAGAGAGAGGGGGGGGAAGCATCTTGCAAAATATCCCACCACACATAGAGACACATATGTTTTCCTCTTTCTCTATGTGTGGTGGGATATTTTGCAAGATGCTTCCCCCCCCCCCTCTCTCTCTCTATATATATATATATATATATATATATATATATATATAGTTTGCCCACCTTATATATATAGTTTCCCCACCTTGCACACGCACACACATACAATTTCTAACCCTAAAACACACACACACACACGCACTCAGTATGTGTGTGTGTGTGTGTGTTTGTGAGAGAGAGAGAGAGAGAGAGAGAGAGAGAGAGAGGAACATCCCTCTTTCTTGGCACTATTATAGTACAGAAACCTGCACAAAAAACCCATCATCTCCAAGTCCAAGAGATGCTCTGGCAATACAGAGATGCCCACACAGCAGGACATATGGACATTGATGCCCTTTATACAATTCTTGAGGATGACAATGAGACTTCTCCACAAGCCACCCTAGCTTGATGTACCTTGGCACTTAGGCCATCGTGCTATTGTATTCATGATGATGTATTCCTGAGGATGCTACTTGTATTTGTAGCAGTAGTCTTTTTTCCATTGTTTTATTTTTCTGTTTTACTAAGATCAACGTAACACTTGGATACTTTGTAACACTTTTTTTGTCTAGTAGACCCTAGTGGTCTTTTGAAGACTTTAATAAAACTCTCTCTCTCTCTCTCTCTCTCTCTCTCTAACTATTTGGCCCTCCTAGCTCTATTTCACATGACAAAACAAACCCATGCATGGACACCATACAAGTGGAAGAAGACATGGGGACAGAGCCCATAAGGTTTGATTAAGAAAAAGCACCATTCTTGGTCGAAAAAGCAAGAAAAAGCGAAAAGGCAAATAGGGTTTGACTGCGAGCATGGGGCACCATTAGAAAGAGGAGATTGAGCTAGACCAAAAAGCTAAAAGTTGCTTTTTCAAAAAATAGCTCCAGGGCCAAAAAGCAACTCCCTGAAGCTAGAAAATCAAAACAAGAACTTTTGACTAAAGTTGAGTAATATGTTACTATTAAAAAGAACAAAGTAAAGTAAAAGGCAAAAGCAAAGCAAAAGCATCACTTTTTGGCAAAAAGCAAGACTTCCCCAAGTATAAAAGAAGCATGAGCCTCTCTTGAGCAGCAAGTTGAAGAAGAATCATCTTCTCCATTGTCATCTACTTGATCATGAAACAAATCATGGAATTTTTCATCGCTGCCCATTGATTCAAAGCACCTCCATCAACTACTATGCCATGTCATCACATGTCTATACAACTATAAGGATCTGTATAGCAGTACAAAACTGTATGGACTAAAAATTTTAGAAACCCTAAAATTGCTCCAAAAATCCTAAAAATTGTTTTTGGAGGTTTTTATCGCCCAAAAACCATTAAAACATATTTTATATCAGTTTTCTTGCCAAAAAGAGCTTTTCTATGGTTTTCTTCTCATCGACAAGGCTGTAGGAGTTGTGGAGATTACTCATGGGATGAGCACGTGATACTTGGACTTGGACTTGGATCTGGACTTGGACTTGGACTTGGATTCATTGGATTTGGATTTGGATATTGGATCTGGTACTAGCCCGGTGAGAGGTACTTGTGGATCATCCTCGTGGTGGTGTCCTTGGCATTAGAGATCTTGTGCCTCGACATCGACATCAACATTGACTTGGATATCCTACATCGGCATATCTGTTTGTTTTGTATTCATGGATTGTATTGATCCTGGCCAGTGTGCCCGTGGATTATGCTTGAATAATTTCCTGAAAGGGGGCAAGGCCTTTTCCCCGCTTAGCATGGTGTATTGTGCAAGATCCCTATCCCTATCCCTTCGCTCTCTCTCTCTCTCTCTCTCTATATATATATATATATATATATCTTTCTCTCTTGGAAATGTGGTTGAATCTTTCACAGCACGCCCCACTAGGCTCACACTGGTATCAGAGCAGGATTTCTCTTGAAGAAACTTTCTTGGGGTGACAAAGCCATGTCGAGAGCAGAGGGAGACCAAGGGCCTAATGAAGGGAACAACTATGAGGACAATATAGGACTTCAAAATGGGACCAAGACCGTTAATCTATTTATACACGGCCATGACATCAAAAGAGTACCATGACTTTCAATAGTCTAGAAGACCTCTCAGAGATGAAGAATTTCTTTCTTGGAGAACCAAGAGAGAACATGACCAAAGAAGGGCTCAAATGTTTACAGATTTCATCAAGGATCAAGCCACTAAAGCCAAAGAAGTTAAAGTTGCTAAAGCCTATCTTTGGGCCAAAGGAGTCACCAAACCTATCTGTTCTATTTCTTATGGAAGAGATAGGGAAGCTACTCCTAGGCCTACTCTCTCAAAAAGGAAGGCAAAGAAGCTAGAGAGATAAAAAAATCATCAGATTGACATCATGCCAGGAAGTTCGACGAGTGGTTTGCAGTGGTGTTTCGCCCATTGCATGTTTCAACAAAGAAAGGTGTGGAATCTTTGTGGACCAAAGTTAAAACAAAATCCTTTTGAAGCATTGAGACTTTATGCTATCAAAGGACCGGTGTTGGTTATTCTAAACCTTTTTGTGGGTTGAACATAATGAGATTGCATTGGAGAAATCTTGAACCAAGCAAGCCATGTTGTGGCCTATGAATGTCATAGACAATAAGGAAGCAGATGGAGTATCTCAAAGTCCCCTGAGCTATGCGGTTTCTATGGGTTACCATATAGATTTCATTTTGATGAAGGATCCTTATGCTACCAAAGAGGATTTCAAAGATGTTTTGGAACAGATTATAGATTAGAGATTTGGTGACTTTTTATGTCATCAAGTAGAGTTTTCTTATGATGCAAACCCAAGAATTGAGACCAAGGTAATGGAAGAGTGCCATGCTCCTTTCTACATGGAGCATAGAGACACCTTGACTACAGTTCAAGCTTTGGAGAGCTACTTCTATTGGCCTACTATGAGAAAGGAAATTGAACTTTATGATTCAAGAATGTTTGGTTTGTCAAAAGGTCAAGTTTGATCGACAAACACCAGCAGGATTATTGCATCCATTGAATGTTCTATGGGAGAGTATTTCTATGGATTTTATATTTGGATTGCCAAAGTCAGGGAATGATGGTATATGGACCTTTCATATTATCAAGAAGCTTAACCATGTAGTCATCGGTTGGACCTTTTAGATTATTGGAGGATACATAATGCCTTCCATAGCTTATTGAAGTCATATGTAGGACTACCCCAGAGGAACCTGTTTTGGAGGATCCACCCAGGGGTGGAAGAGCCAAAATAGATTGAGTTTCATGCTGTGAGAAAAAGAGGAAAGACAATGGTCAAAAAGTTCCTCTTGGAATTTGAGAATTATTCGCTATTAAATGCTAGAGAAGTACTTCGACGACTATCCTAATATACTTCGAGTTTATGAGAAAGTGGTTAGTTCAGATATATTTGAATTATAGGTATATTGATGTCTTGTGATTAAGACAGATTCAAGAGGGAGGGATTGTACCTCTAGCCCTCTTCATTGTATATATATTGGATTGGAATTGATCATTATTATGCTTATATAATGATTATTTGGACAGGCTATAGTTTGGGGGTGGCAACGATGCCCAATAGCCCAAGGAGCGAGACTTGTATATGGGAGACAATGATGCAAGATGACCTAGTGGATGGCAACGATGCCAGAACAAGATTCGTATATGGGAGGCAACGCTGCTAGATGACCCATTGATGGTAACAATGCCAGATATCTTAGACTTTGTAGTCGGGTGGTCATTGCAACCAAATGGCCTAGATGACTCTATTAGATTTCGTAGTCAAGTGATCATTGCGACCAAATGGTCCAGATGACTGTATTCGACTTTGCAGTTGGGTGGTCGTTGCGATCAGATGGCCCAGATGATTGTATTAGACTTTGCAATCGAGCGATCATTGCGACTCTATTGATTGTATTAGACTTTGCAATCGAGCGATCATTGCGACTCTATTGATACTGAGAATTCATATCGAATTCCCACACTAGGGGGGTAACTAAATAATCTATAATATTAGGGATTATATTCATTTGATTCTTCAATATCATGGTTAACAATACATTTTCGATTAGGAATCACGGTGAGAAAAATAATTCAACTAAAAAAAATTAATTTAAACAAAGCTAGCCCCGTATCGATTCTAAGATTATCAATGCGACTAGATGGCCTAGATGATTGTATTAGATTTCGCAGTCAGGCGGTCATTATTACAACCAAATGACCTAGATGACTGTATTGGATTTCATAGTACATATCAATGTGCTTGGAACACTTATAGATTGCAATTGAGAACAACTATGATATAAGAGGGAGGGAATGTAACTATTTGCCCTCCTAGCTCTATTTCACATGATGAAACCCATGCCCGGACACCAAACATGTGGAAGAAGTAATGGGGACAGGGTCCATAAGGTTTGATTAAGAAACAGCACCATTCTTGGTCAAAAAAGCAAGAAAAAGCAAAAAGTCAAATAGGGTTGACCGCGAGCCAAGGGCACCATTGGAAAGAGGAGATTGAGTCGGACCAAAAAGCTAAAAGCTACTTTTTCAAAAAGCTACTTTTTCAAAAAGCAAGGCCCTAAAAGCTACTTTTTCAAAAGCTAAAAAGCTAAAAGCTACTTTTTCAAAAAGCAAGGCCCTAAAGCTAGAAAAGCAAAACAAACACTTTTGACTAAAGTTGAGTAATATGTTACTCTATTAAAAGACCAAAAGCAAAGTAAAAGGCAAAAGCATCACTTTTTGGCAAAAAAATAAGGCTTCCCCAAGTATAAAAGATGCATAAGCCTCTCTTGAGCATCAAGTTGAAGAAGAACCTCTTCATAGCATTGCCATCTTCGTTGAAGCATGGAGATCATCTTCTCCATCATTATCTACTTGATCATGAACCAAATCATGATATTTTTCATCGCGCTGTTGGCTAGTTCAAAGCGCATCCATCAATTGTTATGCCACATCATCACATATTTGTACGACTATATGGATCCATACAGCCGTATGAAACTATATGGACCAAAAATTTCAAAAACCCTAAAACTGCTCCAAAAATCCTAAAACTCCTTTTTGGAGGTTTTATCACCCGAAAACCATTAAAACCGGTTTTATATCCGTTTTCTTGCCAGAAAGAGCTTTTCCATGGTTTTCTTCATCGACAAGGTTGAAGGAGTTGTGGAGATTACTCATGGGATGAGCAAGTGGTACTTGGACTAGGACTTCGATCTGGACTTGGATTTGGATTTGGACTTGGAACCTGGACTTGGAATTTGGAATTAGATTCATTGGATTTGGATTTGGATATTGGATTTGGTACTAGCCCGATGAGAGATACTTATGGTTCATCCTCGTGGTGTGCTCAGTATCAGAGATCTTGTGCCTTGACGTCAACATTGACTTGGATTTCCTACATCGATGTTGATGTAGATTTGTAATTTTAAACCTATTTGTTTTGTATCCACATTGATTGTATTGATCCTGGCCAACATACATGTGGATGGTTCCTAAATAAATTCCTGAAAGGAGGCGGGGGTTGTTCCCCGCTCAGTGTGGTGTATTGTGCAAGATCCCTATTCCCTTCTCTCTCCCCCCCCCCCTCTCTCTCTCTCTCTCTCTCTATGTCTTTATCTCTTGGAAACGTGGTTGAGTCTGTCATGGCACACCCCGCTGGGCTTACACACACACACACACACTCTCTCTCTCTCTCATTTCTCTCTCTCTCTCTCTCTCTCTCACACACACACACACACACACACACACACACACACACACACACACACACACACACACACACACACACACGGAATCGTTTATCTTGCACACACTACATGGAATCATTCATCCTAGAGAGAGAGAGAGATAGAGAGAGAGAGAGAGAGCTCACCTTGGCTTTTTTGGTTATGGCCTTGCACAAAATCATACACACGCACTGTTTGGTTGCATAGAGGAGAGAGAATGTGAGCAATATGGAGAAGAGAATGGCACTATTCTAGATAGAAACTTGCACAAAAAATTTATAAGTTAAGCTCTCTCTCTCTCTCTCTCTCTCTCTCTCACACACACACACACACACACACACACACACACACACACACACACACACACACACACATGGAATCATTTATCCTGCAAACACTACATGGAATTGTTCATCCTAGAGAGAGAGAGAGAGAGAGAGAGAGAGAGAGAGAGAGAGAGAGAGAGAGAGAGCTCACCTTGGCTTTTTTGGATATGGCCTTGCACAAAATCATACACATGCATTGAATTAGTTGCATAGAGGAGAATACGAGAGAAAATATAGAGAAGAGAAACTCTTTAACGTGTATTAGATATATATTACATATATAGAGGAGAGAGAGACGTTAGGGATAAAGAGAAGAGAAAATCTTTAAAGTTTCTCCCTCTAATGCTTCCCTAGGGCCTAGAACCTTGGTTAATCTCTCCTCTTATCTCTCTAACATCTTTCTTTCAAGGATTTAAAATATTTTCAATATATTAGTATAGATATAGATTTAAAAGGCATGAAATAGGCCCATCTTTTTGAAAAGTGTAGGTTATTCAACGTCTCTCTCTCCCCCTTTCCCTTTCTCCATTATTGAGACCTGCAGCAAAGGCTGCAAGCCTACCCACTTTTCAACATCTCTTGGTGCCTAGGCCCTAAACAACTTTTCAAGGTGCCTAAAAAAGTCACCATGTGGTAGCTTGAAAAGTCAACCCATGTTCTCCTTTTATATATAGTAAGATGTTCAATAAATTGTCCAAAAATTATGAGAACAATACATAAGTAGTATGACGTTCACTTGCCACAACTTTTGCTTTTACAACCCATTTAAGAAATCCTTTAGTACTCAACTAGCATGCAACTATCTCAAATGCTAACTTCAATAAGGCAGCTATATGCATGACATGGGACATTATATATAGTTTAGAACCTGGTAATCTTAAGAGCCTCCAAGTATGGACACAACCACCACATGGGAAAGAGTTAGACTCTCCATTTAAAATTAAAAAAAAAAACACTTACAAATGAGGGCTTGAAAGTGTAAGCATTGTTACAAAAAATAGCACCCTTCCTCAAGCATGGATGCACTACTGCGCTCGAGCCCCAAATCGTCCCATGGAATGCCCAACAAGAATGACATTTTTTGGCAGTGCAGTCCCAAGATTAGCTCTATCCTTAGACTAGCTTCCAAAGATTCTTTGTATATATCCAAAATCTTTAACAAAGGACTCAAACTCATTAGAATCATCAAATTGAAAACTATAGTAATCCAAAATAAATCTACCGATAGAAGAAATTGTACAGAAATATCTTACCCTATGGATTGCTTGCATAACATACTCAGTATGCTCTTCCAAAATTCTTTTGTCCATTGTGGAATGCTCCTTGTCATGGTCATGGGTCATGGGAAGGAAGATCTCAGCCCACTAAATGAGGACACTTTATGTCAAGGAATCCAAATCTCCTACACTTAGCTGTCAACATCTATTTAAATTATGTAGCTTGCTGATGTGGAATAACATGATTTGCCTAGTTATCAATATTTGTGCAGAATGATTTTCAGCCTACTGATGGGGGATAATTCTATTGGCTTAGTTGTCAACATCTTTGTAGAATGTTCCACTCCCCATGACTATGACGGTTAGGAAAGGCCATGGGTTGGCCTTTCCCTAGGAAAATGGGTCACTGGCAAGCACCAGCTCCCCATTTTCCTGTAGGGAAAGGCCTCCCCATGGCCTTTCCCTACACAATCAAGATCAACAGAGAACCAATCTAGATGGTTGTAATATTATCTCTCCACTGTTACAGCTCCTCCTTGCCTTCAACACCATTGACTCTATCCATCCTATTTGCTTTGAATCCTGCTTCTTCATTTGTTAATGCTCCACTTTCATAAAAGCTCTCTTCCAAAGGTTCACCATTAAATGCTCTATCTACTAACACTGTAGCAAAAGACCGTACTTGTTTACACAAATAGTGAACTGAGCTAATATACAACACACACTGATTGTTTTAAAACAATATCTCCTAAAATTATTATTTTGTAATCCATGTGCACTTCCTTTCCTTTGCCTTTACTATAATTTAGCATGATTCCACTTTTTTTGAGAGAAAAGTGCTAATTATATTTCACTTATACCAATACAAGAAACAATACAGAAAATACTCACAGCTAGAAAGTAGCTCACAGCTAGAATGCTGGAGCCAATAAAGTGCTCATAGCCAATAAAGTGCTCACAGCCAAAGTGCATTAGATACTAGCATTTCTACAACAACCTATCAAGGTAGTAAGGGTTGGATACCAGCTAATAACCTTTGAGGTGGCAAGTAGGTCCACTAAGAGTTGTCATCCTTTAGACTAACAAAAACCTCCAGACATCTACAAGATGAAGTGAGAGTACTGCTGGTCTCCCACCCGAGAGGATCCATGTATCCATGCACTGTGTAACCCGCTTTGGAACAGCATAAAAAGAAGGTCATGCATGCTCAAGGGACAAAAGCCTTGTAATCCACTCTCTAAAAGATTTGGAGAGAAGGCTTTGCAAGCACTAAAGCTCCGGTATGAATTCGAGAGAAGGCTCTATAAGCCTTGATGCTCTGGTATATATGAATAAAGTTTTAAAATATTTTGTAGGAGGCACCACACAAGATTTCTTTAGTGACTAGTAATTGTCTCTTGTTCTAAAGGTTTATTTGCAAAGTCTTTCTCTCTCTCTCTCTCTCTCTCTCTCTCTCTCTCTCTCTACACCACTGGGCACTCTCACTTCATAGCTCACTAGCCTCTTACACTCGGCCATCTCTCTCTCTCTCTATAGACCACTAGACACTCTTACTTCATAGCTCAGTAGCCTCTTACACTCAGCCATCGCCAGCTTTCCACACACCTAACTCTATGGCCAAAGCCAAGATTGGGATGATGCCCCGTAAGAGCTGGTATGATGATGAGTGCCACGTTACACATGCATGCTTTTTACAAGAAGTGGAAAAAGAGGAGATATCTACCCAACAGGCACGAAGATATCTATATAACAAGCACGAAGATCACACCAATCTCTAACTCGACTTAAAAGTGAGCACATGAGATCAATAAGTATTGGGAACTATACCAACTATTCTTGAGCTTGTTACTCAAAGGAGGCTTGGAGGAAGATCCGAGAGCACCACCCACCTATACCCATCAATGATCAACATGTCTTTATACCATATGCCTGACCAGCCACCTCTCCCACACCCACCATAGCCTTGTCCCACCACCTCTACCTTTCTCACCACCTCCGCAAATGGAGAAGGCTATGAAGAGATTGTAGCACGGAAAATCTCAAGACCATACAGGGATGAGGGGAGAGCACTTTTCATATGCCTCGAGCATGCTAACCCCCTTTACTTTTTAAGGATGAGGGTTTTCCACTTTATAAGGGCCATGAAAACCATCACTCCTAGTTGCCTTGTTGCTCCCCTATGGCATCCCCAAAACGCTAATGAAGGTTTGGCGATCCCTTGTTGAAAATGCAGCCCTTCTTCTCATGCAAACACTATGGCTTTGTCCTCCTATTGGTGCCCTTCTTCAAACTATACAAGACACTAACTTATGGCAACCCTAGCTCTCCTTTTATAGGTTTTTAAGGCATTTGCCCTACTTTATTGCCAACTCACATAAATTTATGACCATCCAATTTGGGCTTCACTTAAAGTACCTACAAAATGCACAAACTAATGTGCACATGCTACACGTATCTAGCTAAAGTACCTGGACTCTGGTGTAACTTTGTCCATGCCTACTACACAATTATGCCTACTTGATGACCTCATTGAAAATCGACAAACCTGTAACAACTGTCGGATACAATCGATACAACATTGCCTTGAAAAGAAGGTTATATAATAAATGCATACTAACTAATGAAATATTTTGGGTGTGTAGGTCCAACGAAAAGGCTCACAAAAGTGCCATAAATAATCCCCTGGCTTATTTACTTGTACTGTCCTTGGCTAGCAATATATCCATGGCACTCAAGGATGACATGCACGTGACATCCCCTCCTCCTTAAATTGTTGATGGGGGTAGAATTATCGCTCACAAAACCATAACCAACCTTAGATCTTTACTAAAGAATTGCCTTGTCTCAACCTGTGAGGGTTCTGCTTTAGCTGCCATGCTTCTAAAACTCGACTGCTACATCTCTTTATTCTATATCTCTGGGACTTTGGACTGGATTTAACCATTGGTGAATGTCCACTTGACCTTGTTGTACACATGTGGTCCTTTATATTCATACTCTTCGCCAATAGGCGCTTCTTCTTACACCTCCTATTGCATCCCTGTGTTGGCTTCTTCTTTCCTACCACATATATCACATTATGAGCATCCATACACTCATCATCAACATTGACATGCACAAGACTAGTAATGACACTAGTGCTATAGGTAGGAAAAGAACTTCCATGAACAACTGGATCGGCCTGCGAAGTGACTACTTACACTGTTGAAATGATGGGCACCTATGAACTATCCTATAATAACAAATCAATGTATCCACCATATCCATTACATGACATCATGTTAGTTTCCCAATACACATACGGTTGTACCTTTTTTGAACCACTTCATTCCCAAAAATGACATCTACTCCTACTAAAGGTGCAACCATGAAGTCCTAACAAAATGGTTTTTCTTAATGTTAAAAGCAATGATCCAAGGACCATTGACTTACCCGACTGACTCATACTAGATTAAAATCCTGATATACGGTCCTCTCTATGGCTATTGTATCTAACTTAGCCCCCCGCTAAACAACCCATTTAGAAACCACATCCTTCGTACTGCTGTAATTGAACAATACCATCACCACAAATAATAGTTCAAATGACCTCTAAGTTTCATTAAATGTGAGGAAACTTCCTCCTCAAGTACTAACTCTGCTGGCTTAGGAATACCAACCACTTTATCAAATCCAATAAGACAGCCAAATGTTATGGCTCACCCTAACCTCCCTTGAAACACATCCAACAAGAGATTACCTGGTTAACTGCAACTGTCGCGTGAGGATCTTTCCAATGGCTGAGCTCGTGACCCTTGAGGTCTCCAAGCTCTACAACTCCTTGAGAAGCAATTCCAATGCACCTCCCGTGAGCGTTATCATACCGTCGCGTTGCACTATGGGTACTCGTCCCTCCTCTCACCTCACTTCACTCACACACACTCACTAGCATGCATTAGGAAGAGAGATTAGCAAGAGTAAGATTCAATTACACAATGGGAGAGTATGTTGTATTATGAGAGATATTCAATTATATACATAGCCATAAGTATTCACACTCACTTAAACTGTGGCTAGCCAGGCACTTTAGACTCATAAGAGGCCTAATGCTATTACAATGACTACTCTCATAATATATCCATGAAGTACATCACTTAGGACTTCATCCTAACTTGCTACCACACACTCTTGAAGTGGGAATCTCCATAAATACTCTGTTACACCATTACTACTGGTGCATGTCCAAGTTGTAGCTTTGGACACCATTGCTTCATATCTTGAATGTATGACCCTTTGGTATATCTATTGTGACTCCTGGATGTAAGATAATGGTGGTAGCTCTTGTTAACCCTATGAATGGGTCAACATCCCCCCCTTCCTGATGGCGATCACGTCCTCGTGATCGCGTTGAAGACCTTTGTGTGGGGAGAATGAACAAGCTTTGTTGATGGCTTTAATGTCGATTGACGCTCAATGGTCTTAAATCCTTCAGAAGGAATGAGAAAGGTCAGTTAGTGAATTAAAAAGTTAGTCGTTTATTGGGAATTCCTAATGGGATGGGGGGTGGGTTTTTTTGCGAGTGATTGCATTTTTATATCTGTGTGACTGTTCTTTTTTTGGCTCGTTTTGTTTTTAGCAATCATGTAATTTGTGTTAGTGGGGATGCTAAACGATGTTAATAATGGGCGAGAAGAGAGGTGAGGATCCGGAGGAACGTAGACATAATCATCAGAACAAGATAATGATTCTCAGTTCCTTATTTTTTATTCATTGAAGCGACATTCATCATTTGAAGAAATTGGCTTTGGATGATGTCCCTTTGTGTGGCAGGATTCTTGTCAAGTGTTGTTGAGTAAGACCTGCTCCTGCTTTCTTCTGTCCATGTGCTTTTTATGTTTTTATGTATATTTAAGTGCTCTTATGAAGCAGATATACTTGAAGTACAAGAATTGAGTTGTATAGACTCTTATTAAATTGCTCTGTGTTAAAGTAGCCACTTGATGGCGAGGTTGAAAGAATTACGTTGACTTGTGATACCAATATAGATATCTTCACTAAGGATTGAAGATTACTGATTTATGAAGATGGTAGTGTCGTTTGAAGAGGTTTGGAATTTGAAGGAAATTTCCAAGGGATGGGTTGTACCATTGACTAGGCTTTTGCCCACCATGGCCCCCCTATCCAGAGATGTACCTAGAAGTTGTTGATGGTGAAGCTTTGGTGCCAATGTTTTCCAGTGCATGAGTATGGATATGTACTCATGGAGTAGCTGCTACATTAATTTAGCTAAAAGAATATTAAGCTATACGCTTAACAATTATATAATGGCCATTTTGAAGATTGTTTGGGAAGGTGTTAATGTGTGAGGGCTGAATCCGTGATATGGCTTAAATCGTGAAAGTGCGGGTTCTTAAGTCGTGAGACTGTTAATTCGTGAGAGGGGTTAACTCGTGACAACCTTAACTTGTGAAAGTGCAGGGTCTTAAGCTGTGAGACTCTTAACCCGTGAGAAACCTGAACTCATGAGAAACCTGAACTCGTGAGATTACAGGTTTTTTGGCTGTGAAGGGTTATCCGTGAGAGAAATGGCCTAAACCCGTGAAAGGTAATCCCGTGAAATGGTGTCTCCCGTGAAAGTGCACGTTTTTAGGCTGCATGAAGGATTATTGCGTGAAATGGTCTAAACCCGTGAAAGGTAATCCCGTGAAACACTGTGAAAGTGCAGGTTTTTAGGTCATGAGTGAAGGGTTATTCCATGAAATGACCTAAACCCATGAAAGGTAATCCCATGAAACAGTTTAAACCCATGAAAGGTAATCCCGTGAAATGGTGTCTCCATGAAAGTGTAGGTTTTTAGGCAGTGAAGGGTTATTCTGTGAAATGGCCTAAACCCGTGAAAGGTTAATCCCGTGAAAGTGTAGGTTTTGACCCCGTGAAGTTGCAGGGTTTGACTCCGATGTTTTTTTATTTGAAATGATTCTATGGGTCGGCAATGGCATGACATGCGAGCAACAGGTTCTTGTGCAGTTATACTTCACATCCAGAGGTGTGAAAAGAGCATTGTGAGTTTGTCTTTGATACGCTCATAAGTCTCCGTTTGCAGACGTGGAAATTGATTCTTGATTTTTTGGCTCAAATGTTGTTGAGGCAGTAGATAAGATTGCTAGTTGGTTACCATTGGGTTGCTTGAACACACAAGCTCTTGTGTAGGTGCGGCATTGAGGAAGAGGCTTTAGCTGTCGAGGCACCCAAATTTGAATGGCACCTTCGCAGTAGCCTTGAGCTACAAGTAGTTGCGTTTCCACCCACATTTTGATACCATTAAGATACCTTGATTTGTGTTATCTTGGTGAATTTCTCTTTTTGGTGAAAGAGGAAGGTTTTGGGATCTCCTTCACATTGGTTGGCACTGAGGGTACAGGTGTGAGACTCATGGGTATTTTTGATGATGATGAGGCTAGAGTCTCTTGTGGAGTGGATGTTGATGATGAGGCTTTCGAGCATGCGGTTATCTCCTTTGGTGAGGTTTGTCAATAAAGCGACATAGGCTCCGGGGATTTTCCATGGAATTCCTTGTTAGGGATAGATGGTTACGCGTGGGGGGAAATTCTTCAGGAATGGTTGTTGATTATGAGGTTTTGGTAAGGATGGGGTTGAAGGAGTAGATGCTTTATCGAAGTTGGTCGTTGATAGATGGTAGGTTATTGTGTAGAGGGGCTTTCCTAGAAGAGGCTTGTAACCTTTTGCATTCAACATCATAGAAATCCATTAAAGTTGGATCCTCTTCTTTGCAATATGGCTGTTGATGATGAGGCTTTCGAGCATGCGGTTTTCCCCTTTGGTGAGGTTTGTCGATAAAGCGACATAGGCTCCGAGGATTTTCCTTTGAATTCCTTGTTAGAGATAGATGGTTACGTGCAGGGGGGAACTTCTTCAGGAATGGTTGTTGATTATGAGGTTTTGGCATCGAACTTCGTTTTGGTAAGGATGGGGTTGAAGGAGTAGATGCTTTATCGGAGTTAGTCATTGATAGATGGTAGGTTATTGTGTAGAGGGGCTTTCCTGGAAGAGGCTTATAACCTTTTGCGTTCAGCATCATAGAAATCCATTAAAGTTGGATCCTCTTCTTTGCAATATGGTATTATCAACTTTTTGTCATTAACCATCATGTGATGACTCTATCACTAGTAGTGGTACTTGGGTAGCAATAGTCCATTTATGCCCCAAGATCAAATCTTCTTCCAGCACATACTCAACCAAGAAAAACTTGCAAGTAAGGGGGTTATTTGCAATATACATTGTATGCTCAAAGTACCCCAAACATGGCATGGTCAAGTCTTGTGTAAAGGGAATTCTTTCGGGATGAGCCATGAGCATTGGTTGTCCTAACAAATCCCATAACTCAAGGGTCATGAGATTATGTTCTCGTGTTGGATAAAGCTGTGCTTGAGTTGTGGTAATTTTATTTAAAATTTCTAGTCCAACCAGAATCCTAGGGATCTTTTTAGTAAGATATGTTGGAAGTTCCAGCTCCTCCTCCAAGGTCTCTTCCTCTCCGTAAAATAGCAATTGTACATTGCCTACTACATGAGTGTTCAAGGTGACTGTTTGCATGGATTCATCTATGAATTCAACGAGTCACGTATCCAAGTTCCATGAAAGATGGCATCATACTCAAGGAAATATAGGGTAACATGAAATGTAAATTCCACATCTCCACCAATTGTTTGAGTAGCATAGCTAAAGTAATCCGGACCTTCAATGCTTTGTCCATTGGCTCCTCTTGCAAGACCATTGTCTGTAAGGAATGAGTTTAGGTTGTCCCAATGAAAGTGTCTATTTTCATGATGTTATGACTGTACACTGGCACACTTGGCCCTCTGACAATTTTAAATGACATTTGTTTGGAAATTTGTGAATCCTTACAGTCCTATTCTATAGAGCTCTTCATGTCTTGGTATAACTCATGTTGAGCTCTTAAGGGTGCAAGTGCTGATGTTATGTTGGCTTCACCATGAGAGAAGAGCATTCCTCCAAATGAGGTTTTGAGAGACTGCTTTACTTTTGTAAGGGAATTATCGAATTCCTCATGTGCTTTCTCAACTGCATAATTTGTGCAGTCTGTCTCAAATGACTTTTCTGAAGAGAGTATGTCTTCCTCTTGAAAGGGAAAGTGGTACTCTAGGTTTTGTATTTTGGTTGCTTTTTTAAGTTTGGCATTATTAGGCTCAATGAGAACTGGTGATCCTGTAAGACACTCAACCACGCTAAGCATGCTCTTCTAAGCTTGCTTTTTGTGTTCCGCATATGTCATATGATCATGATTTTTAATTTGGGGTGGTTGATGGGTTCTAGTTCCTTGATTGGTCTATTAAGTGGACTGACTGACGAATCAAAACTTGTTTCATCTTCACCAAGTAACGTACTAGAACTTGTTTCATCTTCACTAAGTGACATACTAGAACTTGTTTTATCTTCTGACTTTCTTTGGATCATCAGGTTTTCTTTATGTTTGCCCATGCGATGAGATCGAATTTTCTTTTGGGCTTTTGTGTCCTGTGTCGCACGTATGGGAGTTGGGGTTTGCGTGGTAGCCCTTGAGGTGGATGCTTCTGCATCATGTGTAACCTTTGACTTTTTTGGGTTTATGTCCTCCACGGGCTCCTTTTCTCGGTCCTTCAATTCAACCTTGGTTTCGATAGTCTCTTGTCCCTTGCTTTTCTTGGGTTTAAAAGGTTTTGTTTTCTATTTTGGGTTCTACTTTAAAGCATATTCTTCTACCCATGTTGAGGTATTATCTTTTGCGTTCTTTGTTATCGTCTCTCATGCCTTGGCTTGTAAGCGTGTAAGCACATTCAAGGGTACCGTGGATAATTGCCATTTTATACACTTAAGATGTTTAGGGTTGTATTTTGCAAGACAAGTTGCATTGA
This sequence comes from Cibotium barometz, assembly GCF_041138505.1. Lineage (NCBI taxonomy): Eukaryota > Viridiplantae > Streptophyta > Polypodiopsida > Cyatheales > Cibotiaceae > Cibotium > Cibotium barometz. Next base: position 20,619,098 of record NC_141091.1, read on the forward strand.
AGCAACTCGTCTTGGGCAATCTTAGAACATATGATCAATGCCACATCGTTCACACATGGGGTGCAAAGTGTTAGTAACTATGGACATAGAAGTATTCCAAACTTTGCAGTTTGCCACTTTGTAGGGTCCACAACAATAGAAACACTAAAGTATTCAATTAACTACCTCTTGAGGAATTTCTACCCTTTGGACTGCTTCTGTTTGATGCACGGGAGATGGGGGTTTTGAGTCAATTGTTGATGAATTGGGACACTTTTTGGTATCCTGATCAAAGGATTTACAATATATGCAGTACATAAAAATAGGTGCCTTGTATATGCACAATGTGGATTGGGATGGTCGTAGTGATTGCACTGAACACAAGGCATTTTGCTCCTCACTTGTAGCGGCATTAAGGATGGTTGATTTTGAAGGATCTCATCCTCTCTTAGAGATGTTGGTTGCAAGCTTTTAAGCAAGGCTGCATAGAATTTAGGAAATGACAATTTTGAGATCAATCTTTCTTTTGCCATTGCTTCACTTGGTTTAGATGAGGAACATCTCATAGCATGATTATCTTCCAGCATGTTGTCATCTAAACGTACTGCTTCTTTACAACATTGATCGAATGTTTCCAAGTTGGATACAATGATCAAGTTGTGTAAACTGTTTTTCTTTAAGTCCATCATGAAACATCTCTTCAATTGAGAATCGTTTAATTTCTCCCATGACTCACATCGTGAGTCCAAGAGTTTTATCCGAAGGATAAAGTCTCTAATGGTTTCGTTTGGGTTACGCTCAATTAAATAGAGTTCTTTTGCTGCACTCCACCGATTACCTTGTCTGGAAAAGCCATGGATAAAGGCTGTTTTCAAGGTTCTGAAGTTGGTTTTGATCGCTAGCATCAATGTGATGAACTATCGACTAGCTTTTCTCTCCAAGCATAGGTTCAACGCATACATTAGGGAAAAACGGAGCTCATTTTGGGGCCCTGTAAGAAATTCACTATTTTTCGATTTATTTCTCTCCTAAAAGATCTCAAAAATAATAAAATATGGAAACGTGGCTCAGAACTATCAGTAAGGACCACTGAACTTTCAGTTCAGAAAAGAATAAGATAATCTTTTGTCTAACTAACACGATTTTGCATTAAATATCTCCTTAATTTTTTTTGTTTCTTGAAGATTTCGCATCTCTTTTGACAACGTGTGCAGACCTCTCATAAAGAATCCATCACTGAACTTAATGATTGTATGGATACCGCCACACTTCCACAATTCATGTTACAAAAAGACTATGAGATTGACAAGCCAACTTTGCAACCTCAGAAGCACAAAAATGGCCGATACTAGTGAGTTACAATCTCAGAAGAAGCGATTATATCATCTTCACATCGACTTAGAAGAACAATATGCTCCAGCACAAAAAAGACGAAAGGATACAGTGCTAAATGCTCAACAACGGGAAAATATGAGAAGAGAAGGGCTCCAACATATTGACTTATGGTGTGATGGAAGTATATATTCAAAATGTCTAGTAAAAAACTCTACACCTCCATTTGTCAATCCAACCACACTATTGAGGTTTGCGGGCAATGGACAAAATGGACTTCTTGGTTATATTTCAGCACAGTCTGCATTTGCAGAAACATATAAAACAATGTACCTACAAGAAAAGGGAGCCAGGATTCAAGAGATAGCTATTCGTGCAAAATTGGAGCAGCAGTTGCAGAATGAAATTGAGGAGCATTCAAAGAGTGAAAAAGAGTTAACAAGATCAAGAAGGAAGAGAACCATGCTTGGAGACAGACAACGAAGCAAGAAGATTAAAAACATTGCAAATTTGAAGGCTGGGACTGGTGGATGCAAGTGAAGAATTCAGGAAGCAAGGTTAGTTTGCAATTTTTTATTTTTTAAACTCAAAAATGCTCTCAAATGACTATATCTATTTTGTCCATTAATGCAAAACAGGATTGGAAGTGTTGAATAATATAGGCATATTGTGTTATTACTATATTGTTACTATAGGAAATTATTGGAGCCTGCAAAAGAAAATATGGATCCCAACCTTCTTCCAGTTAAACAAATGAAAGGATTGCTTTCTTGTGGTGTAGCAAAAGGTTTGATTGAAGAAAAAAAATACAAAACAATCAAACGCAATGTTGTAGAGGACTTTATATCCAATAATCAAGTTGATGGTACTACAATCCAAGAGGCTCTTGATGTTAGTGGAGTTAGCAGGAAGGGATATAGTTTGATTTTCCATGCGATATCCTCAACTTTGAGAGATCAAAGGATTAAACGAGTTTTACTGCCAAATCCAGCAACAGTGTGGAAGATAAGAGGTCATTTGAATGAAAGTATAGATGAGTTTATTGGACCATATATCCATATTGAAGAAATATTTCATGGTGCTAAAGGAACCACTGTGTATGACCCTTGGAACAATATATTTGTAGATCTACAACAACTTCAAAGAAGAATGGTCGAGTTTTATGGAATAACATTTGAAGAGTGCAAAGGCATTTTGAAATTTGTTATCAAACTGGATGAGTGTGAGGTTGTAAAGGAAAAGAAAATGGAAAGGATTACTATCACATTGATGAATGGAGCACTTGATACATCATTGAATGAAGCGAGTTCGAAGTATTTTAGTGTGCAGTCGGAGAAACACATATGGTGGTTGGGCTCATTCCAGGTATGATCATTTTTTATTTCGTACTTGATTTTAGTCAATGTTTTCAAATCTTTTATAGTAAGACTTTTGTTTTGTATAATCACAGGTAAAGACAGAAGACCATGAAACACTAGATTGGGTGTTTCACCACACGGAAATACCAAGAATAATTAAAAGACAAGTGCAAGGAGAGAATCTCCATGTTGCAGGAAAAGGTGATTTTCAAGTAGAGTGGCATATGGCGGGGGATCTTAAAACACTTAAGTGCATGTATAACGTTAGTAAAGGAGGTAACTCAAAGTCTCCTTGTCTTTACTGCAAAGAATCAGCGCAAGTAATGGATTCCAAATGGTGGAAGAGAGCACCTAATAGAGATAAAGTTGACCCTGACTTCAAGGCCATTCTTGACATTCCACTATGTAATGTTCACATATGCACATTGCATGCTCTATGTCAAATTATTGAGAAATTGGTATTTTTGTATATTGGATTTGCTTGGAAACTCCGTCCCCCGAAAGAAATAGAAAGGATGCTCTTCATGCATTGGAAAAAGTGTTATCCGATATAGGTCTGCATGGAGGTGATGTTCATATCACAAAGGATTTTAAAAAGTCTACCAATGGCAAGGAGGTACCAATCAATCCCTCTATTGGTGGTGTTAAGGCAAGAAGATTCTTGTCTCGACCCAAACACAATAGTAAGCAAGTAAGGCAAGGTAGAACAGTTTCAAGGATTAGTTATGGATTGTGGAAGCAAGTCCATAATGCCGTGAAAGATCATGAGGTAGATGGGGAAGCACGAAATGTGAAGGCAGAGGTGTGGAGGTCTCTTGATCAACTCTTCATGTTCTGTGACAATGTAACATGGACAAAGAGTGATTACAAGAACTTTGAAGAGGCAATTAAACATTTTGGGAAGTCAATGAAAGACGCATGGACAGCCTGCAATATAACTCACTACATGGTAAAGTGATGTCTTCTTCTTTTACTTAAGTGTGATCCTCTTTTCTTTTATAACTTACTATGCATTCTTATGTCTTTGTGAAAACAGCATATCATCTACAACCACCTTCCCTATTTTGTCAAAAAGTATGGATGCCCAGCAATTTGGTCTACCCAAGGCATGGAGAAGTCTCACTACATGGCACGTAATGCATTTTTCAGACACACACAACACTATGGAGGGAGTCAAAAGGCAAATAGTCTGAAGGAAGTCTTCTAATGGTTTTACCGAGGCATTCTACAAAGGCTGCATGCTAAAAGAAAAGTTGCTAGTTCCAAAGTCAAGCTTGCTTTTATTCTAGCCCAAAAGCAAAGACGAAGACAAACTTTGGACAATTCAATGGCAGCAGAGAGACATAGACAGTGGAGGGATTCGAAGATATTTAGAAACCATAAATGGACAAGTAAACATGAATAGCAGTTTGTAACTTATTGGTGTTATGTCCACATGTTTTCAAACTCAATCAATAGATTTTTATTCTGTGGAACAAGTGACTCTTGGTGTAATGCCTATATGTTTTGAGACTACCACCAATCAAGACACCTGGAAGCATGGGCACTGCATAGTTGTTGCTCTGAACATCAAAATCTTCAACTGGCTGTGCTGCCCTAAGAGTTTTAGTCCTCAGTTGAACAAGGTCAAGAGCAGCCACTTGCAGCCCCTCATCCTCGAGGTTGATATCTTCTTCCTGCTCTGCCATATCTGTTGCCATAGGAATATCCTCTTTTACCTCTGCTACAGATATATCTTCTTCTTCAGTCTCCTGCCCTTGCTCTTCTAGAGATTGCTGTTGAAAGACAATGTACATAAGGAATGCCATGTTTTCCTCAAGCACTCTTTCTGGTGTGCAAGTTACAGCTGAATTTATATTCCTCAAGCAGGCTGTCAAACCTTCTATTCACATGGTACCTCAGCCTGTCAATGGAGACAATATGATTTAAATGCACAAAAACCTTTTCACCTTCCACAATCCTTCCTGCCTCTGTCAGTTGTTTGAAGGTATCCCAATGGTCTGAAAGGAAATCTCTATGATGGTCCAAAAGAGAGCTCATAGTGAACTCCCTGTTGAAAATACCGTGGTATATGTGGAAGTTCCTCTGAGCCTTGCACTTGTGAAGAAAGTCAAATAGGAGCAAATCTGGAGATTTGTCCTCTTCTGGTTCCCTTTGTTTTGAAAGGGAAGACTCACCTTTCTGCTCTAGTCTCTTGCTTTTGCCTGAACCAAAATTTATATAACATGAATTCTATATGCTCACATATGCAATCAGATAATGTATAGGATATCACCAAAAAACTCTCTTCATAAGCACACACGAATCACCTGGTGATTGCTGTGGTCTGAGTATAGCAGCAGAAAAGTCTAGCTTCCTCTTGAAAGGAGGGGCCTGAGAATCAACTGTTCCAAAGCAAAAACCTTTCTCATCATCAAGAAAGACATCCCCATGGACATAGAAAGCAAAACAATGAGGAAACAGTAAAAACCAAAAGGGACACAAGAATTTGCAACAAAACGCGATGCAGATCCATTTGAAAAATGTCAAGTGCTCTCCTCGCATTTTGTTGCAAATTCTAAATTTCTATTGACATCCATCTCCAATCAAATGCTAGGGATATCTCACAATGTTCAGGACAGTAAATGATACCAGGAGGAATTCCCCAGGGCAAAAGAGATTAAAAGAAGGAGGAAAAAATAAAAACTAAAACAAATATCAGAATTTGCAGGAAAACGCGATTTGGAGCATTTGGAAAATGTAAACCACTATAATCGCATTTTGTTGCAAAATTCTAAATCCTATTCATATCCATCTCTAATCAAATCCTGGGGTGATCTGCTAGATTTCTAGGCACTGAGATTCAAGAATTCTACAGATGGAAGAAATATATATCAGAAAACATTAGAAAGGGTATAGATCTCTGACCTTTCTTTTCCTCTTCCATACTATTGGAGTAGCCCTGGAGATTCTCCTGCTCTCTTCCAAACTTGAGCTGTAGCACTGGTAACCTGGAGATCTGGTAATGGTAGTAGTCTTCAGACAGGTTGCAGAGTGGATGGAGTGTGTTGGGTAGAAAGTGATCAAAGTGGGAAAGAAAAGGATGATGGGAGGGTGCTGGCAGGGATGGAAGACGGGGAGGGAAAAGTGTTAATGGATCTAATTATGAAATCATGATTGGCACAATTTCCAAGGCAAAAAGTGACCCACAAATTTCAAATTCCAAAAGACCTGGTGGGACCCACACGTGTTAAAAAACGACTATATTTTACACGTGTGGTATTTAATAACTTCTTTATTTGTATTTTGTAATAATCTACTCTCTTAACTTAGTTCTCTTGCATCTCTACCTCCCTACTCTACACCATCAGCATCCAGACCAGCAGCAGAGATTCATCCCCAGCACAGGATACTCATCATCAGCACAGCACACTTGCAGATAGCTTCCAGGTTAGTAAGAAAATCTTTTTCCTTTTCTTCTTGTTTAATAGTATATTAGGGTAAGGAACTGATTGATGTGATGTAGGTTAGATATTATGATAAATATTATATGCATTTTTTAGATTTTCTCCACTGCATGTAGAAGCAGGAAGACTTTTTATTTGGGCCTGTTGAATGAGAGCTTGATCACTTCTTGATGTCCATAGGCTCAATCCATGTTGCACCAAGCTGCATACACACTGAAATGACTAAAGGCATGCTGAAGTATGCTGTCTCTAGAATTTGCAGCAAAACGCGAGGAGAGGGCTTTAGAAATCTCAAACAGCCCAAATCGCATTTTGTTGCAAATTTGAAAATGCTTCTTCATCCACCCATTTCATTGTGATTTTGTAACTTTCTAGGCTATTCAAGGTTGCATAGTTCTTGCATAAACTCAATACATATTGTTTATAGTTGAAAAGACAGAGAATTCATTGTAGGGATGCAATAGCATGTTATTTCAGGTATTTGCAGAAAAATGCGATTATGAGCTGTTAGAAATTTCAAATCATCATAATCGCGTTTTGTTGCAAATTGTTCAATTTTGCTTTATCCAATTTGTCATCACCTTCTTTTATCATTCCATGTTCTCCATGGTTCTAATCTTTTTCTATTGCTTTGTATGGACCTTTTCAGAGTGATGGCAAGAACCAAGGCAACTGCAAGGAGGTCTGGCAAGGGGCCAGGGCTTGCAGCAGCAGCAGCTGGGGCTGATGTCAAGGAATCTAGTGTGCCTCCAAAAGGAAGAGTTGCACATGGCAGGAAGGGGAAGCCAATGAGCATGCTGCAGCAAAAGTCCAAGAGGTTAAAACATTCTGCAGGTGTGCTAAAGGAGATCAGGAAACAACAAAAAGCTATAGGCTTTGCAATCCCCAAGGCACCTTTTCAGAGGCTAGTGAGAGAAATTTGTGATAGCTGGCACCTTGGTTTCAGGTGGAACAGGACTGCCATTCTTTCCTTACAGGAAATGGCAGAGGATTACTTGGAGAAGTACTTTGAAGATGCAATGCTTGTAGCAGCCCATGCTCACAGGGTAACTCTGATGGCCAAGGACTTCAACACATTGTCCAGAGTGAGGTGGAGGTATGACAAGCTGGTCCATCCTGTGGAATGGCAAGACATTAAAAATGAGAGACATATTATTAATTCCACCTACAAGGAAATTGAAGGCAGACAAGGTGAAGGTTGTTGAAGTGACCCACTGGCACCAGAGGGAAAGCTGCTTATGAGGAGTCACTGAAGCAGCAAATAGAAGAATCCAAATCTGCTATAGATGTGGAGACTGTACAGATGGAGCTACAGATACAGAGAAGGTTGCAGGAGCTGGGCCCTAACATAGTTGTCCATATTGAAGATGATTTTTCAGAGAATAATTTTGACTTGACAAAAGCATGCTTGGCAGCATTGGCTCATAAGAATGAGTATTGCTCAGATACTATCATTCTTGCAATGCTCTAGTAAGTGTCTTTTATTTTACATTTGTTTGCAAAACAATCCTTATTGTACCTCCTCCCTTATACCTTACCTTAATTATTGTTTTGTCCAGTAGCATGATGAGAAGCTGGCTGAACCATGCTGTACACCATACAGTTTATATTATTGATCCTGCAATTTCCTTCAAGTTAAGAGATCCAAAGGAAACTCCCATGGATATTTCCAATTGGTTCAGACACTGTGATTTTGATCATGTTGATATTTTGCTACTTCCATACCATAACAAGTATGTGTGTGGCTGCTTCTTTTGGGATTTTCCTTCAAGATTGAGTACTCTTGTAGCCTTTGATTTCTTAATGCTTTTTTCCTTATGCAGTGACCACTGGAGCTTTGCTTCTATTGACATCCAGCAGAAGCAATGCTTTTTATTCAACTCTCTTAGAAACACACACAGAGAGGTTAAATTGTAAGTGGTTTGTGTGCTATTTTTAACTTTAAACTTCATTATTTGGATTTAATGCACACTAACTGAATTATATGTATTGCAGTTGTATTAGAAGACTTCTAGATGCATTGGATCAGTGTCCTCCTAATGTCAATCTTTTGGATTCAATAGAGCCAATAGATTTAGAGGTAGAAAGTTGTTCCCTCTATTGATGTCTATTTCATGCTATGCCTTTGAACTTATTGAATAATTTTATTTTGTTCAGACATTAACAGTTTCTAACATATCTTTCCAACTATCCAGACACCACAACAAGATGATTCAAGTAGCTGTGGCTGGAGAGTGATTAGTGCCAAATATATACTTTCAAGCTATTTTGAGATAGGATAGCCAGAGCTTGTAAGAAAAAATAATTTTCATTTAGCTTCAAAAAATTTGATATTGGTACAAAGTGTTCTAAATCATCATATCTCATTGCAGATGAGAGAAGATAGCTTCAACTCGAGCTATGTGTATAGTTTCAGAGCTGATATAATTTGGAAGTTTTTGAAGTATGCCTTCCCCAAACCTATTGTACCAGCTACTGTCGAGTTGGGTGAGAGCTCTAAAGTCCGAGAAGGTGTCATACACCTTGATGACACAGATGATGCAGATGTGGTGCCACAAGAACAAGGACCTAGTGCTGATGAGGAGAAGCCACAAGAACAAGGACCTGCTACTGCTGATGTTATTGAGGAAATGATGGAGCAGCAGCAAACAGATGCTCCAGGGGCAGTAGAGGAGACAATGGAGCAGCACCAAGAGACTGTACATGACAGGATGGAGCAGCAGAAAGTAGATTCTCCAAATAAAGATGATACGGTGAGCTTGGACCATGTAGAGCAGCCTCTAGATCAGCCTGTAGATAAATAGAAAATTGTTGTCAAGAATATGTTCTACATATATAATTAAACACTTCTGTACATAATTTTACATTTCTGAATATAATACCTTTGTTTATGGAGTCTGTGTTATCTCAATTTTCAAATTTTCAATGTCTTTGCATTTTATTGATCTCTCTCTTCTTTTGAGCACCTGCAAAAAAGCAATATGAAACAATAGGGTAAAGTAAACTAATAGCAGTGCTTAATGAGACTAGGATAAGTCACATGGTATACCTTCTTATTGTTGTAGATAAATAAAAAGTCCTTTGAAATAGAACCTTCTGTCTCAAATAGAATGTCATTGCGCAATTGAGCTAGGGAGCAACATTGTCTTAATGTGATATTGACTAGCACATCACCATTCTCAACAACATCAATATCAAGAAGTTTATTTTCTGCACCAAAAGAATCTTCATCTTGATCCATTGGGACTAGTTTTGTACCTAGCATTCGACTGTGCTTATAATAAAAAGAAAAAAATGAAATTTTGTGATGCAACCATGTACTTCAGTTGCATAGAAGGTTGGACAACCTCACAAAATACTGAACTACATGTCTTCTTATCCCAACCTTTATCCAAAAATTGTGGCATGCATGCCAGACTTGTTGCTTTAACTGTGAACATTGTTTTTAAAACCTTCACTGGAAAGGTATTAAACAAGTCTACAAAAACTGTGAGAGGCATGCATGAAGAAATTTTTATTATCCTTGTGGCAATATTGGGCCTCAGAGCTTTCTGTACTTCTTTGAAAAGCTTGGCTCTATATGCCTCTGTAACACTAAAATGTGGGAGAGGCCAATCCACTGAATTCCATGCTGGAAGGTCTTGTTTTCTTAACACACCATGTGTGTTTGCATTGTCCAGCAACAACTGATAAAAATGATCAGTAAAAAATATACCGGATTGAGCTAGCTCTATTGCACATCGACCTTCGTATTGTTGTTCTCCTATCGATCCATGCAAAACATCTATAAATCCCAGAATACAATCGATGTTTTGCCATGTCTCATACGATGAAGGGTATAAATCTGAAATAAAATAACACAAGAATATCAATAAGCAAAGAAAGAAAGCTTTGTCTTAAAAATCCATGCACCTCATAAAGAACAAAATCACAATAGAAAAATATACAATTAGGCCTGTGTTGCGGAAGATCATTTGGATAGTCTCGCAAGACAAGTTCTTTATGCATGTACACATGCTGAATCAAAACTTATTTCACCGATATCTTTCCTCTGGTGATTTTAAAATCTCGTACTCTTCCCTTCCATGATGCCAAGAAAATGTTTTTTGTCTAGGGTCTCTTTCTTTTACTAGGTTGCATGAGCACCCATGCTCCTTTCGAAACAGTAAACCTTTCCCAAGTTCCTTCCGTTTTGACTGTACTTGAATTCTCTACCAAAGAAATAGAAGAAGCAGGTCGACGGGGTAAGGATGTGTGGTATAATTCTGCCTTCATAGCATTATCATCCACAGAGCGTCTTCCACAAGAACGACCATAGTTTTTATTCACCATGGATACCTTGTGAATCTGTAACCACAGCAAAGTAATGTAAACAAGATAACAAAGTGAAGTTTCAAGAAAGAGAAAGTGGGCAGACAGATAGTTGACAAGAAACATCTTACTCTAAGCCAAACAGGATCAAGGGAGCAGTTTTGGAAAAGAAGAGGTTGCTGCACAATGAGGCAGTGGTGTAGAATGGTAGACCTTTCGAAGGAAAGGCAGCACAACAATTCAAAGTTCAAAGGGAGGTGGAAGCGGGAAGGCCCTTGTCAGAGAAAATGTCAGACTAGATTCTATCTTCATGTCCAAAGATCTTGTGAGAATAAAAAACCAATCTCCACATTAATGTAGCACGCTTGTACCTACATAAAATATTGTTTCTTTTATCTATTTTCTTTTATTTTTGTGAATTTCCAACGTTACATTGGCCCTCTATTCATTGGTTGAGAGCTTATTTTTCCAAACCGTAAAAGGCCCCAAAATGAGCTCTCTTTTTCCCTAATGTACCTTGGTGGGGCAGTTGGGGTTTCCAAAGGCTTCACATCTCTGTTCAAACATTTGTATGAATTGAACAAGATTTGTTGTTCTATCATATTTGCCCATGATTTTGGTAATTTGTACAGTCGTATGTTTGTATGAGTCACTAAGGCCATCAGTGAGTGCTCTTGTGGTAAGGACTCACTTAGTCCTTGGGGGTAACCCTCCTTCCTAGACTAGTCAATATGTCCAAGGTGTGGGTATCCACGGCTTGAAAAGGGTTGGTACCTATAAGATTGCTGGGAATATTAGGTAAGGAACCAATGCCAGGTGGGATCGAAGTGACAGGGGGTGTAAAACTCGATGACAAGCTTGTTATAGGCATGGCCAATTGTATTGGGAGATACATTTATGGCATAGATCTCAATGGCTCGAAGATGTCAGCCATTGGGTTCAATCCTTGTATAATCCCTGGCAATCTCTCTATCGTTGCCATGTCTAATTGCCTAATTGCTCCTTAATGAGCAAGCACGTGTTTTTTTTAACTTTTTATATTTTCTCACAGCCCGTTTTATTACAGCCTCAAGAGGCTTGGCGTTCTCTTCATTGGGTCAAACGAGTGTCCATTCGTCCTAATTAGCTTAGGCGCTATACGCACATGAATGACCTCTTAAAGATATTTTTTTGAAAAATTGTGCATGCTAGTAACTTCCCAGATAGAAGAGGTCCTAAAACCTATTTTCCATCAATGTCTTCAGACAAAAAAATTTTCCAAATTTTTTTTCCCTATTTCATAGCACGTTTTTGAGGGTGTTCCAAAAGGAAATTTAAAAAACTCTGTATGAGAGAGTTGTAGTATTTTTGGTGTATTACAACTTTGTTCCCTTGAGTTGTTCGTGATTTTGTCATTTAGATCCTAAAAAAAGAGGCCCGAATATGGTTCGACGTTATTTTTGCGCTGTTTTTTACAAATTTTTGTGATTTTCAAGCTGTTTTTTAACCTCGATTTTCGGGTCGAGTTTTAGAGACTGCTGGTTTGAGGCTAAAACGTTCGATTTTGACTTCGAACGGTGGGACCAAAGTTGAAGAGCTCGATATGTTAGCTTTCCGATGAGCCCTAGAACGCCTTCATCAGATATACGGTTTAGGATTACAAGCTTCCAAACAGGGGTGTTTTTTTAGAGTCTTTTTTTTTGGGGCATGAACAAAGTGTTTCACACCGTGAAACCTTAGCGTTTCACGCCATGAATGGGACTACATGAAAAAAATAAATTTGATTTTTTTTTGCGTGAACATTTTGAACCAGATTTCACGAGAAAATTAAATTTAAATTTAAATTATTATTTTTTTACGTGAACGAAGTGTTTTTTTTGTGTGAACGAAGTGTTTTTTTGCGTAAATGAAGTGTTTTACACCGTGAACCGAACTTCATGGAAAAATTAAATTCGATTTTTATTTTTAGTGTAGACTTCTAGGGCGTGAAACCTTAGGCCATGAAAGTACAGAAATGGTTCACGGCGTGAACTATTTTTTTTTTGAATTTTTTTTTCGACATGGACTCCTAGGGTGTGAAACCTTAGGCCCCGTGAAAGTGCAGAAATGGTTCACAGGGTGAACCATTTTTTTCGATTTGTTTTTCAGGGTCTAGTAGGAAATACGAATTTTTTTTTGGGAGATATTTTTTAAATTTAAAATTAAGAAGATATGGATATTTTTCCAAAAAGATAAGTGAGAATAAAAAAAGTCAACCTTTTTATGACACCCCTTACACCCTTCATAAATGGCTCCCACAATGGACAATTTGATAACTCATGAGCATCTATCTACTCATTGAATGCTCATTTAGCCTTAATGAGTTATGTAAAAAAGTGATTAAGAATTAATCAAAGATTAATCCTTTCACTAATCTTTCTCTCTTTTATACTAATCAAGGACTCTAATTAACACTAATCCCTAATTAATTCACACAATGGAGCACATCATTGGATAGAGCAAGGAAATGCTAATCTATATGCATCAACAAATGTTTAAATTAATCTAAAATAGGAGATTAATTAGACTCTTAATTTCGATCTCCTCTTTTAAGACAAAATTAATCTAAGAGTCAAATTCCTCCAATTGATGTAATTTAGGTGTCTAGGCACTTTAGGCTCATAAGAGGCCTAATGCTATTACAATAACTACTCTCATAATATATCCATGAAGTGCATCGTAACTTGCTACCACATGCTCTTGAAGCAAGAATCACCATAAATACTCCATCACACCATTACGGGCTCCTATGCAAGTTGTAGCTTTGGACAACATTGCTTCATATCTTGAATGTATGACCCTTTGGTATATCTATCGTGACTCCTTGATGTAAGATAATGGTGGTAGCTCTTGTTAACCCTAGGAATGGGTTAATACCAAGTGGACAAGATACTGGCCTAAACACAATGCCCTCCTTCTTAGCTTTAAGTGTAAGAGCGGATACAATCCTCCCTGACTTCGGTTTTGGAACACTACTAATGAGAGCATTAACTACCAGAGTGTCTAGGGAGACCTCTGCACTCTCATCCTGGACTATGGCAGGTGTGCTAGGACCACCCTGCCTCTTAGGACATGTTTACTTGGGATGACAATAGAAGCACCGCTCTCTCTTGTACTACTCTAACTCAACACTCATTAACCGACCATCGATTATGTCGTGACTAGTCTTCTCCTTTGGATTTAGACTTAATTTTTCCTCTTTAGGACTACCGCTACTACTAGAGTTGCTTATGTTAACTTTGTAGCAATGTGATTAGCTATGGTGGATCAAATACAAGAATCAACATGATTAGCAAGTAATTAGAAAGCGATTAAGGTAAGATTAGTGCACAATTAATATAGTAGTATAATGTAGGCATGGATACTCAAAACCCATCAAATTCTCATTAGACCAATGCCTCATTTTATAGCTTTTACATCCATAAGGTGCCAAGCACCTAATCCACTGATTTCTCCTTGAATTGTGCCATCTCCCCTACATATGGGGGCACCTTTTCCTAGAATCTTTCCACAGCCCTATATTCACTCATGCTACCCTTGATTCTCTCATCCAGTAGATTCTTCTCACCTTTTCACTGCTACCCACTCAATTACATACTCCCTTTTATAGTTTCTAGCTAAGGGCTTGTTCCGGCACACACCCATTCAACAGCTTAGATGATTAGGAATCCCCTTTGCTCTATGAATTATGCTTAACTGGTGAGGAATTCCCTTGAGAGGACTTTGACTGGTCCTTAGCTATTACCTTTGGCTTCCCATTGTTATGCTTGAGCTCTTGGAGCTGTGCAAGACAAATGGCTTCAACCATACTTTAGGACAAGTAGCTTGCACATCATATTTGGTACTAAGATCTAGACCAAACATGAAGTCCTCAAGTCTATCCTCATCTGACTCATGCAATTGAATGCCTAACTGGGTCACCTTATTTTGGCGAAGTTAAGAACCGACAGAGATGCCCGCCTTTAGGCCCCGGAACTCCGTAAGGTTCTCCAAATACTGAGGTGGTAAAAAACGTAACTTCACATCTTTAACAAAATCCTCTCGCTCGCTAACTTTGACTCTGGTAGGCCTAAAATACGTAATGCACCTAACTTCTTATCTACCCATCCCTAATACCATAGTGCTGCATCCCCTGTAAAGTGCATAGATGCAAGCAAAACCTTTTGGGTCACTTCTAGACACAAGAGCAAGGACACAAACTGATGAACAAATGAGTGAACAACATTATCATCCACCTTACCATCATACTTACGAAACTGGGTCTTCCCTTGAATGTCAAGATAGTAGAGCTTGCCAAGGAAGCCTTCATCACCTCCACAATGGTGTGCACCAAAATTGAAATGTCGGGAAGGTGAGCTATGCCACTCCGAGAGGTCGAAACTTCATCTCATTGGTTGCTTATCGTGCTTCACATTCTAACCGCTTTTCTTTGTATTGAACTTCAAGCTCTCTTGCTCGAGCTTCCCTTTCCCTCTCTTTCTCTTCATGCCAAGCTTGGATCTCCTATTCCTGAGTGACCGCTAATAGAGCCACTTGCTTCTCCTAAGAGGTGGCAAACTAAGTAGCTTGTTGGGTGGACTTCATTTGAAAAATGTGAGAGACCTCAGTACAAACACTTTCTTATTGAACTTGAAAGAGTGTAGGGAAGAGAAGAAAGACACCCCGATGGGATCCCAACCAACGGTCTTAAGGACCCCCTCCTTTGTGACCAAAGAAGTATTTGCTTTTTATTGTTGCAACTTGTAGATGTGTACAATGGTGATCCTTTGATGAATGACGATGCTGGTACCTTAAAGCTTAGCCCTCCTTAGATGATCCGGAAGCAAAATGCTAATGTTAGCCTCCTTCTAATGGCAAAAAACAGCACATGCACACGTGCTATCCAGTCGCTTTCTTGGCTCCGAGAAACGGTACCTTTCTTGCCCCCAAGTCACCCCCAACCATAGACGATTGTTTTGGCAAATAGGCGCACTTTGTTTTTGTGTAGAAGAACATAAAGCTTGATTGTATGGCAACTTTGTTTATGACACATATCTTTGAAAAGAGTGGGGAAGGAGAGAGCTTAAGCTCTTGCAAGCACACACACACACACACACACACACACACACACACACACACACACACAAGATGGGAGGCTAAACCCTTCTTCTTCTTCACCACAAAAGAATAGTGACAAAAGATAACATAAGAGTATACATAAGTATGAGTGTCATAAGTGAACTAGTGTCCATAGTGTGTGGACATGATATATAGATGAGCTAGTAAGATAAGCATGCCATAACTTGGGTGGACTAGGTAGGTGTAGTCCAGCTGTAGAAGTACTTGCATGTGTACTTACATGTTGTTTTATTGTCCATGGCATTTAAAGAGCTCATGAGCTTTTTAATTTGTATGATCCCGTACACATCTTATCACATCAGATACACATCTTATCACATCCGTTACACATCTTATCACATCCGATACACATCTTATCACATCATATATACATCTTATCACATCACTTTACATGTTATTACTATTTAATAGCTTTTTTCTAGATTGATACCGATAATAGGACTTTTTTTTCTAATCTTCATTTAAATTAAAGATTCTTTTCTGATGACTATTAACTGCAAGCAAGGAAATATATGCTTTTAGACATGTATACATGTATATAAAATTCTTTAGATAAATAGGTGTGCAACTACATATAGAATTACGTAGAAGAAATGTATGTGTGTGTGTGTGTGGTTCAAATGGTATCATAGTAGATTCGAGCTCCAGGGTACCACCACTAGCACACGTGGTCATATTCTCAGGAACGAGATGCCCTTCGACAAGTGCATCAAGGTCGACATACACTTCAGGTAAGGGCAAAGCCCTTGGTCTACTCCAAAATTGCATCTGAGGTCATTTCGGGCCTCGTTTCCACACTTAAGTGCTGCACAGCCATTTTCGTCATTTTCTGTAGAGCAGGTCCATTTTCTACACAGTCTACAGATTTGGTCTTTTTGTGTGAAAGACAGGTTGTAGGTGGCAAGAACCAGGTATATTGGTTGCAAGTCACAGAAATATAGGTTGCAGTTTACAAGTCATCATTACAGGTTGCAGATTTGGGCGTTTCTATTTCGTTGGTTGGAGTTAGGATTTGTGGCTCAGACTTGAGTCATTGGCATAGTAAATCTTGGAAGACATAGTGTTGATGCATTTATGCATTGTTACAACACCTACTAGTGGGCTTGTTACACATATTTGGGCATTGTTCAACATTCAGAAGTTAGATGGCACTAACTTCCCATTCTGGAAAGAGCAGATTTATAATGTCTTGGTGTAGAAAAAGCAGATTAAGCCTATCAAGCTAAAAGGAGTCAAACCAGAAGCTATGCCATAGGAGGAATGGCAAGACTTGTATGAGCTTGCTAGGTCTACCATCTTGCTAACACTCTCTAAATTTGTTTACTTCAATGTCAAAGACAAGACCACCAGTTATGATTTATGGCAAAAATTATGTGACTTATATGAGAAGCAGAGTGCAGGTGCTCAGGTTTATTGGCTGAAACAATTGGTTGACTTGAAGATGAAGGAAGGGATGTCCATGTCCAATCATCTTAATGAGTTCAACACTATTTTTAGTCAGCTACCTATCAGCACAGGGCATTACGTTTAATGATTCTGTTGATGAAAGCTATGTTCTTGTTGGTCACATTGCCGGAGAGCTAGGACAACTTTCGGATAGCTCATAGTAATTCTGGCCCTGCTGATGGTCTTACAAGTGCAAATATTGAAGGTAGTTTGCTAATAGAAGAAGTAACTAGAAAGTACATGGAACCAGCCAAGGGTTCTAGTGCCCTCATGGTGAGGGGGAGATGCAAAGGAAAAGTCTACAGAGAGAAATCAGTCTCGTAGCAAATCATGTGGTCACAGCAAGAAGGACATTGAGTGCTATTACCGCAAAAATAAGGGCCATGTGAAGAAAGACTGTTACAAGTGGAAACGTGATAAGGGAAAGGATAAAGATGAGACGAGCTCAAAAAATTCCAAAGCCATAGTGAAGATTGAAGAGATCACTTCTACATGCATTGAGGATGAGGATTCTGATGAGAATGAAGATTTTGATGTGTTTTTTTTCCCACACATAGATTATTCTATTAGTTATCAAAAGACAGCCCAAGGGGCTACAAAACCATGAAGTAGAGATACACTAGTGGCTATGGGAGACTCTCCCTAGCAATGGCAATGGCCAAAAAAACAAGAGACTAGATCATATGATAGGAGGGGGGAAAAGCCACATGGGTGGCCTATAATGCCAGCTGACCCTTCCCTACTAAAGGGAGTAGAAGGTTCCACTCTGTCGCCATAAGCTGTGGAAAGCCTGACGGCGATGCTCCACACTATCGGAGGAGCCCTAAATGCGGTCAAACTGACCCCACAGGGTGTGTATCAGCTCCTGCCCCACAGGCCGTGAATAGTCTCTGCAAGTGGCTCCAGGCGCCCCTCAAAAACTCGGAAGCAGCACGCCCTCCAGATGAACCATAGTGTGAGACTACTAATAAACTCCCACCGAAGGTCGCGCTCTCATGTCCACATGGCTGCCAAAAAGTCTTGGATCGGATAGAGTCGTGGTAGCCTAGAACGAAGCCCGATCATCTGGCTGTCTGGCTCTGTCTCGTACGCCATGGTTGGTCCGAATGTCGTGGACCATGCAGCCGCTCCCCAAGTATAAAGACGCTCCGGGGAGGTAGGAACCATCAAGCGAAGAATCCGCAGCCAAATCTACTGTGTCTGGGGATAGTCCCAGAGACAGTGGCACTGTGTCTCAGCTGAGTGCGAGAGCAGAGAGGGCAGGAAGCCGATCGTCCGCCATAAGCAAGCCACACTCCCACTGCTGTGCCATGATGTGTAGTAAGCCACTGGAAAGTAGTAATCCTCCTCGCCTGTCTACTAGCCCAAAGCCTCATCGAGAAATCTGTCAAGAAATCCTGGGAGAGGCCCTGACGACGCCAATGCTCTGACACAGACTGCCTACTCGTCAAAATATGCCACCCCAATCTCACTGTGTACTGAAAGAACTGCATGCCTGGAGCATCCTGGGGTGCATAAGGATCCTGCCACATCCACTCCCTCGGGTCCCACTGTAGTCTAGCCACCAGGGGCCTCGCTCCAAAAGCCCAAATCCGCCAACTGTCATCAAAATCTGCAGGGTTAGGGTCGACTAGCCACTTGCCAGAAGCAGCAGCAGCCACCACCCTAATCCGCTGAAAAGTGCAATCTGCAATCTCTGAAGGCTCCTTCTCAATACGCCGTAGGCGTCCCTCAGCATGCACCTCAAAAACCAAACAACGGCCCGCGAACCCCAATCAGAATCTCAAAGCGTGTGAAAGCCCCCATCCAAGAAGGTGCCTGAGGTGCAAACGGTCGCTGCCAGTCCTTCGAGATGGCCTCACTGATCTTGGCCCGCATAATCAATCCCCCTCTCATGGCAGCAAGTCGCTCCTGCTGTATCACCTCGGGAAGGCTGCAAAAGTCCTACCACTCTCCATAGCTCCTCGTTGCGGGGCCTGCATCCATAGATCCCCAAGCCAAATGTGGCCTCGTACCAATCATGCGTCCATGCATACTACGCAGCCTGGGATTCCAGATAATCGGCTGACGGGCACGCTCCTCGTCAGCACAAGTGAGCGGCCGCTGTATAAGTCTAGGGCGTAGTAACTCCCAAGCCCTCAGCAGCACAAGTGAGCGGCCGCTGTATAAGTCCAGGGCGTAGTAACTCCCAAGCCCTCAGAACACAGCGCAAATCTGTCCTCCCAGCCTCTACTCAATCCAGTCCATCGCATCTCAGTGAAGATCCACCGAACATCAGGCACCCCCTAGAGGAGGAGCGCGGTCCCGAAGCCGTCTCAGCAGCAAGTCCTTCCAAGGCTCTCCCCCTAGAAGAAGACCTCTAACCATAAATTTTCCCAGCATAGCCCTGCTCTGAGAAGACGGATCAATGATCAAGCCTCCTAGGTACGGGGGAGGAGCAATGACTGCCCAAGCCACTTTGGCCCTGGCTGACTGTCCATCGCACCCCGACCACAAAAAGTTCCTTATCAGCCTGCTCAACCCAGCATGAGGTCACATACCACATGGTCGCTAAAAGCACATGATTAGCCACCACAACCCTCCCTGCCAAAGGCAGCCGTGCAGAGCTCCAATATAAAAGTTTCTTCCGCATGCTCAGCAGAGGAGGTGCAACCTGTTGCTCTGGCGACGGTAAGTCTATCCCAACCTGACACCCCAAATACCGCACCGCTGTGCCTGGCGGAATCCATCTAAAACCAAGACCTGGCATCCATCCAAGCTGGGGCAGGGGACTCACTAATCCAAAAGGCAACAGTTTTGTGCCAATTGATTAGCGCCTCTGAAGCATCACAGAAAGCCTACAAGGCCCTCTCAGCCCTATGCAAATTAGCCTCATGGCCCTTGCAGAAATAAGCCTGTGTCATCTGCGAATTCCGCATCCAACAACTCCTCCCCCCTCACTGGGATCTGCAATCCTCTCAGCCCAACCTCCTCTGCCAACAGAAACATACTCATGGCCTCGGCAAAGAAGAGGAAAAGGAAAGGAGCCAGCAGGCAGCCCTGTCGTACGGAATGTGTCAGAGGAAAACTAGGGCCTCGCCCTCCAGCCAACAATACCTGAGTATGCGCAGTGAAGTATAATGCAGCAATCCCTCGGATCCAGTCTGCCTCAAAGCCCATCCGAAGCATCGTGCCCTTAAGAAAGCCCCAATCAACTCGATCATAGGCTTTCTCAAAGTCAAGGAGTACAATCGCTAAGTCCTCACCCCTAAGATGGGCTAGTACCATGGCCTCCCAAAAAGTAAAAATGTTGTCAAGGATACTGCGTTCCTTGACAAAACCTATCTGCGTAGCGTGAATCAAATCCCCAAGAAAGGGCGGAATCCTCAAACTCAAAGTCTTAGCCAAGAGTTTGTAGACAGTATTGAGGATCATAATAGGTCGCCACTGCCGAAAATCATCAGACACCCCCTCCCCCTTGGGGATAAGAAAAATCAGGCCCTCTGAGAACTGTCGTGGCATAACCCCAGTGTCCCAGCACGTGTTGGAATCCTCTGTGGAGGCCAGGGCCTAGAAGATCCCAATGCTGCATAAAAAAATGGGGTGTGAGTCTGCCGTCCTCTCCCGGGCAACTGCTAAGAGCGCCTCATGTAACTCCAAATCACTAAGAGGCCGAGACAAGGCACTGCGCATATCATCTGTGATCCGTATCTGAATGTGCGCCCACACTGTGTGTCTGCAAGCATCTCGAGCCTCGGAGGGAGCCTCTGCAATTTTGTAGTGAGGAAATTTAAATCCTACTTATTGCCAAAATCTTTTATCATTCTCACAGAGCTAAAAATTTGTTTCCTGGGGTGTCATCTCAAATGACACTAAGTTCTAGGATCTCAAATGGCACTAAATTCTAGGATCTCAAAATGGGTTATGGCAAGAATTCCGATACTCATTCAAGGTAGAAGATAGTGTGCATGCACAATTAGCAGGGATTCTCACTTATAGAGTGCATGAAAAGGAGATTAAGGTGCCTGACGTAAAGACCCTACCATCACCACCACCACCACCCAAAACTATACCTAATGCATTCACCTTGTTTTTTGATGGAGCTTTTAGGCGAGCCACAAGTAAAGCAGAGGGAGGGCTAGTGTTGTTTGACCCAAATGGAGAAGTGGTTCTAAAAGAGAAAATCAAATTACCAAGTGCATCAAGCAACAATGGAGCAGAGTACGACATACTTCTCCATGGCTTGAAGATGTGTGTGGGTCAAAAGATCCAACGTCTTATGGTCAAAGGGGATGCACTTCTCATTGTAAAGCAAATTTTAGGCATTTGGGCATGCAAGAATGAAAGATTAAGTCAAAAGGTTCATGCTATCTGTAAGTTGTTTAATCAGTTTGAAGAAGTGCAATTGTATCATATTCCTAGGAAACAAAATGAGGATACTGATCTACTTGCACAACAAGCTATTGCATGTGTTAAGAAGGAAATGCAGGTAGTCTTGGCTGCAACGGCTATTAATTAAGCAACCACGGTACCAAGGAATGGAGACACTGGCTCCCATAGTGAGCTACATCTTGGAAGGTGAATTCCCACAAGACTTCGCAAGGGCACAAAAGAGGAGGCTCGTGAAAAAGGCAAGTACTTTCTTGTTCTTAGAAGGTGCCCTTTGCCAAAGAGGAAAAGATCAAGTTTGCCAGAGAATACCAATAACCAAGGAGATTCCAGCCATTTTAGAAGGTTTGCATGAAGAAGCATGTGGTGGCCATTTTGCTCAAGAACTAACTGCTGCTGTGAAAAAGATTTTGCTTACTGGGTATGTTTTGCCAAGCTTACATGTGGATGTCCAACATTGGTGTAGGAGCTGACTGCCAAGTCAATGGTAATAAGAGGTTGCTACATGGTCCACGACAATTAGTAATTGCAAATGGTCCCTTTGAAAAATGGGGCATTGATGCTATGGGTCCATTACCTAGGACCAAAAATGGTAAGCTTCATATATTGTTGGCTATAGACTATATGACTAGATGGGTAAAAGCTCAAAGTGTGGCAAGGGTAAATGAAAAGACAGTTAACACAGATTCGTCTACACACATATTTGTTGTAGATTTGGCACACCTTTGGATAATCTCTGATAATGGTCCAAGCTTTAGGAAGGGCCTACTCACTGAAGCTTGTGACGAGCTTCATATTTCCCATCGACATAGCACCCCCTACTATCCTCAATCAAATGGTTTGGTAGAAAAGGCTAATGGTATTATTGGAGGAATCATAAGGAAGATGGTCAAAAACAAGGCAAAACTATGGGACAACTTCTTGGATGGAGCATTATGGGCTTATCAAACTACTTACAACAAGGAGGCAACAGAGTTTACGCCCTTCTATTTGGTTTATGGGACAAGAAGCATTGCAGCCAATTGAGCTCACTATTCCAACAATGCTACTTGAGGAAAAGGAACACATGGAGATGAAGATGCATGGATGAATCGACTTACAATGTCCGAGTTTTCCAGGGCAGCCCTCCACCAATACCTGATTCATCGACTACCGGTGCAGGAGCGCCTGATTCATCTACTACGGGTACAGCACCTAGCAATAATTGGCAGATAAAGTATCTCCTCTCAGCGATACTGTCGTTTCTGGCGTTTCTGGCGTTAACTGGTGGCGTTGTCCGGATTCAATGTCGTACTTAAGTTTTAATTTCAACATGTTTGTACTAAAGGGAGTCTATAAGTGAGTGTGTAATAGATTAAACGAAAGATGTCCACGTGCCCAGCATGTCACCAGTTAGACAACTAGCCGAACTATCTATTATGCTTGATCTCAATGATCTTCTAGTGAAACATTGTTTCTCAAATTCATCAAGGCATGTAATTCTACACAATGGCAAGCAATGGTTGGTACTTTGATCGGGTTGCATGAAGTTTATTGACACTTTATTTGAAAACTTTCATGTTGGAATTTGGTCAACAACTATGCACAAGAATGTTATGGAATTGATTGAGTGTGTCCAACGTCATGCCCAGAGGACATTGCTATTTTTCATGGTGTGGGGTCAAGAACAATATCACAAACATTAAAGGGGAAAGATATACATACCTAATAAGATTGGAGTGGAAGCAATATTCAAGCCTTTGGATTTTGTTTGGAAGACATAGAAATATACTTGCAAATGCAACAAAACATTGTTAATAAATGATAGTCCAAACAAAGGGTGCCTTAAGCCTAAAGGGAATTGCACATTTTCGACAAATTTGTTTTGTTTGGATCATTACGATTCAGTTTTGATGGAGGAGCTACTGCCCTATCTACTTCGTTTGGATATTGTTCAAGATGTGGCTAAAGTGGTGAACTTTGATAGATATATTCATTAATCACAACCAGGGATCGGGCTCATACCCGCATTGCTAGTTGCGAAAGTTGACTTGTGAGAATAAAGTGACGAGCCCGTGTATCTACGTGTGTATAATCATGGCCAGAGACATGCGTGTAAAAGCGTGTGTATATACAAGCCGAATCTACTAATGCATGCGCTTATACATGCATTTTACCAATTGCCGACTCATGTGATGAATCATGAATCCACAAATTACAATTCATGGCTTGAAACGAATGTTTAAATTGAAGCCATCTCATCTCGGATATATATGGTTCAGACTCGAGAGTCCGGGCGCCAAACTCCCGCTTCTTCTCTTTGCGAAGACGTATATATCGTAGTAGTAGTGGCAACTTGCCACATTGAATGCATGGAACAGAAACCCAGAAAGGCTTCGCATCTCGATTCTCTTTGCGGAGACCATTCTAAGTTCTGAACGACGACGCTCAAAAGATTGCCCGTCAAGCTGTCCGGGCTCTGTAGTGTCAGGAATTCAGAACCGCGTTTCAACTTTCCAGGGTTGCAATTTCACAAATGACGTTGAGCTCCAGCCTCCAGAGTCCAGTGCCCACTTGCAGCAACACTTCTTCTTCACACTGCAGGCATCCACGAATCGACGACGTTTCATATATTACCACGAGTCACGGCTTCCAACGTATTGTCCAAGCAGCAGACAAACACTGAAGTCTGAAAGCAGAGCATAATGTGCACTAAGGCATCGGAAGTTGGTGTGATCGTAATCTCTACAAGGGCACCCGGACGCTGATCATGTTTTTACGATTCTGGAATCCACGAGAGGTGGTGGTCCTAGAGTCTGGGCTGTGATGGGGTAGTTGGGAACGGACAGCGTCCTTGGAGTATACAGAAACGATGGAAATGGCACTGGCATGCGGCATGGTTAATCGATATCCATAGATCAAGGCCTAGTTTGGTGCATCAGGATTCAGGCCCTCAGCCTTCAGGGATCGATAGATAGCGCGCTAGCACTGATTCACTACATGGCATCATAAATATTACTTGCGTGCTGCCAAATGCCAGCTTTAGGCTGCTTTCGAGCACTCGCTCACTTGCAATTCTAGATTCGAGGAAGGCTAACCTGCTCATTGCAATCCTCTTTGTTGAAGCTCCTCTCTTACACTTAACCTCCGTCTAACTAGCCAAGCATTTGCTCTCAAGATTGCTAAACGAGCTTTAATGATAAGGGCTGATAATTGCCTTGGGGCTTTGTTTGGTGTTTTGCTACTTAACTATATTTCTCCAAAAGATATGTGGACACTTGACTAAAAAGGTGATCATGGATTATGTTTGGCAAGAGTTGTGGTATTCAGTCAATTGGGGAGAGGTTAAGTCCACTAAGCTAGAGGAAGCTTGGTGGTTGGCCTGGGGCTACATTCTCTCATAGAGAAGTCTAACCTTCCATGTTGAAAGTGGATTTAAAGATGATTGTCCTCCCACTCGTGGGCAATACTAATGAAAGTGGAAGTCTAACCTTCCATGTTGAAAGTGGATTTAAAGATGATTGTCCTCCCACTCGTGGGCAATACTAATGAAATCTTGGTATGTCAGCAAGGGTATTGAGCTATTAGAGGGTGAAGTATAAGCTAGCAAGATATATTGTCCAATTTGACTTTTGAGAAGGTCCCTCCTTCGCTTGTTGTTAATAATGTGCTTGTCATAAGGAAGATAATTGCTAAGGGAATGACCAAATGGGGTGGTGATTGGAAATATTTGCATGTGGTTAGTAGCCCTTTTGACCTCATGAATGAGTTGATCATTTGGAATAGCTAGCAATGTTGTTCTCGTATCCATTAGTTAATATTTCATAGGGATTGGACTACATGTTTAGCTATTATATAGTTTGGTGACTTGAGAGGATGGGCATTAGAGAATCATAGTTCCCCTTAAAAGTTCTTTTTATTGGGTCATTCTCAGACCATGGAATGGTTTAATTAGGATTAGAGAAAGACAACTTTGACAACAATGTATTGTGGAAAAGGAGACATGTTGGAGGTCGAAGGGCTACTCACTCAATGAAACTCAAATTCCTTGTGTGAATTTGAAAGTTGTTAATTCATGAAGGACTCGTACGTTTGATCCCATTTGCAAAGATGAATGTGACTCGGATCATTCTGAGGCATTTTGGACTTTGCACAATAGTCCACCTCATTTGGAAAAAACTAAATGCTTTGTTAACAAAGCAAAAAGAAAAAAATCATTTTCTAGCATACTAAAATGTGGCCTCTTTCGACTTAGATACCTCTCATCCTAGACTTTTGGCCTCAAAAAAACACTTACAATGTTGTTGGTTGTGTGAAGGTATTGGAGTAACAATTTGGCACGTGTTCCCCAGAGCTTATTGTCAGGCGTTTTTCTGTAAAGGTGTTTTGAGTCCGTGTACATATGGAACGTGTGGTTTGCAATAAAACTTTGCCCTGAATGCCTTGGCAAATGTAGAGGCTAAGTGGTTTTGTTGTGAGCTAGCATATGCACGTGTTTTTTTGGGAGCAAATGCTTGAGATCTGGAAGTTTAATGGCAACTATGTGGTGTGCAGATAGTTGCTAAAAGCAGGGCACTGACTGGGCAATGGATGTGTTTGGAAATAATGATGCTGATGACAAGGCTGTGGGCAGCTCTCGCATTTATTTTGGAAATTGTGGGCGCGGCGTGATGACCCGAAGTACAAGGAAAAGAAGGGCTCGTATTGTATTGTGTGGCCATCATTGAAGCTGTAAAAAAAGAATAAAAGAATAAATAATATTAAGTGGCCAATAATGTAGAATAGCCACTTGGAAGCTTTATTTCTTGCCAGCTCAACGTCTAGAAAGGGCAAGCCAGTTTCAAAGGGTGGCGACCTCGTGAAGGTTGGCTGATGTGTGCGCGCTGGAGTGATCGAAGAGAGCGAAGCTGAGGAGCGCAGAGTGTGGCAGCCTGCAGGTACACAGTGAGGGGACGCCTGGTGAAGTTGCAGCAGAGGGAGACGAGGTGAAGGGCTGCCTTGTGAGAGGCCTATAGCGAAGGCAGTGAAAAGCAAAGGCTGGCGACCTGGTGATCGTGGGTCCAGAGGAGAGGTGTGAGGCGCTGGAAGGGTTTAAGAGGTGGCCGTCTTGAGTCGACTAGTGTGGCTCTAGAGTGCATAGCTGCTAGCGCCAAAGGCTGGGAAGACGACTGGGTGAGCAAAGGTTGCCTGGATGTTGGCTGCCTCCTAGGTGAAGCAGACGGGCGTGGACAGCAGGTAACTGCCTGGTGCTTGGAGGCCTGGGAGCCATGTGTGAAGCGCAAGGGGGTACTATTGTAGCCAGAGGTTGGCGAGTGAAAGGCAAGGCAAGTTGTGCCGCCTGGAAGACCAAGGACTGGCGAGTGATAGCTAAAGGGCTGCAGGCCTCTAGGTGATCCTGGAGAACAGG
This sequence comes from Cibotium barometz, assembly GCF_041138505.1. Classification (NCBI taxonomy): domain Eukaryota; kingdom Viridiplantae; phylum Streptophyta; class Polypodiopsida; order Cyatheales; family Cibotiaceae; genus Cibotium; species Cibotium barometz. The sequence goes on from NC_141091.1 coordinate 20,645,860, forward strand.
TTGTGGCAGCCGCCTCTGTACGTGGTAGTGGCTGGCGAGTAAGCAAGGTCGCCTGGACAGTGGGAGAAAGACGAGCTGGTGGTGCAGATGGGACTGGCAGTCGTTAGAAGCTGGACGACACCGAGACTGGGAGCAGAGAAAGAAATGTGGTAGCCGCCTTGGTTCGAGGCCTCTGGTGTGAGACCAAGAGAAGCTTGGGCAGTGTGTGTGTGAGTTGTTTGCTGTGAGTGTGTGATAAAAGGAGAGTGCGAGGAAGAGTGGGTTGAAGTTTGTCAATTAATAAAATCTATGGTGATGGATCACCCCTTGTAAATGGACAAACAGGGTTTGTGTGATATGTGAGTGGCTTAGCCTTGCTGATAGATAAAGGCTTTTATAATGAGATATGTGAGCTGTTGAAATTGCCTTTCTTTGGGTATCTCTGTGTGGTATTTGGAGAGATTTTCTTTCCAGCTAGAGAAGCTGGTGGTGCCCCTTGTGCTTGTGAGTGTTCCGAAGGTGGTGAGTCAGCGAGCTATAGTGGCCTTCCTGTGTTCCTGAGCTGCCTCACCATCTTTCTGGTGCCCCCACTGAGGAGTTACTCTGGCATTGTCTGACTGAGGATTGCTCTTCTATTTTCTTCAGTTTACCAGGGTGTAGGCCCTAGGTGTTGAGAGTTTCAGGGAAGGTTTTCTTGGATCTGAGGTGAAGTTGGGGGTGAAAATGATGTCTTATCCAGAGTTTTATGGTAGCCCTAATGAGGATGTGGCAGATTTCTTGGAAAGGATGGAGGTTGCATGCATAAGCAACCACATCAATGAGTCGGTACAGGTGTTGCAGCTACTAAGCATCTGTTTGAAAGGGGATGCAAGGACCTGGTACAGAGCTTATGAGGAGTCATTGAGGGTTGCTGTTCCACATCTTGATATGACTGAAAATGGATTAAAGACAGCACTTAGCAATAGGTTCAAGAAGGTAGAAGACCCCAACAAGGTTTGGCATGAGGTGCAAGCTCTGACACAAGGTGAGTTGGAATCTATTGATGATTATATGAAGAAATTTTCTTTGCTACGGGAGACTCTATGCAGGGCTTTAGGGGAAGACCAGGTACCGCCTGACATGATGAAGAAAAACAAGTTTGTAGCCGGGCTTAAGAGGAGTATTCGCTAGAAAGTGGAATTGAAGAAGCCCAGGTCTTATGAGGATGCGGTAGAAATTGCTAAATCAAAAGATTGGAAGCTGCAGCGGATGAATCAGCTGGGGATGATTCCAGTTGCAGCACAGCCGGAGATTCGTAGAGTGGAGGCTACACCCATGAATGCAGTGATTGAGAGGATGAAGCCCACTGAAGCCCAAGCTATGCAGATGGTGCCATAAGCTAGTCAAGGAGTACCTATGGTTCCTACAGGTTCTGAAGAGGGATTGCGACAGGATATGAAACAGATGGTTGATCTTATGAAGAATTTGAGCTTAAATTTAATGGGAAGTACAGGTGGTGGACGTGGTAGAGGCCGAGGCAATAATCATAAAGGGGGAGATGGACAAGCAGGGTATGAACAAGCAGGGTATGGACGTGGTCGTGGTAGGGGCTGTCGTTTCATCCCTACATGCTAGAACTGTGGTGAGCTTGGTCATCTAAGTACAGATTGTGATAAGCCTCAGCGAATGGGTGGTGACATGTACCCACTACCTTTACAGTTACCTGACAGGTCAAATGATTATGGTATTGATATCAGGGATCAAGCAGGCCCCAGTGGAATCACAGCTGAGGAGAAGGGGAAGGCAAAGGTCATGAATGTTGTTACTCTGGAGAATGTTCAGGTGAGAGAAGAAGGGGATGTGATGCCCGTTGGCAAGCGCACAACAGATGAAAGAGAAAGAAAAGGGGTGGCTGGACCCAGCCGTAAGAAGGGGAAGCAGCAGGAAGGAGAAGATGTGAAAGCCAAAAGGAAACGGAAGCCTCGTAGAAGGTTCCAGGTGTCAGACTTTCCACTGGGGGATGGGCAAACCAGCTATGACTTGAAATCTGATTTGGTGAACAGGAAGGCCAACATCACCTTTGGGCAGTTGGTGGAGATGGTGCCAAAATTGAGAAGACAATGGAAGGGACTTGTGAATCCAATGGAAAAGGAGTCAGAGAAGAGGTCAATCAAAGTACTATCTTTAGAAGAGCTTCCATATATTTGCCCTATTGTGGAGGTGTGGAGTAAAGGTAGAAACCTGGGTCAGGCCTATATAGATGGAGGAGCTCAAATCTGTGTGATTACCCAATCATGTGTGGAGCAGTCAGGCTTGAGAGTGTCTGGGGTTTCTGGTTTTCGAATCAGGATGGCTAATCATCAAAAGGTAAAATGTCTTGGTATGGTAAAGGAATTGGAAATTGAAGCTTTTAATGTCAAAGCTACTGTAGATTTTCATATGATGCCTGCGGGTCTTGGTGCTTTTCCAATTATTCTTGGACGACCGTGGTTGCGAGTGGTGGGTGCAGTACAGGACTGGAGGTATGGGACCATTTCTTTGCATAATAAGCAGGGTAATAAAAAATCTTTTGAGATGCATAGTAGGAATTAAAGGGCCAGATTTAAGAATTGAATTGAAAGAAGGTGTAAAAACAGTTAGGCAGAAGCTTCGCAGGATGGGACGAGAACAAATGCAGGCCCTGAGAGAGGAAGTTGATAAGCTATTGAGTGCAGGTTTCATTACACCAGTGGACACAGCTGAGTGGGTAAGTCCTACGGTGGTGAGTCCAAAGAAGGATGGCAGGTGGCGTATATGTGTGGATTTCAAGCCTTTGAATGCTGCTACAAAGAAGGGTTCTTACCCCCTACCTTTTTTGGATGAGATCTTGGATACTGTAGCTGGATATGAAAGATATAGTGTTTGTGATGGGTATTCAGGTTATTTCCAATTAAAAATTGCAGAAGAAGATCAGCGCAAGACGACTTTCATTACACCGTGGGGATGTTTCTGCTACAAAGTTCTTCCTTTTGGATTGATGAATGGACCAGCCTACTTTCAGAGAAGGGCAAATTGGGTATTATCTCCTTTTTTGAACAAGTTTGTGAAGGATTTTATTGATGATTTTTGTATATACAGCTCCAGGTAAGAGCATTGTGATAAGTTGGCTAGAGTTTTTCAGCGTTATGATGAGTGTGGTGGTCAATTAAATCCAAAAAAGTGTTTTTTGGCTCAACCGAGGGTGAAGCTCTTGGGCCATGTTGTTTCAAGAATGGTATTGATCTGGATCCTGATAAAGTCAAGTCTCTTCTTCTTCTTCCTACACCAAAGAATACAAGGCAATTGGCTACTTTTGTGCAAAAGGTGAAGTATATGGCTCGATTCATCTCTCTATCTTCACAGTTGTTATATCCTTTGCAGCAAGCAGCAAAGCATGATCCTTTGCATTGGACGGAGGAGTGTGAGGTAGTTTTCCAAAAAGTGAAAGAGGTGTTGGGAGCTATTCCTACAATGCAGGCACCTAACTGGGAACAGGTATTTTATGTCAATCCTTCAGTAGGTGAAGATGCAATTGGAGCTATGTTGTTACAAAAGGGGAAAGAATCACATTATATGCAACCAGTCTACTGTGCTAGTAGCAGGGTAAAACTTGCCAAAGAAAGGTTGTTAACAGAAGTGGAACTTGTTATGGTTAGTGTGATATATGCATGTAGGCGGTTCCGCCATTACTTGCTGCCTCGCCCCTTTGTGTTTTTGACGAGCTACACTTTTTTGCCTCAGTTGATAAATGGCACAAATTTATCTAAGGCTATGATGAAGTGGGTGATTGAGTTGCAGGAATTTACCTTCTCATTCTTGGTGGAAGAGAGTACCAGGGCTACCTTAGCTGATCTTTATATTTTGATGGTTCTTACAGGAAAAGCCATGATGCAGCCTCAGGAGGTTTGGTGCTTTATGATCCACAGGGTTGCCTTGTTTTTAAGAAGGGTGTTAAAGTGGATGCACATAGCAACAATGAAGCAGAGTATCTGACTTTGGAAGTTGGATTGCAAATATGTTTGAAGCATGGTGTACAGAGGATTCGCATTTGAGGAGATGCATTGCTCGTGGTAAAACAGGTATTGGGAGTTTGGAAGTCAAAGAATATGTTACTCAAAGAAATGTGTTTTAAGATTAAAGGTCTGTTGAAGGAATTTGAAGCTTGGAGTCTTAAGCATGTGGATCGAGGCCATAATGAGGAAGCTCATGAAGCAGCCCAGGGAATGATTGGTGAAGTTTTTGTTCTTAAAGCTCATGCTTGGAGTCTTAAGCATGTGGATCGAGGCCATAATGAGGAAGCTCATGAAGCAGCCCAGGAAATGATTGGTGAAGTTTTTGTTCTTAAAGCTCATGCATCATTTTATTGTGGCAGGGAGAATTTACAGGATGTTGAGGAGTTTTTGTTAACAGGGATGATTCCTAATGGTATTGACAGATCAAAAAAATATGGTTTCATCAGGAAAGCTGCACGGTATGTGATGGTTGGTGATGCTTTGTATCTGAAGGGAATTGACTTGATAATGCGACGGGTACCTTGGAAGGAAGAAATCTACAAAATTCTTAAGGAAAACCATGAAGGAGCATGTGGTGGACATTTTGCCTCAAAGATTACATTGCATAAGGTATTGCAAGAAGGTTATGTATGGCCAAGTGTACATAAGGATGTTAATCATTGGTGCAGGTCATGCAAACAATGCCAAGCTCACAGTAGACGAATATTAAGGCCTGAGATGAGGAAGACAATTCTTGCTTATGATGTTTTTGAAAAATGGGGAATTGATGCTGTGGGACCATTGCCTATTACTAGCCGAGGGAAGTGCTACATCTTGACTGCAGTTGATTACCTTTCTAGATGGGCGGAAGCAAAGGCAGTGAAACAAATTACTGCTAAGGAAGTAGCAAAGTTTGTATATCAGGATATCTGTTGCAAGTTTGGTGTGCCATTGGAATTGCTTTCTGATCAGGGTCCAGGTTTCAGAGCAGAGCTTATGGATTATTTGTGTACAAAGATGAAGATCAGTCGCAGTTTTACCACACCGTACTATCCACAGTGTAATGGCCTGAATGAGCGTTTCAATGGTGAATTGATCAAGATTTTATCTAAGGTGACAGAGCAACAAGGCAAGAATTGGGATCTGGAGTTGCCTGCTGCCTTGTGGGCATACAGAACAGCAATTAAGACTGGTACGGGTTTCACTCCATTTCATCTTGTTTATGGGAAAGAAGCCTTATTGCCTATTGAAGTGGAGATACCAGCTGTTAAAATGTTGGAAAAGCTTTTGGAAGAGCCTAAAGATGCCCTTAAAGAACGGCTGTTATATTTACAAGAAGCACAGCTAAACAGGGATAATGCTTTGAAGCATTATGAAGATATGCAGGCAAGGACGCTGGAGAAGTTCAACAAGAAAATTAAAAGCAAAGGAATTATGAAGGATGATTTGGTATTACGTTATAATAGCAGGCTGGATAATTCCTTTCATAAGAAGTTTCAAATTAAGTGGGAAGGATCCTTCTTGGTGATGCAAGGATTTGCAAATGGTACCTATCAATTGGCAGATTTAGATGGGACTTTACATGCTTCCAGGGTAAATGGATACAGGCTGAAGAAGTATTATGCACGTTTAATGGTGATTGTACAGGATGCAGTGTCTGAAGATGTGATTTCAGATGAAGGGCAGTTTTTGGATATGGATTTAGGTCTTGAAATGTTTTTTACTACTGATCATGAATGATTCAGCAGGCTGGGGGTTGGGCAAAGTATGTCAGGCATTTTTTTGTAAAGGTGTTTTGAGTCCGTGTACATATGGAACGTGTGGTTTGTAATAAAACTTTGCCCTGAATGCCTTGGCAAATGTACAGGCTGAGTGGTTTTGTTGTGAGCTGGCATATGCACGTGTTTTTTTGGGAGAAAGTGCTTGAGATCTGGAAGTTTAATGGCAACTGTGTGGTGTGCAGATAGTTGCTAAAAGCAGGGCACCGACTGGGCAATGGATGTGTTTGGAAATAATGATGCTGATGACGAGGCTGTGGGCAGCTCTCGCATTTATTTTGGAAATTGTGGGCGCGGCGTGATGACCCAAAGTACAAGGAAAAGAAGGGCTCGTATTGTATTGTGTGGCCATCATTGAAGCTGTAAAAAAAGAATAAAAGAATAAATAATATTAAGTGGCCAATAATGTAGAATAGCCACTTGGAAGCTTTATTTCTTGCTAGCTCAACGTCTAGAAAGGGCGAGCCGATTTCAAAGGGTGGCGACCTCATGAAGGTTGGCTGATGTGTGCGCACTGGAGTGATCGAAGAGAGCGAAGCTGAGGAGCGCAGAGTGTGGCAGCTACAGGTACACAGTGAGGGGATGCCTAGTGAAGTTGCACCAGAGGGAGACGAGGTGAAGGGCTGCCTTGTGAGAGGCCTACAGCGAAGGCAGTGAAAAGCAAAGGCTGGCGACCTAGTGATCGTGGGTCCAGAGGAGAGGTGTGAGGCACTGGAAGGGTTCGAGAGGTGGCCGTCTTGAGTCGACTAGTGTTGCTCTGGAGTGCGTAGCTACTAGCGCCAAAGGCTGGGAAGACGACTGGGTGAGCAAAGGTCGCCTGGATGTTGGCCGCCTCCTAGGTGAAGCAGACGGGCGTGGACAGGTAACCGCCTGGTGCTTGGAGGCCTGGGAGCCGTGTGTGAAGCGCAAGGGGGTACTATTGCAGCCAGAGGTTGGCGAGTGAAAGGCAAGGCAAGTTGTGCCACCTGGAAGACCAAGGACTGGCGAGTGATAGCTAAAGGGCTGCAGGCCTCTAGGTGATCCTGGAGAACAGGTTGTGGCAGCCACCTCTGTACGTGGTAGTGGCTGGCGAGTAAGCAAGGTCGCCTGGACAGTGGGAGAAAGACGAGCTGGTGGTGCAGATGGGACTGGCAGTCGTTAGAAGCTGGCGACACCGAGACTGGGAGTAGAGAAAGAAATGTGGTAGCCGCCTTGGTTCGAGGCCTTTGGTGTGAGACCAAGAGAAGCTTGGTGTGTGTGAGTTGTTTGCTGTGAGTGTGTGATAAAAGGAGAGTGCGAGGAAGAGTGGGTTGAAGTTTGTCAATTAATAAAATCTATGGTGATGGATCACCCCTTGTAAATGGACAAACAGGGTTTGTGTGATATGTGAGTGGCTTAGCCTTGCTGATAGATAAAGGCTTTTATAATGAGATATGTGAGCTGTTGAAATTGCCTTTCTTTGGGTATCTCTGTGTGGTATTTGGAGAGATTTTCTTTCTAGCTAGAGAAGCTGGTGGTGCCCCTTGTGCTTGTGAGTGTTCCGAAGGTGGTGAGTCGGAGCTATAGTGGCCTTCCTGTGTTCCTGAGCTGCCTCACCACTTATCATTGGTGTTGACGTTGGTGAAGGTGTTTGGGGCAAGGGTGCTCAAGTTTTTTAGTAATGCTCTTACATTGTTGGGTGCCATTCGCAATCCAAGCTCTGAGCCCTTGGCTACACTTGCCCGTGAGGCTAGCGTCTCCCTCCTTAATTCATACACCTCCCCTAACTTCCCTCTCTCCTTTGACCAAGTTATTTCCCTCTTCAATGATGCCCTTGCCTCCTCTGATGATGGATTTATGACTGCTATCCGAGACACCACTCTGAAGTTTCAACTCTATAATGAAGCTGTTTAGGCTACTCACAATTTTCTCATTCTCAAGCTACCATGCTCCAATGGGTTTGTTTAAATTAAACTACTTGGATCTTTAGCATCTATATTATGCTAAACCTATATCAATCTAATATCTCACTTTGACTTAAATATGAATGCTACCATCTATATTTGCAATGGCCAAAAGTTAATGTATACCTTAACCTTTTATGTGGCATTGTTCTTTTTTAGACACATTGCATAACTAATGTGCGCAGATACATGTTGTTGTGTTCACCCTCCATGCCTCTCTCTCTCTCTCTCTTTTTCACTCACTTATTCACTTCACACACATCTAATGTATTTAAGTCTCTCTCTCTCTCTCTCTCTCTCTCTCTCTCTCTCTCTCTCTCTTTGTGTGCATGTGTGTTTGTCCATCTCTTTGTCTGTTCTTTTATCTCTTTTGTACTTCATGCTATTTAGCCACATTGTAATGCAGAGTGAAGAGAGGGGGATATAGACCCTCCTACACAAAGTACCCTACCTCTCATAATATCAACTTAAGCACAAATATAATAAGATAGCAAAGAATTGAGAAGAGAATCATGCCAACTTGGTACACGTGTGGGCTTTTCTATTCAAAAGGAGTGGAAGGGAAGAAAAGTACCCTTTCTTTAACCATCAACATATGCACGTCCTAATGAATGAGAGGTACATGCTAAAATGATATAATTCTACATGTGACTAATAAATATAATTGATGCCATTCATATGCACCACAAATGTCATTGCCTTAGAAATCGTAATATTCTATACAAAATAACATTTAAGATTAAATTCACTACATTAAGAGAATGATCTAGCCTGCTACTCTAAATATAGCCCACCTATCTTCACTAATTATTTGCTAGCCTTCACTCTCTGCAACACATAGAGAATGAGAGAGGAGTGTGTGTGTGTGTGTGTGTGTGTGTGTGTGTGCGTGCGTGCGTGCAACACATAGAGAATGAGAGAGGAGTGTATGTGTGTGAGAGAGAGAGTATGAGAGAGGAGTGTATGTGCCTATGTGAGAGAGAGAGAATGCGAGAGATAGAGTGTGTGTGTGTGTGTGTGTTGTCTAGATAAGAGAGAGAGAGAGAGAGACAAAGAGAGAGAGTATGTGCAAGAGAATGTATGTGTTTGTGGGAGCGAGAGAGTGAAAGAGAAGGAGTGTATATATGTGCATGGGAGAAAGAGAGCGAGAGAGTGAAAGAGAAGGAGTGTATATATGTGCATGGGAGAACGAGAGAGAGAGAGATAGAGAGAGAGTATGTGTGTGTGTGTGCGTGTGTGCATGAGAGGGTATATAGAGGTTATGTGTTAGAGAGATTCTATATGTGTGAGACATATAGAGTAAGAAATACAAAGAGAGATTGCATGTGTAATTTGCCTCAGATATACTAGAGAGAAATAGTGAGATAATGAGATTGGGTGTGATTATGAGAGATTGCAACTGGGTGGTTGCAAGATGAGGTTATCTAGTTTCATGTAGTGGGTGCCCTTGGCTTTAGCTGGAAAACAGGCATTTTTTCAAGAAGAATAGCCAATCTCTCATAGTTAGCCAAGGAGTTTCACTTCAAGGTCTTCTAACGAAACATCATATGCAAAGTTGGGCACCTAAAACTATAATCTGATCGAATATCCAATAATTACAAATCCCCTTTTCTTTGGGAACCAAGTTTGTATACAGGCCCTGTCCTAGGTTTAGACAGGTACAGTGAATGTGAGTAAATTGCCTATAACTTTTACATTATTACTCATATGATGTTCCCACTTTGCATATCACAAATACAAATAACATAGAGCTTAACTTGATTTATCGAGTAATTTTTGATGTGTTCTACTATTTTTTGTATTATTTAAAAGGTATTAGAATTGTTAAAAAACATACTATTTTATCTTCCCACCACATCTACCATTTAAAATGCTCAAATTGTATGGATCTAGTGATGATTAGACTGGGAAAGATTAGTATAATGTGGGTATAAGGTAAAATTACAAGTCTAACGGTTGGATTTTTGTAGATTTACTTGTGCTGCTGACTAGATCTCTATCTTGATAGTGACTAAACTCAGACTAGCTGGGTTAGCTCACTTACATTGTACTTAGATTTTTGGGCAGTGAGACTAACCTCAGACTAGCTGGGGTAGCTCATTTTCATTCTGATGTACTTATTTGATGTTTATATCATTATGAGTTTTCTCATTATTGAGTATCATTACATTTTAGTTGATGTTCTTGATTTTATTATATTTTTTAACACTTTGGCTATCATATTGTTTGTTGAAAATCTCCATGCCATCGTACCCAAACATGCTCCGATAGGGACCAAACTTTGCAAGCATGTGGGGGTGGGTCCCCCCCACATGCTTGCAAAGTTTGGTCACAATCAGAGCATGTTTGGATTGGTAATTAGCGCCCAGTGCGGGTTTTTGAAGTCTCTTGGTGCTTAAGAGGCCATGGAAAATCCGGGCCTTCCCCATACCATCGTACCCAAACATGCTCCGATGGGGACCAAACTTTGCAAGCATGGGGGGGGGGACCCACCCCCATATGCTTGCAAAGTTTGGTCACAATCAGAGCATGTTTGGATTGGTAATTACCAATCCAAACATGCTCTGATTATGACCAAACTTTTCAAGCATGTGGGGGGGACCCACCCCCACATGCTTGCAAAGTTTGGTCCCCATCGGAGCATGTTTGGGTACGATGGTATGGGGAAGGCCTAGATTTTCCATGGCCTCTTAAGCACCAAGAGACTTCAAAAACCCGCACTGGGCGCTAATTACCAATCCAAACATGCTCTGATTGTGACCAAACTTTGCAAGCATGTGGGGGTGGGTCCCCCCCCATGCTTGCAAAGTTTGGTCCCCATCAGAGCATGTTTGGGTACGATGGCATGGAGATTTTCAACAAACAATATGATAGCCAAAGTGTTAAAAAATATAATAAAATCAAGAACATCAACTAAAATGTAATGATACTCAATAATGAAAAAACTCATAATGATATAAACATCAAATAAGTACATCAAAATGAAAATGAGCTACCCCAGCTAGTCTGAGGTTAGTCACTGCCCAAAAATCTAAATACAATGTAAGTGAGCTAACCCAGCTAGTCTGAGTTTAGTCACTATCAACCGCAACCCAATCAAAATCATCATCTCTAACTGCCGGTCGACGTGCACGTCAAGGCTGCTGTGCACGTCGAGGAGGTTGTGCCGGCGGCTGCGGGGGTCGTCGAATGTCTGCGGGGAGGTCTGCCTCAAAGGCAGGATCGTGAGCTGGTGCCGGTGTACTCGGGAGCTCACGAGTCCCAAAAGCTGCTATGGCCCTCTCTCTCTCTCTACGTCGTGCTAATGCAAGACGCCTCTGTCTGTAAACCCAAAATCTATAATCTGCAATGGTACGTGTCTGCCACTCTGCTCGTGTAAGCTCCTCTACTGTAAGGACACGCTGCTCATGAGAAGCAGCACTGCTGCTAGCACCATCACCCGAGGTGCCACTAGGACCAACACCACCCACGCGCTCATATGTTGTGTAATATGGCTCTCATGTAGGACTCTCTGGTAAGCATCAAACTCATGTGAGCTCCACTCAATCTCTGGAGGCACCTCAGGCTCCTGGGCTCTATCGTCGAAGGCGTCGAGTCCCAAGTCAATAGCTGATGTAAAATCAAAAGGCCTGCCAGTCCTAGCATCTACTCGAACGAGGCCTGGGTGAAGATCATCGATGCCCAAAACTCTGTACGTTGCTAGGTCGACGCGTGCACGGCAGGAGGGGCATGCTGAGAACCGTACTAGCTCCTGGGTGATGCAAGACAAGTGGAAAAAATGTCCACATCCCAGGGCATATCCACCTGTACTATCAATGTCCTCGATACATAAAGCGCAGCACGCATCACGTAGGAAGGGTGGTGCATCCTGCGGGAGAGGTCGTTGAAAAACCTCTGTGTGACAGGCCGTGGATATAAAGGTAGGTAAGGCACTGTCACGTCCGAGGATCTGCGAAACTCTCGAACATGCAGCATCAACTGCTCTGCCCTATGCTGGGCAATCTGCTCCATAATCTGATGATGCTGTGCCTCAGCTCTAGAGCTCTCTACCTCGGTCCGAGCCTACGCAAAAAAGTAAAGCATTACAATAATTGATTAGTCTCTCATTAGGTATTACTTAAAGAAATTTATAACTTAGGACCTTAATTATAACTCTTTTACATGCAAGAGAAACCTAGCTGCTGGATGTTGGACTCTCTCAGATGCTGTGCCTCTGCAGTAGCTGCCTCTGCCATCTGTAATCCAGCTCTGAGGCAGTCAATCTCCGCTCTCGCCTGTACCAACTCCTGAGTGAGTCTCTCAGTGGTAGGTGTGGGAACCTACGTGACACAATCAACCATGCTGCTCATGTAAAAATGTAGAAAAGTATATATAAACATGTAGATAAATGACCAAAAAAACTTAAGACGTAATATATATGTAAATACCTCGACATCTGTCGTCGGTATAGATCGTGAGAACAGGTGCACCACGTGCTGGATGCTCTCCATGGTACTCCGTACGTCAATGCCGACCTGGGTGCCAAGAGCCTCTATTGTCGACAATGGCACAAATGAAGGATCTGTGGTAGGTGCTACACGAAGGGCTGGTGGAGGCCACCTACCCTGGTCCTGGAGACGGCCTCGGCCAGCACCACCACCCGGACGATGGCTGGTGTAATCCACCTCCTCCCCTAAGACAAACTCCGCATATAACTGCTTTGCGAAGTATATGGAAATTTGGCGGTTGTTTGACATCCTCCCATATGTGGCAACATATCGACTATAGATATGTGCCGCCATACGAGGATGCGAACACCGCGAAATAGTAAGGGGCTTGCCCGCCCCAGGCCTCATCCCGCGACTATCGAGGAAAAGATCTAGGTAGGCTCCATCCCTAATAGGAGCAAGATCACAGACCTGACGATATGTCAGGCCATGTGACACAGGAGCAGTGCGATGGTGGGCTATCCACTCATCTACATAAACAATATCGTGAAGGCTACGAAGGGACGAAAGCATCGCCTCCAAGTCTGCCACGATATGTAATGTAGACGGTGTGTCTCTAGCACTCCTACGGATAGCCGCTAACTCGCGGTCTATCTCTGTGATGAGGTCCGCAATAGATGAGCGGCCCTCCTCGTGGCCCTCCTTGTGTGACTCCATGCTAAAACCTAAGCCAAACACAAAGGTCCAATGTGAAGGGTCTAATGCTTAGTGCTAAGTAGCACTAATGAAGCTATAAAACAATGCTAATGGGCTCACTAATGCTAATCCAAATCAAGAGAGCAAGGAGAGTGAAAACGACTTGTGACAATGAGGCAAAAAAGAAAGTTTTTCGGTTTTATAACCTCGATCGAGGTTCGGTAACATCATGCAATTTAGGGTTTGCAAGATTAACACTCTGGATATTAGGGTTAGTGCAACATACGGCCAAGATACACACTTAATTTTAGGGTTGGGGAAGGATCGACGGCTGAGATTTGATATTACTATCTCGTTCGAGGTACATGGACGGCCACGATTTAAAGTCATTACCACGACAAGGTATGTCGACGGTCAAGATTCATTATATACCTCGATCGAGATATTTAAATGGCTGAGATCGCATCTTCCAACGTACATGAATGGACGGTATAGATTGTGTTTACGTATCTCGATCGAGATATTTGGACGGTGGATATTGCATCTACGTATCTCGATCAAGATATTTGGACGGTGCAGATTGTATCTTTGTATCTCGATCAAGATATTTGGACGGTTGAGATTTGATCTTAGTATCTCGATCGAGATACGGGGACGGTGGAGATTGTATCCCATTACCTCGAACAATGAATGGTCGCGATTTGATGTTAATTTCTCGTTCGAGATACGTGGACGATGGAGATGTGCTAGTCAAATATGTCTAGGGGGATACAACGTGGCCCTGATGTGGATCCGAGTGGCATAGATATCTCGATCGAGATAATGTGGTGGCAGTGACATGTATTGGTGACATGGATGACGCCTGGAAACCCGGACCTGCTAGCGTGGCATTAGTTGGCATCTCGATCGAGATATGTCGATTTAGGCTTGGGAGGCACGTGTCATGTTTTAATTCGCGGCACTATCACGATCGAGGTACTCCGCCCGAGATGCATGGATGTCCCAATTTTAGAGAGAGTGAACGAAAGTGAGTACCCTCATCTTGCAACCACCCAACTGGGTTATGTGTGCAAAATTTCTCTCAAACAATTTATTGCACATAATATTTTTTTCCTCTTTTAATCGTTTTAAAAAATAGATAAACCAAATATTTTTCATATTACATTTCAGGTGAAATTACATGAATTATGGATGTTGTTAAAACACAAGATATTATATTTCTATACTATCTTATTGGAGAAAGTTCCATGAGATCTTTTATCTTTGAAATTCAAGCTACAATATAATGTTTTTTAATAACTTCTAATAATCAAAGGCTCTAGTTTTGCCTTTTGGCTCCATCCTTGTCGTGAAGTGTGCAAGCGGAGCGTATGTGTATGTGCACAGAGATGGAGATGAAGAAGGAGAAGAGAGAAACATGATGTATGGGCTTCTTGCCACAATGTTATGGCTAGGGTTTGTGAGTCCTTATTATTATATAATACAAAGAATAAGTTAGTGTACCTTGTATGGCTGGACTAGCACATTGTGTTTTACACCCCAACAAACTCCCACTTTAAGGACTAGCACATTGGGTTTTACACCCCAACAAACCCACTTTAAGGACAATGTGCCTTTGAGTCCGGGGTGTCTATGTATATATGTACATACAACTATGAGATAAACAAAACTATCTATCTCACACCCATAAGTGCATGAGAATGTGCAAAGTCCTCCAATGATAGACCCTTTGTTAGTAGATCAGCAGGGTTATCATCTATGTGAACCTTGACAACCTACATGCGCTTATCCTCCTCAAGCACTTCTCGGATGAAGTGAAATTTCCCATTGATATGCTTTGTCTTCACATGAATCACTAGGTTGTTGGTAGCACTCTGATGCACTTCCTAAAACTTTCCCAAACACTTTCCACACATCTTAGATCTCTTAAAACACAACTAGATCAAAATTGATAATTCAATAAATAAGCACAAATATGAAAGAAAATAGCATAAGAAAATTGCAGAAGACACAAGATTGGGTACCCTCTCCCCCTCAATCAATCGATTGAGTATTTTTCCTACCATCTCTTTTACTGACGAATTGATATAGCTTATACAAGAACCAAAGAGCTTATGTGTAAATAAGCTCTTTGGGTACCAACTCTCCCCCTCAATCAATCGATTGAGTATTTTTCCTACCATCTCTTTTATTGATGAATTGATATAACTTATACAAGAACCAAAGTGCTTATGTGTAAATAAGTAAGCAATTATAGAGTCGATGAGAGCATGCGAGAGAAGATTGGAAGTAGTGAAGTGTAAGAGAAGGGCCGAAAGAATAACTTTTTAATCGTCGTTACTCTCTGATGAAGCTTTTGACCACTCCATTGGCTTTGAAAGTGGGGTACAACCCCAACAATAGGGCTAGTTAGAACACTTTTGGCTCGCTCGTTCTCCTCTCGAAGTCTTGGAGATGTAATTGTTGCCTTCAAAAATACATGCACACAGTGACATGAATTTCAAAGCTAACTTTTGTGCATCCTCCTAAATATAGGAACTTTTTCTCAAAAGTGACTTACTTTCTGCATGGGCTCCAAAAATGGGAGCTTTCTTATTGAAAAGTGAGTTGCTATTTGCATGAAGAGTGCCCAACACACAATTGCACTATTTGTCCAACCAACATAATTTGAAGTGTTTTAGAATTTTGGAAAAAGAAATTTTATGTTTGGAATAAAAAATATGCAAAATCACAAAAGATAGTCAGAAATGTCAAAAATGTCCAAAAGTAATGAAATTGGCAATAGTCTTCCCTGATAAGGAAGCAATCCTCAGTTGTGGAAAGAAGAATGAAGTTGTAGTCCTTCAAAATGTGTATAGGGAAGAGGCAGAACCCAACACAATATAACTTGATGAATTAAGTGAAGTAGTCAGTGGGGTATTCATCATAATAATTTGGAAAGAAAACACATAAATAATGAGTGTGATACATATCAAAAGAAACTCAATCTCAGGAGGATCCTCTTCTATTGGGTCCATTGGAAGTGTGCCTTTAAACGGCGTGGTGTGTCTTAATAGACTTTTTAACAGGTATAAAATGAGCCTGTTTACTAAATTGTTCTACCACGTCCATATGCATGTATTTCCATGTATGGACTTCGGTAATCCAAAGATGAAGTCCATTGAAATACTCTCCCATGGAGCTTATAGAATTGGCAATGGTTGCAACAATTTAGGGGCTCTTCCTCTATCATATTTGACCTTTTGACATACCATGCATTGCTTCACATAATCATGGATGTCCTTGCGCATAGAGGGCCAATAGAAATAGGTTTCTATTGCTTGAGTTGTGGCTTAAATGCCACGATGCCCTGCATATATGGAGGAGCATGAGACTCATACATTACTTTCTCACGAAGTTCCTTGGTTACACATAATCGTGAACCATGCAAAAGGAATCCTTCCTTTAGTGAGAAAGATTCATGGGTTTTATTACTCTCTAAATCTGTCATAATAGAGGTAAAGTCTTCATCTTGTGCATAATCATGCTTTCAAGGTCATGATTATATGCTATGGAGACTGCATTTACTCTAGGCCTTCATGAGAGTGCATCTGCAACCACATTTTGCTTTCCAGGAACATGGGCTATGTGAAAATGGAATTGTGAGAGAAAATTAGCCCTTCTCATTTGCTTGTCTCAGAAAGCTTGGTTTGTGTAAGGAAATACTTAATGCTTTGGTGATCTCTATGTATTATGAAGGGTGTACCTAACAAGTAATGCTTCCAAGAATCTAGAGCTTGGATAACTGCAAGCAGTTCTTTCTCATAGATTCCTAATACTTGTTCTTGTGAATTCAGCCTTCTACTTTCATAAGCAATAGGGTGTCCTCCTTGAGAAAGAACAGCCCCAATGCTATCACCACAAGCATCACAATGAATTTCGAAGGGCTTGTCAAAATCAGGAAGTATCAAGAGTGGTTTTGTCATAAGCCTTTCCTTGAGCTCTTTGAAGGCATTGTCTTCTTTTATGGTCCAGTGAAATTTGACCTTTTTCTTTGTCAAATCATGGAGTGGAACCACTATTATAGAGAACTTTGAAATAAAGCGTCTATAATAGGAACACATGCCAATGAAGCTTCTTACCTCATGGAGGTTCTTTGGTCGTGGCCACTCATTTATTACCTTAAGCTTCTCGGGATCCATTTGGATACCCTCCTTAGAGATAATGTGGCCAAGATACTTAATTTCTTTAAGGAAAAACTCACTTTTCTTCCCATTAGCATAAAGCTTATTAGCACGCAATTATTCGAAAATTGACTTTAAGTGCTCTTTGTGTTCTTCCATTGTCCTAGAATAGATAATTATATCGTCGAAGAACACTCTAGTGTATGCCCTATGCTTCCTAAATAGTCTTTCCATTAACCTATTAAAGGTTGCTGGAGCATTTGTAAGACCAAAGGGCATTACTACATACTCATATATAAACCAAACTGCGTACAAAAAGCAGTCTTGTGGATGTCATGAGGTACTATCCTTATTTGATGATAGCCACTTTTAAGGTCTATCCTACTAAAGTAAGATGAACCTTGTAGCTTATCAAAAATGTCCTCTATGCGAGGGACTGGGAATCGATTTTCAATTGTGTTCTTGTTTAGTGCACGGTAGTCCACACACATGCGATAGGACCCATCCTTCTTTTGCACTAATAACACAGGTGAATAAAAAGGAGACGAACTAGGTCGTACCATCCCCTTCTCAAGACGCTTGTTTACTTGAGAGAGTATCTCTTCTTGTTGAGCATGAGAAACACGATATGGAGTCTTATTAGGAGGTCTACTACCAATCCTATGGTCATCCTCTCCTCTTGAAGGAAGGTAACTCACTAGGGATAGAGTCTGAAAAACAATCACTATATGCTTGAAGGAAAGACATATAGTGCATTTCCTCATCAGAGCTCATATTAGTATTAGCTTCGTGAGAGAGTGTGTCATGAGAGTCTTTAACAAAAATCATGTACACAAAAAGAGAAGACTTTATTGACTTTTGTATAGCATCACTAGATCCAAGAGGTATAGTGCTTCCCTTCTTCTCAGTTCTAATACTAACAGCTTTACCCTTATGTGATGAAAAGTGATATCCCTATTAGGATAAGTGAGTTGTATGGCCATGCGATGGAGCCATGGCGCCCCCAAAATGACATCCTCATGCAACAAAGGGGATATATAAAACTCCTCTTGATCACCATATTCTTGAACACGTATCTTCAGCTTCCCAATCAATGGCGTGACAGGGACTTGTGGCCCTTTAAAGGCTCCATCATCATCGAGTGCAGGTCCCATTTCTTCAGTCTTGATGCCCAGATTTTGGGCTAACTCAAATGAAATCAAATTATGGGATGAACCAGGATCAAATAATATAAAAGCATCTTGATCCTTAACTTTTTACCACATAGCATAATTAACTAGCATCTTTTTGCATATTTGATGGGAAACTTACTTGTGAGGCTTGAGGAGGACCCTTCTTGATGACTTTTGTGGGACAAGCGCGATAGGAGTGCCCTTGTTCTCCCCACTTGAAGCATCGGTTCTCCTTCTTATACCTTTCAAACTCCTTGGGTGAGAGCTTGTTCTGCCCCTTGTACACCCCTTGCCCTTCTCGGTCTCCCTAGACTTTAATTGTGGACAATTTTTCTTCTCATGTGCATTAGCCATACATAACATAATTTTTCTTTCTTGGTGTGCTCAAAATCCTGCGTAAAGAGCGGTCCGCGAGGCCCCTTGGCATTTTTGGGAGAGTCGCTAGAAGGAGTATTAAGTTTGCATTTATTTGCATTAGGGAACCGAAAAGCTCCAGAGAATTTCACAGTGCTTTTCTTCTCCATAGTATCATCGAAGATCAAGGCTTTGAATTGCATCCTCAAGAGTTTTGGGGTACTGGGTACTTACTTTGGCTTTGTAATCCTTATCCAAACCACATACAAACCCATGTACATTTTGAAATTCATCCAACCCTTTAAGCTTGAGAATTATCTCGCGATACTTGGAGATGTATTAGTTGAGCGTAAGACCTTCCATCCTACATATATCCCATGCATTCCAATTGCGATCTTTCTCATTATTGCCAGGGAGGAATTATTTTCAAAAAAGCGTCTCAAACTCCACCCAAGACTTAGGACGAGTGGCTTGTGGTATGCTCATCCACCACTAGTAGGCTTTACCTTCAAGCGTGAGACCAGCTTGCATAGCTTGGACAACATCTGGAGTGTGCCGCAAGCAATGCAAGTCACTCCACTTGTGGAGGAATGTATTAATTGCATCCTTATTGTTGCGATCACGCTCCTCACCTTTAAACACAAGAGGCTTCATGTTCTTAAACATATTTGTGCCCTCCGGTGTTGTAGGCGGTCCTATTGCCTTAACGGTGGGAGTTGGCGCTAGGGGGGGTCTCACTTCTTTCATGGTATCACCACTAGAAACACCACCCGACCCATTTGAAGAAAAATTTTGCACAAAATTCCAAAATAAAGTGCTCAAATTTGTGAGATTCGCATTCATATTACTAATATGCCCTTCTAAAGCATGCATACGTGCAAAAAGTTTCAAAAAATATGGCATATTTACCAAACTGTGAGCACCAGTCATGTTCGATGTACCCCCCCCATCCAACATAGATGTGTCTTGAGAGGATGAGAAGCCACTGGTGGTTCGGTCATGGTAGCTTCAAAATCAAATTGCATATCAGACGGAACATCCGAGGCCATAATATGTACATGCGTATATAAAAGAAATGAGAAACCTGAAAACGTGAAGTAGAAATCTCGAAAACCTCAAACTTCATGAAAGGCCCTTTGAATTGTTGTTGTATTGAAAAATTCCAAAGATTATTGGAAAACCGCAATCGTTGCACGAACTACTCCAAAGTGACACATGCAACCGTCGTATGGGGTAAAGCACGTGAAATGCCTCTTATGGAATTTTTGTGTGTAAACACCTACTTGGAAGCACCTTGCTTGAATTTCGTCCTCCAAAATTTGGAAATAAAAAATTGAAGTAGAAAAACAACTCCCTTCTTTGCTTGATAGTAAACCCCTCTTAGCACTTCTTCCAAATGGAGAAGAAAAGGGTGAAAAGTGAAAGAAAAGGACTTCCCTTCAAACTTGTGTTCTCCACTAAAGCTTAAGTATAGTTGTTTTGAAAGAGAAAACAACTAAGATTTCTAGCTTGAGTGGTGAAAACTCTTACCTAGGAATTAGAGGTGAAGGGATCAAATCCCCTCCCTTAAGGAGAAGGGTGGGGAATCCTTCACTTTGTGAATCTTTAAGAGTGGATTCTTACGTGCAATGCCACGGTGTGCCCACGATCGCCATATAAAGAACCAAGGATTATCAAGGTCTATGCCTTGGTTGTTGCCTTGGTCGAACGCCACAAAAGAACATGCAGCTCCTGCAGCTTGTTGTCCCACGTCCACCTGCACGTATATCTTTTTATCGGAGCGTCCTATGTGTGCGCTCGTCTGCCTACTCTGATACCAGTGAAAGGCTGCACTATCTTGGGATGTGTGCACGATCTTCTTCTTCACACACTGCATGCATGCACACGAGTGTTTCTCTAAACATAGGAGGTGAGAGCTCTACTTTTCCACCCAACCGTATCTAAGTGACCCTGTTGGGATTTATAGTAAATCCATAGCTTGCATCCACACACACTGGCCGTCTGTCCATCGTGTGAATGTCCTAACGCCATAGACTAAATCACTTAGCCTCTCTTGACCTCTAAACCCCATTAGTGGCCCTTGTGTCCCGACTATGCCTTAAGCACGCACCTAAGCCCTAATGGTCGTAGGACCGTTGCCCTTACAATTTCAATGTTCATTCTATCAAAGGAGGACTCTTTCTTAGAGGAGGTGGCAATTTCCAAATCATCCCATCCATAATTACCTAGGGTGTCATAGACATTAGTATGACTGTACCTAGAAACAAATTGTTGTTTAGGTCTAGTTATAGCTCTTCTATAGGAAAGAGGAGTGAATCCTTCATAGTGAATGGGTCTCATCCTAGGGTTTGGAGAAGGAAGGAGCAACATATTTATTTTGAGGATTAAGGAGTTTGCCCTATTCATTTCCAAGCCATGAATTACTCCCAAGCATTTGACCTTGGAGCTATTTGCCATTTTGACACTAAAGAGAGACTTTCTCGTGAGTTCCAATCCCAAAAGATGCATATGGTTTCCTGTGTCATTACACATACTTGTGCTCCACCATCTATGTATGCTTTTCTTACCTTTCTTCCTCGTATCCATACATCTACCATAGGCAATACATCATTCACTTAATGAAGTTGCACCACATGTGCATTAGGCATCTTTACTTTGACATGCCTCACACTCGCTAGTTTATGCCAATGTCTTCGCATGCTTAAACTCAAGTGTAGGAGTTGCCCATATGAGATGTCAGCTTTCTTCTTCTTTAAGTCTTCCACAAGAGGCTATATGGAGTTTGACCTTTTCCAAGTTGAAAATCACCCATTGTTATCTTCCTTCTCCTTGCTCTTTGCTTTGCCTGCTTTCAGCTTCTTCCATTGGTGCTTTGCCTTTATCCATGCTCTTTCTTACCTTCACCCTTGAACTATCCTTCTTCAAAGTGTCCTCGCTCTCTGATTTTTGAGCTCTTGTTCTCTTATTTTCCCATAAGATCAGTATTATTGTCTTCACTGCATTCTTCTATAGCCTCTAGAACACCCACAACAAATTGCCTTGGCACTTGAGATTGGTTTGGTCCTCCGTGTTGTGCTTGAATCTGACCTTGTTGTTGTTGTTGAGCATTCAAATTTGCATTATCCACATTTAATATATGTCTTTGAGCAATAGGATACATACCTCTTGGTTCCCTTTTTGGGTGAGGGAAATTTGGTGCTGTATGTCTTCTTTCTGCACAATTATAGCAAATTATGTTCTCCATTCTATTTCTTTGAGGTCACTCTACTTGAGGCTGCCTTACTTGTTGTTGAATAGCTTGCATAGAGAGGTTGAGGTTACCAACTTGTTCTACTAGCTTTTGTATCTCTTGTTGAAGTGCATCTTATCCTCTATTTGTCCCCCCACGAGCCTTGGAACTTCCACATGATGCTCTCTTCCTGCATGCAAATCCATTGGAGGGGACTCCACTGCATCTCTGCATGCAAATCCATTGGAGGGGACTCCACTACATCTCTACATGGCAAAGGAATGTGCCTTGGCTTAATTTGTATCTCCCTCTCTCTACATGCCATCTCATGTCTTCTTATCTTCTTCCTCCATTGATCCTTCACAATCCTCATAGCATCGTTGAAGGAAACTGGATCCTTGAGCTTCACTTTGTCACGTATGCTCTTATGTAAGAGTCCTACAAACTTATCCTTCTTCAAAAAGTCAAGGGGTACCTGTTTGTCTTCAAGGCTTTTCGAAATGCGTCTCCAACAATCTTCAAACCGCTTTATGTAAGCATTGACATCTTCATCTTCTCCTTGTTGCAAACCTTTTTAAATCTCTCCATAAATCTTCAAGACTTTCAATCCTTATAAATTCATCCTTCAAAGCTTGAGAAAGAAGACTCCAATTTCCCTTTTGATCTTCTTCAAGTGTATCTTCAAACCATTGGCATGCTTCTCCCTCTAGCAATAAGCTCACTAGACATGAATGCAAATCATCCCTGTTGCTCTTCAATGACGTAAGCTCTATCCTTCTTATAAAGTTGTCAACATTTTTACCTTTTTCTCCCTTGAAAACTTCATATCCATCAGCCTCCATGATGCTTCAGTTGATCTTCAACAAGTGGGTGCCAACCTGCAGATCAAAGCCCTCTTCAAGTACTCTCTTACTTCAATGGGGGCAGCAAAATATGTGGAAGGTATGAGGGGGTGGCCTCTATAACACCTCCTAAAACTCCACAAGAATAAAATGAAGTGAATATACTTCACCAAGAGCTTTGATGAGATCCACACACACCAATTGTAAACACACTTCACTCGAATGACCCTCGACTAGGCTCAACTAGTTGCCAACCGCAACTACCGCAGATACCCATAGTCTTAATAGAACAAGCTTCCACATCAACAAAATCAAAGAAAACTTGAAGAAAAAGAGGATGGAAAATCTTTGCACTTTTGGTCATAAAATGTCATAGACTCACTCCCTTCCTCTCTCTCACCCACACGATGAAAGAGGCTTCACTATTGCTTATATAGATGTAAACAAATGGAGCTAAACAACTCTCAACAAGGCCCCATCACAAAACTATCAAAGATCAGCAAGAAAACCAGAGAATGATCAGAAAATTTAGCACAAAAGTTCCCCAATTGACTCTGTACAAGAGGGCTTTCACTATGCACGACTAGCTAGTTGTAGGAGCGTAGAGATGAACTCCAACTGCCATCGCAAACTCCACCAAAAACCATCCAAAACACAAAAATTGCAGAGGTTTCCCACCACTTCGAAAGCTTCCTTGATGAGCGACACACCCCTCCAATCAAGAAAAACAAACCCTCGAACTTGCACATAGGTACCTCTACTCAACCGCCTTCGGTCGATCGGTGCGACAAACTCTTGCTGCTATGGATAACAGCACCTCTATCAAACTCCCACACCACCAAGGACCAAGAGCTCATAAAAGACCAGCATTTTTCACCTTTTTATGGCACTTATTCATTTTTTACAAGTGCCCACACTCGTATGCACAAAAACAGCAAAACTATGTACACCGCACAACTGTCACCCATGCATAGTGACACTTGGCACACATGGCTTTTTCACACTTTATACATGCATGTTTATGTACATGTTTTGATACTCAAAAGCATCCAAAACATCCACAAAAGTTTCTTGGGGTTGTCCGCATCATCATCCAAAAAACCATCACAACGTGTTGCACACAAGTTGTGAAATTAAATATGACTCTGAAAAATTATAAACTAAAAGTAGTGTTCTAAGGAACTAAATTCAATTGTGTTAATATGGTAAAACGTTTGCAATACCATTTAAGAGAGTTCATTAAAACATGGGATTTCCTAGTTGCACCATTGCAAAACACAGATTTAATTTTGGGCATGCCCTGAAGACATCATTTCAATCCGCATATCAATTATGATAAGCACTCACAATCACTCATGAAGGGCCAACTCACATATTGCAAGCAAATCAAAAAGTTTGAGGTAGAATCTCTACTTAGTCACACCCAAGCTAAGAGGTTAGCACGCAAGGATAACAAACAATTTTTGTTTCTAATGAAATTGAAACAACTGTGGATCACTTGTCTCCTTCTCAAGAAAAAATTTTGACGACATATAAAGAAATTTTTGCTGAAGACCTGCCTCCAAGATTACCTCCTTCTAGAGTAGAGGACCATACCATAGACTAATCCTGTCAAGCACCATATCACCAAAATCAAATTGAACAATAGGAAATACAACAACAACTTGAGGAATTAATAAATCGTGGTTTATTTAAGCCGAGTAGTTCATCCTTTGGGACACCAATTCTTTTACTTAAAAAGAAGAATGGTACTTATCATATGTGCATTGACTATTGGGCACTTAATAAAATCGCTAAGTGGTGTATCTATTTTAGGTAAAATTTAGAACTGATTTCCTATTCCTTGTGTTGATGATTTGTTAGATAAATTAAGTGGTGGTGTATCTATTTTAGGTAAAATTGATCTAAAGTCTGTTGGTTATCATTAAGTCTGTATATTGGAAAGTGATGTTTATAAAACTACATTTCACACACAGTTTGGTCACTATGAATTTTTAGTCATGCCTTTCGATTTGCCTAATGCACCAACTACTTTTTCTTGCATGATAAATTGCATCTTTTTGAAACATCAAGATTGTGTGGTTGTATTTTTTGATGATATTTTGGTTTTTTAGTAAGAGTGAAGAAGAATATTATGCACATTTGGATTTAGTTTTCAAACTCTTACATGAAAATAAGCTTTATTTGAATCTAGAGAAAAGCTCATTTTTAAAAAATGAGATTCAATATTCAAGTCATATTGTTTCTAGTCATGGTATTCATGTTGACCTAAAAAGATCAAATGCATTAAAAATGAATGGCCTAGACCTCAATCTATTGAATTCGTTCTTTTCTTGGATTATATAGGTATTATATAAAATTCATTCAAAATTTCTTGTATATAGCTCTACAACTCACCAATCTTCTCAAAAAGCCACATCTTTTCATTGGATTGAACATCATGAACAATCTTTTGACACTTTGAAGTATGCACTTACACATGCACCCATTTTGCAATTGCCTGATTTAGTTGACCTTTCTTTTTAGTCACAATGACTGGTGCTAGTGGTCATAGTATTAGTGCTATGTTAATGCAAGAAAATCATCCCATTGCATATGAAAGTAGAAAGCTAAAACCCAATGGACTTAACTACAGCACTTATGAGATAAGAAATTGCTAGCTATTGTGTATGGATTGAAATTATGGAAACAGTATTTTGATGGGTTTATAATTTCTGATTAAAATTGATCAGCAGAGTGTTCTCACTGATAAGCATATTAAGTGGGCATCATTCATTCAAAGTTTTTATCCTTTATTCAATATCAACCAAGGCATGAGAATAAAGTTGCACATGCACTTAGTCACATGCCTTCCATTCATAATAATTCTGTGGTATTTGCTGAAACTTTTGCATCCATGATTAATATACTCATGACCATGATTTTTCTAACATCTATGCTCAATTTTGTGGTAATGCATCTTTTGTTCATGATTTGTATTCTTTTCATGATGGATATCTATTTTATGAAAAACGATTGTGTGTCATATTCCCTTTTCATGAAATTATACTCAAAGAATGTCATGAACCACCGTATGTCAGACACCGGGGAATAGCCACCACTATTCACATTGTGGAGTCTCAAATTTTTTGGCCTTACCTTAGGAAAGATGTAGCCACCTATGTTGCACAATGTTTCACATGCCAGCATATTAAGTGTCATCATGGTAAGCAATATGGCTTGTTAATGCCTTTGCCTATTCTTGATTCCCTATGGTAACACATTTCTATGGATTTTATCACTGGTTTGGCACTCACTCAAGCACAGCACAACATGATTTGAACCATCATTGATAAATTTAGCAAATAAGCTTATTTCATCCCCTATAAGAGACCCTTTCAACTAAGTAGATAGCTCTTTTGTTTCTTAAGTATATTTGTGTTCAACATGGTATGCCTCAATCAATTATTTCTGATAGAGACACTCATTTGTGTAATGACTTTTGGGTTACATTATTCACTAATTTGGGCACTCAAATTGATTTCATCTCTGCATTTCCTAAGTCCAATGGGCATACCAACTCTACTAATAGTACAATTTTAGATCTTTAAAGGGCTTACGCACATGACAGATCAGATACATGGGATACATACATACATCTCCTTCAATTTGCATACAATAGCACTCCCCATTCTTCCAGAAGAAAATCACCCCTTGAGATTATTTATGGGTATTCTTTGCCTACTCCTTTGTCTTGCATTTCTAATGAAGTACTACATGTTGATGAAATTGCACAACAACACACTCAAATTTTAGAACAAGCAAAACAAGCCATTCATAAAGCACATGAATCTTATGTTAAAGATGCCAACAAAAAACAAAAACCCATGGAATTTAAAGAGGGAGATTTTGTAATGCTTAGGTATTATGGCCCCTTTAAAGTCACTAAGTGGATTAATGCCAACTCTTTTTGTCAAGCTATCCCTACTTGGGGCGGATTCATAATGCCTTTCATGTTAGTCTTCTCCGCCCCTTTCAAGGCCCTTTAAATACATTTCCCATTCTTGATGACCCACCTCTTTTAGCTGAAGACTTTGAAATCCTTGTCCCTAAAGCCATCATAGATCATAGTTTAAGAATTATCCTCTAGAAGATGCTAAATGGATGTAGGAACCCCAACTGAAGGATTCTCTTGCTCTATTGCAAGACTACAAGCTCCTTCACGCTTTGGATGATAATCAAGACATTGATGTATAAAAAGGTACAAAGATTTAATGCAAAGATTCTTTTTTTTTCTTAATGTGCATTAAAATATTTGAGAGGTGTACACCAATGTTTTCAAGAAATGGTTTAGCGAGACTTGTCTCCTAAACACCTGCTAGACTTACTATCTAATCCAAGAACGTAATTATCACTCAAATGTGCATGTGGAGTGATAAAGAGTAACCAAGTCTCAGCTTAGCGATGACTTCATCTCCTAAGCACCTGCTAGACTAGCCATCTAGTCCAGGAAAGTGAGTTATACTCAAATGTGGATTCGAAGTATAGATGGGCTTCCTTTCACTTGATACAAGCATAGTCAAGGATGTCTATTTGTGTTTTGAAAATGTTAACTAATTTGACAAACAGTAGTCATCTTTGCATCCTCTAGCCTTAAACATATTGCATTATGTTAAAAATAAGCCCAACTTATTAGCTATGTGGGAACAACCTCTAGCGTGAGCAATCTCTCTATTTGTATAAGCGATTATGTCATTGTAGCTCTCTCTCTATGGCTATATAACAAGTCTA
Organism: Cibotium barometz; assembly: GCF_041138505.1. Lineage (NCBI taxonomy): Eukaryota > Viridiplantae > Streptophyta > Polypodiopsida > Cyatheales > Cibotiaceae > Cibotium > Cibotium barometz. The sequence continues at coordinate 20,673,181 of NC_141091.1, forward strand.
TGCCATGTACTCATTTGCCCTAGTGGAAATAATATGAATGCTACTCTTTTGTTTCCACCCCAAGTGACAACATGGTATTAGGGCCGTGTTCCTCTTATCCTTAAGCTTAAACATTAATCCTTAATTCTCTCTCCCTTATCCTTTAGTTAACTAGGAGTCAACTCCTATCATCTTTGCACATAACAACTTTATCACCATAGTTGTAGAGCTTCTTTTCTTCTTGATGGCGCCCCTCTAGGCAATTTTTAGAGCCTCTCCCTCGCATTCCACTTGCCCATGGCTGCCCTTCCTCGTCTACTCGCCCATGGTTCTTCTATGTGCTTCCGACAGCTCTCCCTTGTGTGTATTCTGTGGGCCTCTCTTCTTGCGCCTATAGCTGCCCACCATGCGTCCCCCGGCTGCTCTTTACCAGTTGGCCACTTGCACTTGTGCATCCTAGCTGTCCCACGGTCGTTTTCTCCTTCGCACCACTGACTCCACATTGCTGCCATCGCAACTGCCATAGATAGGCAGCCCCTCACGGCCACCACTTGATAGCTAAGCTTGGCTAGACTAAAGCCTTAGCCTCACTGTTTGCCACCACCTCCTGCGCTGTCTCACACCATCCCCGCCAGGGCTTACACAACGCCACTCACTATTACCACCATCGACACCACTTTGCTGGGCCACACACCATTGTCGTGCAGCTAGCTAGCACCGCGCCTTCGTGCCACTGCCATGCCCTACATCGCCGTCCCTCCCGGACCTCTACTGCAACACTACTTGTATTCCATTTTACAAGATTACAATAGTTTGTAATCAAGCTTCAAATAGCGCTCTTCAAGTATTGAAATTGCCAACATTTCGCACTCGTATGTCCTATACCGTACCATATAGATCTGTACAAGTTTGAAAAAAGTGACTAGAAAAAAAACGACTAATCAATATATTATAAATCAACTTTCGATTTTCTTAGCTGTTTTGACTGTTTGGGGACCCTTGAGTCTTCAAGGACTAGTCTCTCACTCTCTATAAACAAGTCTTCTATCATTTGTTATCTAAAATAATTAAGTTTTAAGTGTTTTTAAAAGAAAAACGTACTTTTATCCTATCGTACCTAAAAACATACTTTTATCATCCTGTTCTTAAAAAATCTTGAGGTACTTATCACCAGAAGTTAGCCCAATGGTTTGGGTAGTTGTGTGGGTAGTGGTGTGTGAGTTCAAAACTTCTGGTTGATACAGATAGCTCAAATGAGCTCTTCAAAAAAAATAAATAAATCTTGAGGTACCATTTACTACTGTATGTTATCGTACCGTACCGTATCATACATGACAACGATGGTTTCGCAAGCTCTAAGCTCGGTGGCATGGTTTTTGTCTATCTTACATTTCATGTGTGAGAGTTCAAACCCCCATTTCATGTGTGAGAGTTCAAACCCCCATTTCTATATATAGGGGATTTTTAAGGTTTTTCTTAAAAGCCTTACAGTTTTTATTAGCATAACTATTTGGAATTTTTTTGCACTAAATGTCACCTAAAGCTAGTGTGCCGAAAAACGTCATTGATATTTCTTCCAATAGCTTACAACGCTTAGTAAACTCACCAGCACGAGTTCAATCCTAGAGCAAGAAGTCACTTCACATACTACATGTCACAGAGGATGTCACAGAGGACCTAGAATTCTATATACAGCTAGAAAAAGATTTTGTCCCGGTACTAATCGATGGTTCATAGAAAAACCCAAACCGCAATAGTCTCATGTTGTGAAAGTAAAAATCTCATTAAGAGGATATTTTTGAGTTTTTCTTTTGTAGTGTTGTTTTTGTTTAGCCAATAAATTGTGAAGAGAAGTCATTGCCTTTAGATTTCGTTCTCAACAATAAAATTGCTCCCCACATGGCATTTATGGGAGAACTGGCTACCTCTTTAAAATTTTTTGATAAATTTAATGGTGAGTTTCCATGCCGACTAGACGAAGGTGAAGGGACATTTGATGAGGAAAAATCTTTGGAGTATTGTGAAACTATTAGATGATGGTGAGGGAGAGATTTCTACTAGAGCTACTAGTGCTACAAACATAGACAAGGATGAGCAAGCTTTAGACATTATTATTATTGCTTTGGATGATAATTATATTCATGATACAGATGATTGTACTACTGCCACTAAAGCTTGGGAAACCCTAGAGAAACTCTATGAAGCTAGAGCCAAACATTTTAAACTAAGCTTGAAAATATAACTCTACAACTTAACTAAGGAACCCAATGAAAGTGTAGTAGTGGTGATTAATAGATTAAAGAGTCTTATGACTCAACTAGCTTATGTTCAAGCACCTGTGCCAAGCGAAGATGTAGTGGCTATACTTCTCAAAGCTATGGCTTCAGAGTTTTGAGTAGATCGTTAGAGTCCTCAGGGAGAAGAAATCCATTCCCTCTCTTGAGAGTGTTATCAACTCCTTACATGAAGGAGAGAAGACAACGACGAAGATCTTTCTTGAAGATGTATATGCAGCTTTACATGTCAACAAGAAGAAGAAGTGTGTAACATGTGGAAGAACCATCCATAAAGATTTTTCCTCATGAAATATCCCTTTACCTTTGTCTGCCAGGTTTGGAAGCCTACCCCATTAAATTTAGTGGGAAATTTTGAGGAGCTAGCCACTACTTCTGAATATGCCATATGGGGGGGCAGTCTTACTGTTGAGAAGGAAATCTCATGGCAGTGTCTGAACTCTTTACAATTTATTGGCTCAACAAAAACAACCCTAGAAAAGAAAAACTCAGAAAATATCCTCTTAATGATGATTTTTACATTCACAACATGAGTTTATTGCGGTTTGGAATTTTCTCCGAACTAGTGATTAGTGACGGGACAAAATCTCTTTTTAGCTGTGTAGGTAGTGAAGTGACTTCTTGCTCTAGGGTTGGAGCTGGGACTCCAAAGTTTACTGAGCTTTGTGAGCTATTGGAAGAAATTTAAATGACATTTGTCAGCACACTAGCTTTAGATGACATTTAGTGAAAAAAACTTTCAAATAGTCATACAAACAAAAATGTGAGGTGTTCTACGAGTAATTGTGTCTAAAAAGGAGTCCTAAGAGAATTCGTATGAATGTTCCCTTGAGTAAGGCTATTAAGAAAACCTTAAAAATCCTATATGCATAAATGGGGGTGGGTTTGAACACTCACACATGAAATTCAAGATAGAATCCTCTCATAAAAACCATGCCATTAAGCTTAGAACTTGTGAAATGATGGTGATTTCAGTGCTTGAAGAACGTTGCTTGAAGCTTGATTACAAGCTATAGTAAGCTTGTAAAATGGAGCACAGGTAGTGTTGCACTAGAGGTCCGGGATGATGATGGTAGGGCACGGCAATGGTGCGATAGCGCTTGGTTGTATGTAAGTGGTGTGTGGCCCACGGAGTGGTGTCAATGGGAGAAAGTGGTGTTGTGTAAGCGCTAGTGGACGGTGTGGGGTAGCGCAAGTGGTGGTTGTCACGAGCACGTGTGAAACTAGGCCACGGGCGCATAAAACAATGTGAAACTAGGAGTTTCATTTGGTCCTCCTGTATACTTTGGACAATACGTAGTCAGTGTGGAGACAGGCCAAGAGGTGGAATTCTGGAGTAGAGTGGATGCCCGTGAGTTTCCGACAGTAAATTGGCTACTCAGACCAATTTATTTAAATGTAGGCCAGAGGCTGGACGAAATTTTTAAAAGTTTGGACAAAATTTGGTCTAGGATCAAATTTTTAAAGCTCTGGACCATTTTAATTGACTGAACACCCCCAAATGCAAGAGACATCCACTCCTTGGTTATTCTGGAAGTGGTGCCATTTTTTGAAGCTTATCCCTTTGCCAGGGCAGCATATGAGCTGCTAAAAAGCTGATTTCTCTGGTTTTCCTTCAATTTTCAGCTTATGGAGAGCAGTTTGGTGCTGTTTGCAGCTATGTACATGCATGGACAGACCTAGGGATTGTTCTGCTATCACTTCCTAGCATCTACAAGTGATTTCGGATAAGCTTTCGACGAGTTTTGTCGTGATAGTTTGCTGTAATTTGAGATAAACCTCCTAGAAGTTCACAAATTGATGAGGTGGAAAGTGATGCCAATTTTAGCATCCATGTGGCTAGAGAGAGGTGGAGCATAGGGCGCCTAGTTCTTGCCCTCTAATTGGGTTATAAGTGTCCCAAATCGGACAAAAAAAGCCCGCATTCCCATTTTCATTATTCTTTGCTCTCACTCCCACTTTTGCCACCTTCCATAAGCCATATTGTAGCAATTTTTAAGTCCTTCCAAGGCCCATTTGTACTCCTTAAAATACTGGTGAGATCCTAGGAAAATTTTCTTTGGGTCCTTAATTACCCCTTTTTGTGGGCTGATTAGGATTATCCTCATTGGGACCTCTAGGCATCCCTTGCGAGGCTACCTAGAGGGGGAGTTGCTTGCACTGTGATGGCCTCTTGCCTTGGCCACTTTGTTGTATCTTGCGCCTTCTCTTCGTGACCTCTTTCTAGGGCCACCTGGGTGCACGGTCCATCTCATTGGACGAGGTCCCCGGCTTCACTGGGTGCATGGTCCTGGGGCCAAAGATCAATCGCAATGTGCCCATATCTTCCTTCCCCATGCCCATGTGTGATCATGCCTATCAAGGAAACTGGTAGTTGAGTGGATCTATCTGTCTCTTTGATCGAACCCTCAACCTCGCGATAGCTGTCTTTTGTTGGTCCATCTTGTCATGTATGATGCACAAGTTCTTTTCAGGATTTAGCACTAATGCTAGACGCCATCCATCCCCTCTTGACCAACTAGACATTGCATATGGCCTAGACATGATCTAGAAAAAACCAAGCAAGAGGTGATGTACCACATCATCGTAGGAAGAACGTAGTTGGCCACCACCATGCGACCTGTTAGTGAGAGTCTAGTTATGCTCCAATGAAGAAGCTTCTTCCAATTGCTCAAGAGAAGGGAGTCTATTTGTTACTTTGGAGAGATATCTAATCCCACCTCACTATCGTGCCCCCCCTCGAGGCCAAACCAAAAGCTCTCTAGCACCTGCTAAAGCCACCTAATGTTGGCCTCACAGGCCCTCAAGAACATCGTGGTATCATCAGCAAACTCTAAATCTAGTAGTGTGTCATCCTAGATTGGGAGACTCAGCCCTTGTAAACCCACCTCTTGTGCAATGAGATAACAACTCATGGCCTCAGCAAAAAATAGAGAGTTCCCGACGATGACTGTCAGCAGCTCTCTTATGCTTAGCTTGTGACTTCTCAAGGGCATACTTAACCTTTCTGTAGGCTTCTTTCCAATCCTCAACATATCGATCTGCTTCGAATATGTTATCCTTAGTCTGCAAAATGGGAGGCACTTTCTTTCCACCTTCAACAATTTCAAAAGGTGCTTTTCTAGTAGAAGAGTGTACAGTATTGTTGTATGCATACTTAACCAATGGCAAATACTCCCAAGATGCCTTGTGCTCTGACATATAGCACTTTAGCAGATCTAACACAGTAGAATTAGCCTCTTCAGACTGTCCATCTGTCTGTGGATGGAAAGAAGACGAAAATTTCAGCATAGTGCCCATGTTCTCAAACAAAGCTTTCCAAAACAAGCTAGTCATTCTTGGGTCTCTGTCCCTGACAATTGACTGTGGCATCCCATGGTACTTAAAGATATTATGCATAAATATCTTTACCATGTGTTCTGGCTTAATCTTCTTCCTGACAGGAATGAAGTGTGCCTGTTTGCTAAATCTGCAAATAATTGTCCAAATTCCATCATTCCCTGTAGGTGTTCTTGGAAGATCAAAAATGAAATCCATGGCAATACTTTCCCATGGCCTTTCTGGAATAGGCAGTGGTTGCAATAACCCTGGTGCCTTCTATCTATCATATTTGACCTTTTGGCATACAAGGCAAGATGACATAAGTGTCAACATTTGATCTCAAGGCTGGCCAATAGAAGAAAGTCTCTACCGCTTTCACTGTAGCATCTATACCACGGTGTCCAGCATACGGTGGAACATGACTTTCTACTAAAACTTTTGGCCTTAATTGCTTCGTAACGCATAGTCTACCATGCATCATAATAAAGCCTTCTTTAAGTACATAGTGATCATGATGTTGACCATTCATCAACTGTTCATAGATTTCTGAAAAATCTTCATCTTCAGCATAGTGTTCTTTCATATCATCCAATTCATTGTGATATGGAATCGAAACAGTTAACACTTGTGGTTTGCGAGATAAAGCATCAGCAACCACATTCTTTTTGCCTTCCACATGCATTATCTGGAAATGAAACATAGATAGAATGTGTTTCTCTGACAACTTTGCCTGTGTGAGAAAGTATCTTAAAGTTTGGTGATCCGTTTGCACTACAAAATCAGCACCAAGCAAGTAGTGCTTCCAACTGGAAAGTGCATGGATCACAGCTAATAATTCTTTCTCATAAATCTGGTAAGTCTTTTCAACATCAGAGAGTACTCTCGTATGCCACGACTCGGCCATTTTGCATTAATACAGCACCAACGCTGTTTCCACACGCATCACATTGCACTACAAATGACTTTGACAGATCTGGCAAAATAAGCACTGGATCTGTAGTCATCTTTTCTTTAAGGCATCTAAATGTTGATTTCTCTTTATCAGTCCATTGCCACTTGACTTTCTTCTTTTCAAGCGCATGTAATGGAGAAGCAATCTCTGCAAAATGTCTTACAAATCTTTTGTAGTAAGAACATAGGCCAAGAAAACTGCAGACATCATGAACAGTTTTCAGATCTGGCCAAGAGACAATTGCTTCTATCTTTGCAAGATCCATCTTGACACCATCTTTGGAAACTATGTGCCCGAGGAAGTGAATCTCTTCCAGAAAGAATTCACTCTTCTTGCCATTAATGAGTAATCTGCTACGTTTAAGCTCATTAAAGACCGCTGCTAAATTATCTCTATGCTCTTCTTCATCCTTTGAGAAGATAATCATATCATCAAAGAATGTGCCAACAAAAGTTCGATAAGGACAAAAGATTTTGTCCATCATCCTGTTAAACGTGGCAGGAGCATTCGTCAATGCAAATGGCATGATTAAGAATTCGTAAAGACCAAATGCAGTTCTAAAAGCAGTCTTATGAATGTCCTCGGGCCTGATTCTAATATGATGGTACCTACTTTTCAAATCTATCCTGCTAAACATTCTTGCTCCCTGCAATCGATCAAGAATATCATCTATGCGCGAAATTGGAAACCTATTCTTGATCGTATTCTTGTTCAAGGCTCTGTAATCTATACACATTCGCCATGAACCGTCTTTCTTCTGAACTAATAACATAGGTGTCACATAGGCTGTAATGCCTGTGACCGACGGCAGACCGGATGGCCATGTCCGGGGTTCAGTGGGAGAGGACGCCCATGCGGAGTCATGGGCAGCCAGGCTAGTGTGGACGGCAGGTCACACACTATATAGCCTGGGGGATGAGGGGCAATCCTCATTCTTCCTCTATGGCTGGGTGGTGAGCCAGAGGCCGTCCCCTCCTGTGGTAATGCCTGTAGCAGCGTTACGGGAATGTAATGCCTGTGACCGACGGCGGCAGATCGGATGGCCATGTCCGGGGTTCAGTGGGAGAGGACGCCCATGCGGAGTCATGGGCGGCCAGGCTAGTGTGGATGGCAGGTCACACACTATATAGCCTGGGGGATGAGGGGCAATCCTCATTCTTCCTCTATGGCTGGGTGGTGAGCCAGAGGCCGTCCCCTCCTGTGGTAATGCCCGTAGCGGCGTTACGGGAATGTAACAATAGGTGAAAAAACGGTGAACTACTGGGCTGAATTAAACCCTTCTCTAAAAGCTCATTAACCTGTGTCATAATCTCTTTCTACTGTGCTGCACTAACCCTGCACGGTGGCCTATTGGGTGGACTAGTCCCTGGAATCAAATCTATCGCATGATCTTCAGGCCTCTCAGGGGGTAACTCTCCTTGTAAAGAGTCTGAGAAACAATCACTGAACGTTTCCAAGAAAACTCTTCTACTTTCATCTAGTGCAGACACATTAGACTGAACTTCATCTACTTGCTTTCCAAAAACCAAGTACGCAGAAAGATGATTTTTCATTACAGATGTAATTGCGGAAGCAGATACAACTGGGACAGACTCTCCTTTAAGCTTCACATCCAAGACATGAGTCTTATCCCTATGTACAAGAGTAATTGTTCTGTTGAAAGTATCCAACACTGCATGTTTCCTGTGACACCAAGGAATTCCCAACATAACATCACAACCTTCCAAAGGCATAATATGAAACTCCTCTGTGTCCACATAACTCTGAATGTGCATACGAAGTTTGCCAAGTATGAGGTAACAGGCTCAAAATGTCCTGGACATGCCAAATCAGCCTGTGCAACTGGCTCCATCTCTTCTGGTCTTATCCCCAGCTTAGCAGCAAGTGCCGGTGTAATAAAATTTGCACGAGCTCCAGGATCAAAGAAAATAAGCACTGTCGCATCTCTAATCTTTCCCCAAGCTCTGCACAACTCTGTCGCATCTGCCATCATCACATGGTTGATCTCCAACCATGTCAGGCACTAAACCAATACTAGGCTTCTTCTTATTTGGCGCTTCTTTATCCTCCGCATCCTTAGATGATTTGTGTGGACACTTAGAAGCAATATGTCCTTTCTCCTCGCAAATAAAACATTTTCCAGCAAGCATTAATTTCTTTTTCTCTTCAAATGATTTGCCAAAAAGCGGCCTCTTCTGCCCTTTACCCTGTTTAACCACAATCTGAGGCGGCTGTTTGACACTTTTCTTCCAGAAGGGCTTTTTCACAAAACTGCTCTTCTCTGGAAACTGCTTTTTCTTCTTTTCAAGATCCTGCTTTGGCTGCAATTGTTTCTTCTGAGGACCTGGAAAACCTTCTTCAGTACCTCTAAAAAGCGCATCTGCCACTTCAGCATTCTCGATCAATTGTACCATGTTCATAACCTTTGTTTTGGTACAATAATTCCTGATAGCCTTTGGCAAACTGCAACAATATTTCTCACTCTGTTTTGACAGGGGTACTGTCCTGTAAGAACTCACAGGCAAGAGTGCTTCCCAAAATTTATTGTTAAACTCCTCCAAAGTTGCACAATTTTCCGCATTTAACTTGTGCCAAGCAGTCATGACATCAACTTCAAACGTATTGGTTAACCAAGAAGCTGCAAATAACTGTTTGAAGTGCATCCATGAAACAGGTGCTAGTCCTTGCATCAAAAGTATATTCCACCATTACAAGGCATTTCCTTTCAGGAAAGTAGTAGCCTTTCGCACCTTAGAGGACTCTGTGAAGTTACCTCCAGAGTATGCAGCATCAAACTGAATAAAAGTCAAAGCTTTTAGCTTAACCTGCATACCGTTGAAAGTTTCAAATGTCACTGCCTGTCCACCTTCTTTAAAATCTTTAGGCACTCTATCACCACTTGTCTCACCTGTCCTGGCTGCCATATGCCCACTCGGGTAAGAAAAACCAGCTGCCGCTGCATTCTGTGTTCTAGGCATCATATAAGGACTCTGCACAGCCTGTAAGCCTGGTTGTAGCCCAATATTAGCATAAAGAGGGTTTATTGCCTCAACAGGCATCATGCCAGACATCCCTCTTGGCATAAATCCCTGATTTACAGTGGGTATTCCAGCCATAGCCTGAAAAATTGATCCACCACCAAAGTATCTAGGATAGGCATCCACTTGAGTGGGAATGGTCTGCTGTAACACCTGCTCATTGCTGCCTTGACCATTCACCCTCTGGTCCTGTGCTTGAGCAGCCTGTTCCACTTGACCTATCTCTACCACTGGTGTCCTTCCCTCATGTCCATGAGCACTAGAAGTTTGCCTTTGTATACGCTCCGTGGCACGACTAGATGATTTAGCCTAAGAATCCTCTTGATGTGATCGCATAAACTTCTGCATACGAGGATTCTTGACAAGCTGCTCAAAGGAACCCACCATACTGAGAAGCTGTGCCATGAACAAGTCTTGCTGCTCCTGCTCCTCATCTTGTGGCTCCATCTGAGTCCTGACAGATGCGGACACCTGAGCACCTGTCACGTCTCTATGGTGTCTATGAGCAGAAGAAGAACTTTCTTCTTCTAGAGGGAGTTTGCCTTTATTCTTCTCTGTCGTAGCTCAAGTCCTATATCCAACAAAAAGCACCTATATCCAAAGAAAGGTATCGTAACCTTTCTCACCTGTAGGACGTGTAACCTGTACTACCCAGCAAAGAAGATCACCTATAATACCTGTGTATGCTCTGTTCACCCAAAACTATCCGAGTTTAAATCCTTACAGAGAAGAATTCAAATCGCCGCGATGGAACCATGGAACCGGTCTATGACAATCATAAAACGGTAGTTCCTTCACAAATCACCTGGTCTTTCACATACACACTGGAAACATAGTCCTCACTCCCTCACTCGACACCTGGTTGGCCCCGAAGTCCGCACCCCTTGCGGTATTTCTTTATCAATTAATCCAAGGGAAATTATGACAATCATAAAATGGTAGTTCCTTCACAAATCACCTGGTCTTTCACATACACACTGGAAACATAGTCCTCACTCCCTCACTCGACACCTGGTTGGCCCCGAAGTCCGCGCCCCTTGCGGTATTTCTTTATCAATTCATCCAAGGGAAATTACAATACAAGGTACCTGTGATTACAAGGTGTGACGTGCGTGTAGCTCCACTGCGGGTGCCCTCACAACGGAGGGATCGGCGACTAGTTCACCACCCAGCCATAGAGGAGAATGAGGATTACCTCCTCATTCTCGGGCTATAAAGTGTGTGGCCTGCCGTCCACACTAGCCCAGCCGCCCATGTCTCCGCACGGGCGTCCTCTCCCATTGAACCCCGAATGGCCTCGACACTTCGACCGAGCGCTGCCATCGCCGCCGATGGTCACAGGCGTTACAGCCTACGTGACATTACCCCCCCTTAAGAAGAGTTTTCGTCCTCGAAAACAAACAGGGGAAATCGCTTGGAAATTGCACTACGGCGTTCCCAAGTAGCTGATTCCTTGTCTCTGTCCTTCCATTTAACTAGTACCTCAGGGTACAGTGTATGGCGGGTTTTGTCGTTCTCGATACCCAAGAATCCTTTCCGGTTCATGTGGTATCTTTGGTGGAGTGATCAATTCCACCAAAATATCTAGAGAAACTACGTTCTCTAACCCGTGAACTGATTTCTTCAGTTTACTAACATGGAAGACAGGATGAACTTGAGAACTCTCCAGTAACTCAAGTTTGTAGGCTACGTCCCCAATCTTCTTAAGGACCTTGAAAGGACTGCAATATCTAGGAGAAAGTTTATCACACTTTCCCGTTTTCATGGTTGCTGACTGCGCAGGAACCTTTAAAAATACAAAGTCACCTTTTGCAAAGGTCACTTGTATGCGTCCTTTATCGGCAAATGTTTTAACGCGATCCTGTGCGCTACGAATGCTCTCGCGTGCAGCTTTGAGCATATCATTCATATCTTCAAGGAACTCCTTGACATATTGAATCTTCTTATTATCTAGGCCTATAGCCAACGGAGACCTCGGCTGAAAACCATACATCAACATGAATGGTGTAAAGCCAGTTGTTGAATGCTTGGAGCTGTTATAAGCAAACTCCAATATGGGCAAATATTCTTCCCAATTTGATTGCTTCTTACTTACATAAGAACGCAACATATCTGTGGCTGTTAAACTTTCTATCTCTATCTGACACTATATCCCCTTTCTTTTAAATCCCTGACCCCTTTTTTTTCTTTATCCACCGATCTCCCTGCCCCATCTCGCGCACCACGGCGCTTGATGTCATCATAGATTTGCGCATACTTGATGGCCTGAGAGAGGTCCTTAGGTTGCAAGGCCTCTACATACTCAAGATTAGGCCTCGTTTGAAGCCTCTCAATGTTTGGAATGCAGATCGATTCCCTTCAACTTGAGTATGAGCTCTCTGTAGTCAGAGATGTACTGGGTGAGGGTCTTGTGTTCTATCGAACACTTGTCCCACGCATCCCAACTTCTCTCTTCTTCCTTGCCTAGCAAAAACTCCTTTCGAAACATTGTTTCGAAAGCTGCCCAAGTGGTAAGACTCATCCACCACTTGTATGCCTTGCCAGACAATAAGAAACTAGCCTCTACGGGCTGCACATGATTAGGCTACTTACGCAGATCATGAATATCCGACCATTTCGCTAAGAACATATTAACAAAATCCTTGTTACGCTCTCGTTCCTCGCCGCCAAAACTAGGCAACGTAAAATCTTTAAGTAACGCCGAAGCTGCCTTTACGGGCGACCTCGTAGGCACTGCGGCCTGTCCTCCCGGGACCACGGGTGAGGCTGCACTGATGCGTGTCGCGTAGGCGGGCGTCTATCACGAGGAAGAGAAGAAGATGTCGAAATAGTGAACAACACGTCTAGGCGTGTGGAGATGCCCTGCAGCATCGTGACAACGTCATTCTGGACCCTCTGTAAGGTCGTCAATTGCGTGTTAACATATCTAAACATCCCACTAGAGCGCTCCGTCTCCGTGAGGATGTCGGCAGGGTCAGTAAGGTACTAGTCAAAGTCATGGTCTGCCAAGAGGTCATCGTCCCCCTCGGCGACGTCAATGTCCATATAATCCAGCTCATCGGCCTGAGCGGTGCCATCGTCAGCCAGGTCGGCGTCCTCTACGGGCATGCCAAGGTCAAGGGCAGGGTCATGAGACGTGGAAGGTGCCTGCGGGTCACGAGACGTGCCCGGAGAGCGCCCTTCCTTACGGGAGACGGCCTGGCGTCTACGGCCAGTCGACTCGATCGGGGTAAGGCCCGCGTCCGAAGAGAGAAGTCCTGAAAACCTACCGGACTAGTGGGTGGGGACACACTGGGACGGACATACATTTTTCTTTACTTGCAATGTAAACAATGCAATAAACCAGAAATACACAACAGTTACAGTAAAAGAAAGAGTAATTTCCAGGCGCTACGGCCGTATGTTTTCTCCTCTAGGTGCACACGTGCAGTGCACACGTGCTGGATGAAATTTCCATTAGGCGCTATGGCCATAGAAGTGTTCACTAGGCACAACGGCTATAGAACGGCTGTCTCTTGAAGGACTCGGCACTACGGCCGTGGGATTTGTCTCTCTTAGCACGCGGTGCTACGGCCGTGTGCGATGGGTCTCTTTCGTGGAAAACGGGCACTACGGCCACACGGCGCGATGGCCGTGTTGGGTTTGTTTCGTGGGGTGTACCGTTGTTTTGTGTGTTTTGTTTTTTTTTAATAAAATAAAAAAAATAACGGGCCGGGCCGGCCCTCGCCGCTTCGGGCGTGGCCGCCCGCCCGTGGGAAGTGTCCTTAGGGCCGAGTCTGGCCGCCGCCAACTGGCTGGCCGCCCGCCTGGTCGCCTGTTGGGCTGGCCGCCCGCTTCATTTTTAATAAATTAAAAATGAACAATTAAAAAATATATATATAAATAAATGTTTTTTTTTCTCCTTTCGTGCGCTGGTCGGCGGCCTGGTGGTCGTTGCTGGCCGCCCGTTGGGCTGGTCGCCTAAGGTTGGCCGCCTGCCTGGCCGGCCGCCTGGACGGGCCGCCCGCCCCCGCTGGGCGCCTAAGGCCGTTTGGTTCTGGACTGTCGCCAGCCACACACACAGCGCCACACCCCCCTCCAGGTTCTGGACTTTGCGGACAGAAATAGCCGCCCCCCCTCCTCGTTTCGATATTTGGGACAGCCGCCCTCCTCCCTGCTTGGAAGTTTTGGGACAGCCGCCTCCCTCCCCCCTCTTGTGCTTCGCGTCTCGCAAAACACAACAGGCTCACACCATGTATGCCTCCGTAAAACAGCCCGCTTCCTCCCCGTGTCACAACAACGAAGAAGGAGAGGGAGTGGGGGAGGAACGAGAGAGAGAGAGAGAGAGAGAGAGAGAGAGAGAGAGAGAGAGAGAGAGAGAGAGAGAGAGAGAGAGAGAGAAGTGCACTTTTTTAGCTTTCCAATTTCTCCAGCACACAGAATTGGAGAAGAAGATGAACAGTGCAAAGTAGGAGTTGACTCACCTTTTTGCAAAAGAGTAGCACAACTTTGCAATTGCATGGGGCCGTTTCGTACGCGATGGTCACGAATCACTCAACCTCGCTCTGATACGAATGTGACGTGCGTGTAGCTCCACTGCGGGTGCCCTCACAACGGAGGGATCGGCGACTAGTTCACCACCCAACCATAGAGGAGAATGAGGATTACCTCCTCATTCTCGGGCTATAAAGTGTGTGGCCTGCCGTCCACACTAGCCCGGCCGCCCATGTCTCCGCACGGGCGTCCTCTCCCACTGAACCCCGAATGGCCTCGACACTTCGGCCGAGCGCTGCCATCCGGTCCGCCGATGGTCACATGCGTTACAGCCTACGTGACACAAGGGCTGTTCACAGCCATAAAACACCTATTCTAGGGAAATTTTGGTAGCATTTCGGTACTCAAACCTTCCCTGAACAAAATTCCAAGCCCCTGGACCTATTCTATGGCCTTCTGTCGCTCAATTGAGTCCAAAACAGTCAATTTCAGATGATTGTAATTTTCTGTGCAGCCCTAATCTTGGACTTGTTTCAACTCCTAATCACCTCCAGTACCTTCCTCTAGCCTCTGGGCACAGTTGCCCCAAGTTCTGGCAACAATTCCCTTGAAAAACAATCCAAAAACAGCCCCAAAACAGAGCTGAATTGGACACCTGCTTGAAGAGGTTATGACCCTCTTCTGTTCCTGCTTGGGTGTAGCAATTAGCTACACCTGTACCTGTTCAATTGAGGCTCTTGCCTCAGCAACCAAGGATTTGACCACAACGTTGTACATGTCAAGAGAATTAGCCTTTCTGCAAGCATAACCATATCATAATAGAAGGGAAAAGAGAGTGATTATGCAAGTCAAGCACCACTCTACATAAAAGCAGGGGAAAAGCTTGCATTCCCTGGCCAACCTGCGATCCACCATAGCTGAAAAATGAAAGGAAAACTCTCTTTTATGAAGAATTTGGGCGCCAGCTTCTCCACAAAGGGAAATTTCGTCAAAATCTGACACTTGGCGCTCATGCCTTGTTTTCCGCATCAAATCTTCTCAGCTAAAAATATCTCGGCTCATTCACAGTTTGACATCACTTCTTCAGCACTTATTGTTCCTCTCATCATTCTTGACATAATGACGCGAGCAGATTTCAGATCGGGACAACTGACCAAAAATAGCAGTTTCCCTAAAATTTAGGAGATATGCCCAAAGCAATCTTTTCAGGTTATCTGACCAACATTCCCTTTCGTGACCACATCAGAAAACGTAATGTGGTTGAGATACAGTGACTTTCTTCATGTGGGGATCTCACATGTGTATCTTCTCTCTTGGCCAAGCCCAATGGCCTGCACCATTCTCAGTGGCCAAGTACATTGTCATGGTCCACTGTTCGTCAAATCTTCAGTGCCCAATCTTCTGGGATTTCAGGGTCCCAAGGCTCCAGTAAACCATCAGTCACACGAAGTCCCAATGGTCCACCTTCTCTGGTCAATCGGTCCAAGCCTATTCCAAGAATCTCGGGGGGACAAATCAACAGCAACTAAAGAACAAAAAGAAAAAGAAAATATATGTATTTACTTAGGTAAATACAAGGAAATCAACAGCACAAGTTCACCACCAGGTGACACTGCCTCTCCAAGCATCCTCAAATCTTCTCCACCTTCTCGTTCATGCCTGCGTCCTCAAGGAAGATTAACTCCAGTCTTTTAGGATTTGCTACAAAAATTAGGCCTTTAAATAACAATGAATATTCTTACTAGTATGTGCTACGCGGTTATCTACGTAAAAAGGCTCTGGAATCCGGACACTCTGAGTACCTCCCTCTTGTCTGCCGGGGTCATCCAGCTACTATAGAACTACTAGGGCATGGTCTGAGAAGGTGATGCCTACCAAGATCCCAACAGACCCTCTCTTGCTCGCCCACTCATCCACATACCATCTGTTAAAATGGGAGAGATTGGCTCTCCCAACCCTCTTGTTTGATCTAGAAAATGCTAGGCTACTGGGCTCAAGTGCAATCTCATCCACATGCCATGCATCTGACAATCTCTGGCCAGAGCAAGGGTGCTCCCATGCAGCCAACCCCTCTCTGTGAATCATGGTAGAGCTGTCGCCTTGCCTATCTCCAGTATCCTCTAGTATATTGAAGTCTCCCTCATTCACCAGATGTCGGCCACGGGAAGGGAGGCCTCAATCAATGTCCATAACTCCTCTTAGCCAACGGTAACATTCGGTGCATGTACATTAAGAAAGCCCATTTTGTCCCCTCCAATGCGCAATGTGACCCATTCTGCTCTCCTAGGCACTATGATACCTCTATCAACAATCATAAGACGATAAGACTTTGCAATAGCAATTCATACACTACCCTAAGCATAAGTTGTGCCAAAACCTATTGACCAAATACATCGCTCTGTCCTCTGAGCAACCGTTCACATTGTCTAGTCCTGCTCTCGCTGAGGTGGTGCTCCTAAAGCATAAGCACATCTATTTGTCCACCCACCAAGGCAGTCCGTAGCTCCTGTCTCAGTCTACCCCTAAATCGACTGTATTGGGGGGCTCCCATGCCATGTACATTGCATGAGATTGCTTTCATGAGACGATCGAGTGGGATGACGATGTCGTGTCTAACAGCAAAGCAAGTCACCTTAGAGGGTATCTTCGACGGCGGGGAGTAGTATGTGTCAGCCTGCCCTCAAGGGAGACCCTCTATCGCACAAAGCTTGGCGACAGAAAGTCCAGCCCACCTTTGCGCAGCTTTGACGCATGCCATCTCTGGCAATCCATCATCGTGAACATATATATATACAAGCATAGTCCCAACATCTATCATCAAGTGGATAATCAAGTCTCTCTCCTCTTCCCCTTTTGCTAGGGGGATCACCATGTATTTTGTTGGGTATAAAGGCCTAAATAACCCCCTGTACATGTTATGTACATTATTTTTATTCTTTGGCCAGGTTCACACTGAACCTGGCCCATTTTTAAAGGTCACTTATAATAATAAAGGAAAACCCCAAAAAAAAGAAGATAGCGTGGGTTTTTCCCAAAATCGACGAGTTTTCTCTCTCTCTTCTTCTGCGCATTCTACTCTGCTTCTCTGTGCCTCCACAAAGTGTACAAATCAGCCAACGCATCTATTCTTGTTGTTCCCCTTGCTTCTGCGCACACTTTCTCGTGCCCTACAACTGGTATCAGAGCGTCCAGGTTCATTCGAAAGACCTGCGCAGGCTGTAAAACAGCAAATAAATCTTTTCCACGCGAAGATTCACTACAAGACAATGCTGCCATACACGCGATAAATTACGAACGCGTGTATGGTCGCGCCTGTATTTGAATAGAATCGGGCGCGTGTATTTTAGCATTTTAAATTCGCGTGTATATTTGCATTTATCAATGCGTGTATAAACGCGTTTATATACACGCATCTATACACGGTAATATTCACGGATTAATACACGCTATTATACACGGATTAATACACGCCACTATACACGGATTAATACACGCATGGCAGAGAAAAACTGAAAAAAAACTGAATTCCTTTACAAAATTAAAAACTATTTTCTTTATACCATCTCACAGTACATTACAGTATACATCATTACACAATCCCACTACATGCATTTACAACAATGAAGTATATTCAAAAATAAATCATGCATATGAGATGATAGAAATATCATCAATTTAGAACGTACAGTGACGGATTGGTTAGGGGTCGATCTCATCTTCAATAAGATCCATCCTTGCCAAACGATCAACATCAATATCCATTTAATCAATTTGTAAGGCTACGATTAAATTTATTCCACTATTGATATTCTGTACTCCATTGATAATGGTATCGATGTCCTGATCATCCTCATCAACATCACCATCATCCTCAATGGTAGGGTCATTCTCATGATCATGAGAAATGGCATGCTCATCCTCATTATCATGATCATCTCTTATTTCTTGATCATCGATCACAACATCTTCAATGGCATGTTCGACATCATCTTCATTGCGGCTTGTTACATCCTCCATATGCTCCATATCAGTGAATGTATTATACATCACTTTGGAACGTGGTGCAATAGGGATGACGTACCACCATTTGATGTCATGCACCATTGGTAGATAGATAACCTACTCAAATACACATAGTACAGTAATTAATTAGCATATCAAAAGTCAAGGGGTACGCGAGCTTAGATATATATGTACATGAAACACATTAGTAAAAAAATGCATACTTGCTCACATTGTTGTGGCAATACGAGCCTATCTTTCTTTGTTTGCCAGAACTTTGTAGAGTCAATAGTTACATATCCACTTGCATGGCGTTTTATCGTTGCATCAGGCCCTTTTTCCACCACGTTCATTTTTGCCATTTGACATCCAAAACATACACAAAGAAGCGACAAAAGTCAAGCCTAAATATGTCTTGGATTATGCCACAATAATCATCCATTTTTCCATTAGCTCCCTCAAAGCTACTAATGACACCGCAATCTTGTGTATTTCTCTTTTCATCAATTCTTTGTGTTCGAAAATGCTTGCCTTCACACCATATAGCATTGAACATAGTGCACTGGACCAAAATAGAAGCAATATTTGTGTAAGCAATGTGAATAAATATTAAAAGCAAATCACTTACAACTAATGCAAAACATTAGTTCTATGTACCTTTGACATGCATCCTCGTGCATACTCCCATTCTTCCGCCGTGATGTGCAGCCCCTCGTCGCTCTCTGCTCTCTCCATTTCCTCATGCAACCAATCAACATGGATATCATTCGGAAGTGTTGCTAGATGCTTAGGGTACGCCTTCCGAGAGCCATGTTGCCTTCGAAAGAGAGCTCTTTCTGCTTGCCTTTTTGTCTTTGCATCCTCATATCTTGTAACCCATCTGCTCATCACATCACTATTAAGGATACAAGTAAAATTGAGATCATCAATCAATGTTCTGTCAATTACTTTACTCTGTCCTTTTCCTTGAGGCACAATAGAGGTCATCCTCAAGTCCTCTTCATTGCTCCATAGTCGTGGCAAAGAGCTGTCCACCTGACCAAGAAATTCTGAAATATATACAAGAGACTCTTGTATCAACCAACCCTCGGCCACGCTTCCTTCAGGCCTTGCACTTTGCCTCACAAAGTCTTTTAAGGTCTTCATGAAGCGCTCTAGGAAGAACATCCAGCGTGCATGCACAGTACCACATAAAGCAATTTCGTCCACTAAATGCACAATGAGATGTAGTTGACTTGTGAGAATGGTTCGCGGAAAAGTCTCCTCTACCACACAAACCACCTCCACTGCCATAACACTGCTATGGATTTGCACTTGAACATGTGTTTGATGCGAGGAATTATAGGAAAGTGTCGCAAGACTTTACGAGGTACATCAAAACTCTTCATATCTGTTCTGTACCTTGCTTCACCACAAGTGGGACAATGTAGAGCCTCCTTATGCGTCCCACGAAAGAGAATGCAATCATTGACGCATGCATGTATTTTATCATAATCCAGTCCTCCAAGAGATGTCACATAGCGCCTCGCTATGTCTCTTGAGGTGGGTAGTCTATTTTCCTTTGGAAGCATGTTTGATAATAGCCTGCATGCAATATCATCAATTATAATTAGTCTTAAATCCTAAACCTTAAACCACTAATTCAAATTTGTAAGTTAGAATGCTTACTTCAATAATGCGTCAAGACTTGCATTGCTCCATCCATAAACTGTTTGTATGTTAAGTAGTTCAAGTGAAGCACGTAAAACAGAGAATGTGCACCCTTCAAACACCGGTGTTGATGAAGCCTTATAAAGATGCTCTTGTTCCATATCATCGTCGTCCATACCTTTGGGATCATCCTTAAAAAGATTCCGCATCATATCATCAAGCACCTCCTCTTCCACAACTTCGTGGGGTGCAGGGCTATTGTCATCCCTTTCCCACTCATCTCTGACAATAGATCCCGAAGCTCCAGCATCATCTCGTCGACGCTTTACGTGCTCTCGTCGTGCGTAGGGTACCATGTTAGGGTGTGGTACTGCATCCTGCTTCAATTAGAGTTTATATATTATAACTCTATTAATTTAATTTGGATACCATGAGTCATTTGAATACCATCAATTTACATCTACTCACCTCTAAACCTGTTTGATTCCATTCTCCATACATGGAGATGTGATTCAAGGTAATTCGACGTGCTCATACAATGCATCCTTGACATCGATTACATATACATTTGATCCGTTGTCCCAACCACACATCGCGATTACGATGACGCATTGTCTCATCTTCCCCAGAACTGCTTGAAGAGGTTGATGACATCCTGTGTACAAACCAGAAAACACAAAATCATAATATGTTTTTAATGAAAGTATAAAAATCGCGTGTATTGACGCGGCTATTTCCTAAAAATTACGTGTATTAACGCGGCTACTTCCTAAAAATCGCGTGTATTAACGCATGTAATTCTTGCAAAACGCGTGTATAAACGTAGCTAAAACATCATACACGCGAATATACACGCGTTTATAAACGCGACGGTATGTTTAAACTAAAAATAGCCCGCCTTCCCCAAATATAGATTTTGAACTAACATATCAACACTGCTTTCGTTTTCGCCTCTTCCAACAGTAACGAAACCTAAGTGCAAGGAGGGAGCAGAGAAGGAGCACACACGGGAGAAGGAGGGAGCAGAGAAGGAGCAGAGAGGACTCACTTTTTCAGAGGTGAGTCAGTTTGTCCTGTGTCTTGTCTCTTTTCTCAGATTTGTTTATGCTATTTGCTCTTTGCTTTTTGGGTTTGTCTCCGTCCTTTTGCTTCTGTGCACACGATTGGGTGAATGATTCTGACAGGGGCGACAATGGTCCTTTTATAAGGACACTTTGTCTTTGTCGAGGGTCGGTCCTTTTGAAATTTTTTTTTCGCAGGTCACGTGTAGAAACGCGTGTAAAAGCGCGTGTACTCTGTCTGCGGAGTCTGTTCACGCGTATATACACGCGTTTCTGGACAGGTGTATACACGCGTTTTCTGACGGGTGTATACACGCGTTTTTGCACGGGTGTATACACGAGACTGCGTTTCAGAATTCATGATTTGCAGGCAACACAACTGACTTGAATGATGATATTTGTGTGAGTCAAGAGACAGCCCATGATGTACATGAAGATATTTGTTGCAGGTTCTTTATGGATATTCCAGGTTCTTCATCCGATCCATTTGCGTACAGCAATTGGCTGATGGAGTTGCTGAATCATTTTGGGCGCCATCCTGGTCCGGTTGAGCTTACAGAGTATATGTATGCCCATCCCCCTCCTTCCCCGCCTGGTGTCTATACCCCTACCGCGAGTATCCAGGGCACTCCAGTGCCGTCTATTCCTCCGAGTCCGACGAGACGGCATGCAGCTTCTCCTCTTCCACGTCCACCGAGGAGACATACCTCATCCCAGACACACTCACGTACACCCTCACAGCCACCATCACGTGCTCCCTCAGAGCCACCGTCACGTCAGGGCTCACAGCCACCGTCACGTAGACAATCCCCCAGTCGTGACTCCACCTGCAGCAGTAGGAAGAGTGGGAGTGGAGGATGCGGCGGCGGGTGCTTTGGTGGGGGAGGTGGGGGAGGTAGGGGGAGGTAGTAGGGCACGCGGTGAGAGAGGAGATAGAGGGAGAAGAGTTAGAGGAGACAGTTCGGAAGAGGAGGAGATGAGAGAGATGGAGAGAGTGGTCTGCTATGATGTGACGGATAGGGGCGGGATAGTGATGGATGCGAGGGGGAGGGAGGTAATGGAGTACATGCGTGGGGTAGTATCAAACTCATATAGAAATTGTTTTATTAAATTTAAAGATCAAAATAGCCGATTAGTTGGGAAGGTGATAGAGGCTGTACATAGTCGGTACCCCAATCCCCCACATGCTACATTCTCGGATGTATGGGGAAGGACGCGAATAAGGGAGATCTTAAGTAATAAAAGATCTCACCTTAAAAAACTCGCGTACGATGACCGGCTAAATGTAGCTGCGGGTGGCTATCCTGCCGAGAAACCTGCCACACTGCGCACAAACACGAGTGGAAGGAGGCAAAGAAACGAGCAGAGGGTGGCGTGAAGAGCAGGCAGCATGTGGAGGCACGATGGATCCAGATGGAGACCATTGGATCTTCGCATTTCGGATCTGGCGGCGTCGAGTCATGGGAGGCAGAGCTCGTAAGTATCTTGCCACTTTATTTGATTGTTTACTTAATTCATTGATTCTATGATTGTTTTAATCTTACAAATTGTGTTGATTATGATACAGCGAGACGGGTTACGGGGAGGAAGCCCACAACCCACGATACTGCGTATGCTCGCCAGCATAGCAGACGTGACACGTGGGCCATCTTCAGAGCCGAGGGACGTATTACGGACGTGCAGTTTGAGATGGCCATGAGACCATACGGTCGACAGGTACTTGAAAATTCTAAACGAATGATTTTGGTTTATTGAATTACATATATATATACTTATATACTATATATTACTTGAACAGGCACAAGCTGCTGATGATCCACCGGCCGCCACTGCAGAGGGTGGACGTGAGCACTACTCATCGGACATTCCAACCGATGTGAGCTCATCTGAGCATGGAGGGAGCACCGAGTCATCATCTGGGTCTGAGTAGTACTCAGACTTATAGTATCACATTCCATATTGAGGATGTGATTGTATATATTTTTTTGTAAACTGAAGCCATGGGCTACTTCGAGATATGGACTCCCTTGTATACATGTATGAAATTTTGATAGTAATATTGAATTGATTGATCGATAGTATTATATTCATGTCTGTCTTGAATCGTGTATTGACAATGTATGCATTCATGTCGTTCTTGTCTTAATCTCCCTCGTGCATATGTTCTTTGTGGATGGTCTAATGGGATGGTCTAATGCACACAAAAAAAATCCAGAGAGTGCTATTGGGTGCTGGAATGCTGGAACAGTATTCAGGCACCAAATAGCACTCTCTGGATTTTTTTTTTGCTCTCTGTTCGCGTGTATAAACGCGTCAGAACTGTAAAACTCGCGTGTATTTACGCGGATACTCTGTAAAATACGCATGTATTAACGCGTGAAAACTGACAATTACGCGTGTATAAGTGCATCTAAATTAAAGAAACGCGTGTATAGACGCAGGTATAAACGCGTCTGAGACATCTGAACTGAACAGAACGCGGCTATACACCCGTGTATAAGCGCGTGTAAATTAAAAAAAGGCGTGTATAGCCGCATGTATCAACGCGTCTGTAAAAAGAACGCGGCTACACACCCGTGTATAAGCGCGTCTGAGAGGTCCTATACACATGCTTTTACACGCATGTCTGTGGCCGCGATGATACACGCGCTGATACACGGGCCCGCTACTTTTTTTCACAAGTCATTTTTAGCGGCTAGGAGCGCGGGTATGAGCCCGATCCCTTGTAGTGATTCCCACTTCTATCGCGAAGACCCTTGCTACCGGGCGCAAGGGGGTCACCAAAACAGCTCAAAACAGGCTGTTTTTAGGTCAAAAACAGGTTATTACAGCAATACGCAGGTTTACAAATCATGTATTGACTTGTGGGAACACATGTAACAGGTGTTCATTGCGTAAAATTGTATGGACAGCTGAAAAACAGGTGCTCTAAACTGAGTATGGACAGCTGAAAACAGGTGCTCTAAACTGAGTATACAGCTGAATATTCAAATTTTGTGCTGATTTATCCTACTGCATCTAATTTGTATATACACTTGTGGTTTTGTCGAGATGGCTTCTACCTCTTCCACATTTGACATCAAAAGTTTGATGGAAGGCAAGGAAGACCCACAGGTCATCAAAAGATTTATCCTAAGCTCTCCAAGAGGTATTATGGTCCTAAAGTTGCAGGGATTCTGTGATGCAGACATGGCGGGTGACTTGGACACTAGGAAATCTACCAGTGGGTATGTCTTTGCAGTTGCTGGTGGAGCAGTCTCTTGGTGTTCTAGGTCGCAAAAGATTGTGGCACTGAGTACTACTGAGGCTGAATATATTTCAGCCACCCACTGAAGCTTCCAAGGAAGCTATTTGGTTGGGCAGACTTGCAGAGGAGCTTGGTATGCCTGCTAGTACTCTAGTGTTGGGATGTGATAGCTAGAGTGCTGCCTATTTGGCCAAGAATGCCACGTTTCATGCTCGTACCAAGCACATTGATGTGAGGTATCACTTCATACGTCAGGTATTGGAGGATGGTCTAGTCACTTTGACTAAGATCAAGACACAGGATAACCTTGCAGATGTTCTCACCAAAAGTCTTGCTAAGGCTCAACATGAGCATTGCATACAGTTGGTGGGAATTGGTTAGCTTAAAGGCGTCATTTATGCCTTTAAGTGGGAGGTTGTTGGGTATAAAGGCCTAAATAACCCCTGTACATGTTTTGTACATTATTTTTATTCTTTGGGCCCATTTTTAAAGGTCACTTATAATAATAAAAGAAAACCCAAAAAAAAAGAAGATAGCGTGGGTTTTTCCCAAAATCGACGAGTTCTCTCTCTCTCTTCTTCTGCAATTTCTACTCTGCTTCTCTGCGCCTGCATAAAGTGCACAAATCAGCTAGCGCATCTGTCCCTGCTGTTCCCCTTGCTTCCACGCACACTTTCTCGTGCCCTACAGTATTGGCCAACTGCCAAAATAATGCAAGTTTGTCTGATACGTCAAGGCTACCAATATAATGCAAAAACCCAATCACCTAGTCCCTCACAAAGACCTCTGCACTCTCTGGTGTCCAGCCCCCCGTGGGTCCTCCACATAGTGGAAAGGAGAAAGTCACCACAGAGTGAAGAGCTAGGAGGGAACTCGCAGAGCTGCATACCACATGAACTTGTATCTTAGTATCACGTGTCAGTGCTTGGGTAGAGCCCATGGGGTCAAATACTTGCAAAAAATCATAGCCAAAACAGTCGCAAGTTCGGTCTCCCAGACTACTAAATCCCCGCCGAGGGATGGCTGATGTAGACGAAGAAAGCACATGGAGAAGTGATCTGTCAGTAGAGCCAAGCTCAAGGCTTCGTGCTGCCTTGTTGGCCCAGAAGGCAAGCTCAAGGCTTCGTGCTGCCTTGTTGGCCCAGAAGGCTATTTGTGTTTGGTGAGGCCTAGGGGAGGGGGAGGTCGTGGGAGAAGGCGAGGCTTAGGGGAGGAGAGGCTGGAAGAGGGAGGGGGGGGGGGGGGGGGGGGGGGGGGGGGTTGGGGGGGCTACGTTGTGGCGGTGGCGGTTTGAGAAGCCCCGGTTGGCGCGGTGGTGGCGGGAACAACTGAGGGGGCAGCCGGATATGTATCCTTTGTCATCGAGGTCACTTCCTCCTCCTCAGTCTCCTGGTTCCCTGTCAGGACCCACTGTTGTGCTGGCCTCGTAGGGAGCAAGGTCTATCCTCTAGGG
Organism: Cibotium barometz; assembly: GCF_041138505.1. Lineage (NCBI taxonomy): Eukaryota > Viridiplantae > Streptophyta > Polypodiopsida > Cyatheales > Cibotiaceae > Cibotium > Cibotium barometz. The sequence continues at coordinate 20,698,651 of NC_141091.1, forward strand.
TGACGAATGGGTACTTGTTTCCATTCACCCTCTGCGGACTATGGACCCTTCGGGGCTACTGTTGTAGGTCGTTGAGAGGCTGTCGTTGACACAAGATTGGCTTGCGATCTAGGCACAGTTGGGGTTGGCGCCGAGGGCACGCATGAGTCTTCACGTCTACAAATGAAGCACTGGTTCGGTAAGTCGGAATACTTTACCCTCTGTGTAATCCATCCTCTGCTTAGGATGGGTAGTGAAATCTCCTTTGGGAGGTCCGATATGTTTGTACTCACTGAGGGAAGGCTGGTGCCTTGAGCACTGTGTCGAACAGGCGGCCTAGTGCCTCAAGAAAAGGCATGTACTCCTTCCTGAGTCCAGGGAAGCAGACCGCAAGTGAAGAGCCTATTGCCTCAGTAAGAGGATCGATAGAAGTGTTGAAGCCAGCTTAAGTTGTGCGCAATGCAATAGAGCTCCGCATAAAAACCTTGGTCGCCATCTCTGGGATCTCGAACTTGATCTGGTAGTATCCTCGCCCTATGGTTTGCAATTGGTGGTTGAAGGTGCTTAATGAAGAAAAAGCATACAAAATGTAGGCCAAGTTTAAAGTTTGGTTGAACAAGAAGTTTCTTCCCTCTATGTTTGAAGTGGATATGCAAAAAGAGTGGAACGGTTTGCGTTAGAAAGAAGGTGAGAATGTTGAAAGCTAGAAGAAGGTGAGAATGTTGAAAGCTACATTAACAGATATTCTGCTCTCCCTTTGAAGTTTACTTCTTTCAATGATATATCTCCTCTCACAGAGATGAGAAAATTTGTTAATGGATTGCATCCAAAACTTGAGAATGCGGTCAACATGATGGATCCTACAACTTTGGAGATGGCTCAAGATAAAGCAATACAAGCTGAAGCTCTACATATGCCTTGGATGGTGAACAAGGATAAGGATGATTATGAAGATCAACCCCAACGAAAGAAAGGAAAATTTGGTGGGTCCAACAAAATAGAGAATGGGGAATCCACGCGGAAAGAGAAGAATCTACCTCCTTTACTTCTCTAATGGAGAATACTTCTCTAATGACATGCATAACTTTATGTATCACAAGGGAATTAAACATCAGTCAACCATGGCTTATATACTATAGCAAAATGGAGTGGTGGAGTATAAAAAAAGGACAACCATGGAAATGGCACGTACAATGTTGAAAGCAAAGGATCTTTCTAGTATTTTGTGGGCTGAAGTAGTTGTAACTGCCACACATATTTTGAACAAGTGTCCTACACGTGCTTTTTTTAATAAGACACCTTATGAAGTTATGTATATTAAGAAGCCAAATGTGGGGTATTTTCCTAATTTTGGAGGCAAAGCCTTTGCACATATGCCTACTCAAAAGTGAAAGAAACTTTATGAGAAAAGATAGTGGGTATCATGGTAGTATATATGCCCACCAGCAGCAAGGGTTAGAAACTCTATGATGCACATACTACGAGGATATTTGCAAGCAAGGATGTCATATTCATGAGATTGAGACTCTTGATTTATCTAATTTTGGTGGTTCTTTTGTGAATAGTGATTATGAACTTGGTCATGTAAAGTTACCTTCATAGGAAAAAGTAATGATGAGCCTTTTGATGACAAAGCGACTAGAAAAGCAAAATGCATGCCAAAATGGCTTGTAAAAATGATGCAAGATGCAAAACAAAGTTATGTATCACAAAGCCAGAGAAGAAGTGGGTAGAGAAAGCATGAAATGGCTATAGAGAAAGAAGAGAGTGATTGCATCATAGATTATGCTCTGTTAAGCATTAAGGAATCTGAAGATCCTATGTCTTCTGATGAGCAAACTAGTATGCATATAGCCTTTGGCAATGGGATATGAAAGCAGAAATGGATTCCATAGTGAGGAACAATACTTGGGAGCTTCTTGATACACCACTTGTTCATACACATGTCATTGGATGCAAATGGGTCTTCAGGACTAAGCATAAAGTAGATGGTAGTGTTGATAGGTGTATAAGACACGTCTAGCTACAAAAGGGTATGCACAAAAGAAAGGAATTGATTATGATATAACCTTTGCACCAATTGCACATATGACAAGATCAGACTAGTTACAGCTATGGCAGCCCTCAATTCATGGAATGTACATGAACTAGTTACAGCTATGGCAGCCCTCAATTCATGGAATGTACATGAACTAAATGTAAAGACTATGTTGTTAAGTAGAAATTTGGATGAGGAAGTCTTTGTAGAATAACTATCTCAATTTTTAGTGCAGGTCATGAAGCATAAAAGTATGCAAGCTTAAAAAAGCTCTATATGGTTTGAAATAGGCAGCACCAAGTGCATGGCACAAGAAAATATATGTACATCTTCTTAGACACAGGTTTTAGAACGATCCTTCAGAACCATCATTATTGTACGTACTTGTTGATGATGAGGACATAACAATTGTTGTGCTTTATGTAGATAACATTCTTGTGATAGGTAGCAGGGAGGGAAGAAAAGCTTGTGTAGGTAAAGCAAAATCTACAATAAGTTTTTGAGATGTTTGGATCGATAGCAATCTCTTGGGCATGCAAGAAGCAAGAGACAATATCTATCTCGACATGTGAAGTGGAATACAAAGCACCATACATAGCCACAGAAATTTGTATGGCTTCAATAGTTGCTTTCTCATCATGCCTTGATTGGTGGTACATGCATACTATGCAATAATCAAAGTGCTATTGCGATAGTCCATAATCCTATATTTCATGGATGCATGAAGCACATAGACATTCAATATCATTATGTGCGAAAGCAACATCAAAAGGGCAACATCACTCCTATATATGTATCCACATCTAAAAATGTGCAAGATATCTTTAGAAAGTACATTCTAATAGTAGTTTTCGATAGACAATGGGGGAATTGAAGTAGGTGTGTCTATCAAAATAGATTTACATAGCTATATATAGAGAGTATTTTTTGGTTATTTTTAGGGTCACACACAATTGAAGCAAGAAGAAGTTTTGAGCATGCAAATAAAATGAAGGTGCAGCATTGTTGTTGTGTAACCGTATCACAAAGTGAGGGGTTATGTGTGTGCATAGCCCTTAATTGATGAAAGAAAAAGACATCGGGTACGTGAAACTTGTCTATTATGTAAGTAAATCTTTAAACAAAACAGAGAAAAATTACAACACCATTGCAAAGGAAGTTCTTGTTGGCATGATTTATGTAGTGAATAATTCTAGGCACTACTTGCTGGTGGATAGTACACTTGTACTTCATGTGGACCACCAAGCTCTAGTATATATAGTCAATAAGGCCTTTATGATTGGAAAGATAGCAATATGGATGATGATATTATAGGAATTCAATTTTGTCATACAATGCACTCCACATAACAAAATTTCATTGCTGACTTCTTATCCCGAGTTAGAAAGTTCTAAACTAGAAATGGGAGTGGTGTTGGATGAGCTTATAGATGTCAACCCTTTCACAATAACCGAATACTAGGGGGGATGATTGGGATGAAACATGAGGAAACTTTCTAATTATTGGACTATCAATTTCCACCAAAATCGACAAAAGACAAGAGAAGGGCAACTAGCATCATTAAGAAGCAGGGAGGGATTTCACAGTCCTAAGAGTACTCTTTTAAGAGAGGCATAGATCAGGTGGTTTGGAGATGTATTCCATAGCATGAGAAAAGGGAAATACTAATAGAATCGCACCAAGGACTGGCAGGGGGTCTTCAAAGAAGAGAGATCATGCCAAAGAAAATATCTGAGGTAGGATTGTGGTGGCCTACCATGAATAAGGATGTGTATTATTTCACAAAATAGTGTGATATATGACAAAGGATATGGCATTGCAATGAGAAGGATAGGATGCACATACACCCAATACTACCTATGGGGCCATTCATGAAATGGGTGCTAGACTTTGTGGGGCCAATGAAGCCAAGTTCAAGGAATACTCAATGCTGATACAAAATAGTGGCCATGGACTACTTCACAAAATGGCCTAAAGCCATGGCATTTTGGGGCAACACAGGCAAGGAGGTAGCCTAATTATTGTGTAAAAAATATCATAATAAGGTTTGCGTGCCCTAATGAATTAGTCAATGACCAAGGGAAGAATTTTATCAATGATGTCATTGAGGAAATCAGGGCTAAGTACAAGATCATACATAAAATATCCATGGTGTATCATCCCCAATGCAATGGTTAGGTAGAATCCACAAACAAGACGCTAGTGAATATAATAAGGAAAATTGTAGAATCCAATACAATAGACTGAGACTAGAAATTGGATAGTGCTTTTTTGTGGGCTTTCAAAACATCATATAAAGTCACAACTAGTATGAGACCATTCAAAATGGCATACGGTTTTGAAGCCATAGTCCCCATCGAATTTGTGGTACCTATTATGAGTGTAGCAATTCAAGAGAAACTTCCCATGATGGAAGAATCTAGAGAACATAGGATACATGAATTGCTTAAAATAGAAGAATCTAGATAGGAAAGTGTCTATTGAGCTTAAGCCATACAACAAAGGGAAAAGGCTTGGGCAAATAGGTATAAGAAAAACAATCTCTTTAAGAAGAGGGATAGAGTGTTGTTATTCAACTCAAGGATGGGGAAGCACCCAAGAAAACTCAAGTTAAGATGGACTCGGCACATCATAATAAATGAGAAGGTCAAACCAGGAACATTCACCCGTGATAAATCTTGATGGTGCCATGTGTGTAAACAAGGTGAATGGTTACAAGCTAATGCCTTACTATGCTTTATTCGACGATGAGGAGGGCATACCCCAAGTGCTAAACATCACGATAAAACCCTTAGAAGAGAAATGGGTCACCACTAGAAGCCTGGAAGAATAGGGGAGCTCAACAATTTTGGGAGAAACTAATTGAAAAATAACTCATTTTTTCACACATTCTCTTATACACATGCATATATGCACACATAGACATATACACATTCATACATGCACTGGCATGCACATATGCCCATAGACATATAGACATAGATGAATGTGCACACACACACCGACATACAAATATGATAACCAAAATTCCACGATAATGAGGACACCACTTCAGCAATGCTAGTACACACACACCACTCTCTCTCATGCATAAGAAGGAATAATGGTGGTGGTGGTGAAAATGATAAGCATGGTGGCACACAAGAATTCTTGTGAGAAATTTTTGGTGTAGGAATAGTAGCATGGCATACAGCTTTGGGGGAGGGAATTAATGATGAGGCGCTCGATGCATGTACCAAGGTAGTGGGCAAGCATTTCATTAGCAACATTGGCCAAAGCATTTTGGAGTATAGCAATAGAATAGCAAAGGAATTCCACCCCAACATACTCATCCCTTTTTTGTAAAAACCCATAAAATGTATAAATTCATTTTTTAAATTATCTCCTCCTAGCTACCTCATCTTATCCTCCCACCTCACCCTTTGTATCTTCTCATCCACATGTGAACAAAAAATTCAACACAAACATACTCATGCCCAGTAAACCCCCATTATCTACTTGCATAAATGCCCCCCATATCCTTTGTAAAGGGCCCTCTCATTCTCAAACCCCACTCCCATGTTTTTGGGGTTAACTTGGGGGCTCACTTGGATGCTTATGCATCACCCTCCCTCTCACCCTTTTACCTCACCTTCACCCACTCACAACTGGGGCCTCACTTGGATGATTTTGCCTCACCATCTTCACTATCATGCTTTTTGGGGTTCTCTTTGGGGCATTTAGCTCAAGCTCATAGATACTTTATGGTCTTGCTTCTTCTCCTCCTTTAGGCCTCTCCTCTCTACTTAGCCTCTTCCTTCACTAACTTTCTTAGCATTTCTCCCATGTGATGCCCCTCTCTCTTGCTTTGAATCCACACTTGAGTCTTATGCACTCTTTATTGGCCTCGTAGCAAGACCTATCTTCTTCTTCCATCTCCTCCATGCTCAATGATGCATTGTTTTCTTGCCCTTTGTGTACTGCTTACCTTGTACCATGGCAAAACCGCTTGCCCTTTTGCACTAGCATCATGGTATGATCTTATATCCCTCTCATTTGGTCGATGATCTTCTATGAGAATCTAGCCCAGGCATGCTAAACCCATGCTCTTTTCATGCTTCATTCCTTGAGAATTTACAAGAGCTCATTTGTGCTACACCCATCACCCTTATATAGTGGTTTTACTCATTTTCATGGTAACACCATGCCCATTTATGCTCAAAGTAATGGTGGCATCATGCTCATTTCTCCCTAGTGCCTTGTTCCCTTAATGCCACAAGGTTTTACCCAATTCTCTCATTGTGTTTTGGCATCCCTTTCATGTTTTTTGTTGCCTTCTTATAGGTAGGATTTATTCCTCATAGTGTGCATTAATTATATAGGGAGAGTGGTCTTGTTTTGGGAAATTCTCTTCATTGGTTTGTGTGTGGCATATTTGTGATGGGACTCTTAGCCCTTGCTCCTAGCATCCATGAAAACCCTCTTCATAGCTTGTCATCTTGCCATGTGCATTGCATTTTGTGTGTGATCCTAGCCCACTCATACTAGGTGGTGACCCATTATTCCTTTTCATCCTGGTGTGGTTTGGGAGAGCTTAGACATAGAGGCCTCTTGGACTTTCTTTTTCTGTCCTCACCTCATTAATTGGTTGCCCCCACCTTTGGTTCTATCATTAACTGATGCCCCATCATTGAGGATTTCTCAAGGCAACCTTCAAGTTTACAAGACTGAGCGTGGTGTTTTCAATCATAAATTGGTGCTACCTGATGCAAAAATTTTGAGCACATTTGGTTTGTAACAATTATGGCCTTACCTTTAATGATGGGCTTGCATGTTAAGCTGAAAGTTTAATTTATTGTGGTCTCCATCAAGCTCGAAGAGGTGCAACAAAGGGGTTGAATTTGCATCTTATGCATAATTGGTCTATGTGATTATGGATTTTCCTAAAAATTATATGAAGGAAGGCCATGTGTATAGCTTCAAGTTTTCATGAATAATGAGTAGAAAGGATAATGAAGTGGTTATGGTGGTGAATCTCGTCACTCTTGCTTGGCAAGCAAAAGCCAAGCTATGGTATAATGGCATTAACAAGCACATCCAATGTGGCTAGAGCACTCTCAAAGAAGCCTCCTCCTCGGATTTTAGCCATAAAGAGTCTATGGAAGATGTGTTGAGGAATTTGCAGTGGCTTTCAACAAGAATTGGAGACTACATATCGAGCCTATAAAAATACATTTCTTGCGATCCTAGCACAATTAGGTGTACACTATTGTGATCATCCTTGACATGCTTGTACATTCCTCAATGGTCTTTCTTGCACCTTGCAATACAAAGTGCATTCTAAATGCTCTAGCTCACTTGGTGATTCATTGCACATTGCATGGGTGAAGAATAGATAATTGATGTATTTGCTAGGCATGGTGGATGAATATGCTTCTAGAGGGAAAGCCAATTCACGCACATGACTAGAGTTTGAAGTGATTCTCTGACTTTGTTAGCCCAAAGTTAATGAAGTGTTGTCACCAGGTTGTTGCAAGATGTAAACAAATGCCTGTTTTTTTACTGTTTACAGGGTGCCTGAGTGGACAAAACTGGGCACCCTGATCTTGCAACCACCCCACCATTGCACATGGAAGAGAAGGAATACATTAAAGAGGTCATTTTTTAAGTAGCAAATTTAGTATCTTCACAAGGCAACCATGATGAGGAACATGCAAAAAGAAATGTGAAGTGTGAAAAGAAGTCCGTGATTCAGCTTGTAGCGATTTTTCAACTTGTTTGTGATCAACACAAAGCCTCAACAAAGGAAGAACAAAGTGCAAAAGTAATTTTATTCTCTAATGTTTTATTAAAGATGCAATTGAACTAGAAACCAAAGGGGAGGGCTTGTCACCCAAGGTTTGTGATAATCTAACACATGACAATGTTGTCCTGATTAGTTCAGTAAATGGAAGTGTTGATGCATGCACATTTTTAGACTCTTTGTTTGGGGAAGATGATTGTGAAGTTATGAAGAATGAGAAGCAACAAATGGCATTGAGCTTGAATGATTGGGTAAGTTTTAGTTCAGTATGTATTTGGTGTTGGTGATGTTTTGGAGATGGACAATGCCTCCTATACATCATTGCAGGATTAAAAGTCCTGAAGATGTGTGATTCCTCTAACCTTGATTTAGCTATTGGCACTTATTTTACCAAGTCACAAGATGAACTTTCAACTTGGTTTTGTTTGGAAGAAATAAATTTCAATGAATCTCTTATTCCACTTTTGCAAGAATGCGGTGATTAAGAGCAATTGATAGGTATTGTGCCAAGCACATTTATCTTAAAGGAAGAAGATGATGATTGGAACTTTGATGAGCCCACATGTGTCATGAATGATGATATGCAGATGATTGTAAGGACCGCATCTTTGAAAAAAGGTAAGATTAGTGAGTAGGTTTTTGAAGATTAAGCAATGATGGATGTGCATTTGGACAAATATTTTATACAAGAAAAAAATCGATATGTTGTTTTAAATACTAAGGATATAGATGAAAGGGGCTAGTGTGCTATGAAAATCTCCAAAGCACCCCCACCAAGTTTTCTAGCTAGTTTGGAACGCATTTCCACACCTCCTATATGCATGGAGCTTTTGTGGAGCAATAGGAGATTGGCTTGGCCCTTCAACATCATCTTGCTCTTTATTGGGCACACTGTGGTAGATTCTTCATTGCCCTTAGCAATAGTTTTTTCTTTGCCCCCTTAGATCCTTCACCCCCTTGACTATTCTAGTATTTGTGTCTCTTTAAAGCCTTAAATATAGCAGTATACTTATAATAAAAGAAGAGTAGCTTGTTTCCTATATCACTTTTTCATAACCTATTTGGGTTCATTTCTAAGCTAGGCTTTTGTGAAATGCAATTCTATTCTCCCATGATCTCAACATGTTAGCAGTATGATTCGCCACCCATTCTTCCTTAGGCTCTTTTATCTTTCTTACGTCCCATAATAATTTCCCTAACTTTGTTTGGATTATTGTATAAGCCTTTTTTGCATATCTATATTTTAACATCTCCAAAGTGAGCTTTGCTTTGCACATGTGACCTATATGTGAATCGGGCCTAGGCAACATATCATTGGTCTTAAGACGACCAATTTTGCGTGATGGGACAACTACATTGGAGTCCATGCTTCACTTTGGGACGATGAACCATATTGATTCATTTCTCACATTTTTGCTTCTTGTTGTTGATACACTTTCTTAAGGTGTTGTGGGACACATTCATGAAGGTTTGGGACCAAGGTAAGCACACATACAAGCTATCATCAATGATCTAGAGGCATATTTATGCTTCTAGATCATGGGAGGGCTAATAATATCAATTTTTTGCAAGCATATTCTTTTGCATCAATAGCCACCCCCCACCCTTCTCCTAGCTCGTAGATAATTTCTACATGATGTTTTTGAAAATGTATAGCGGTAGTTTTTCTTGCTAAATTAGGAGATGCCAAGGATGGGAGAGACTAGAGCGAGTGAGAGAGTTGGAGGTAACTGAATGATGGAGCCTAGGGAAGTTGCTCTATGTCCACATCACTCTATGCATGGATTTGGGCATCGCAATCACTTCTCGGGCGGCAAAGATAGTGCAAAATCGCCATAACAGGGTGTCGGATCCGAAATGAGTCCGAATTGCATCTGAACACAACAAGAAAGATCCGGGTTTCTTGCCACACATTTGTCCATGCATGATTCGAATTTCATGCCTCTTGCCAACTATAAAGTTAACAAAGAAGCCTTGCGATGCTCCTTGGCTTTTGCAACTCTAACTTCAGTTTCTTCTTGAGCCTGACATTTAAGTAGCTCATGTGCTTCTTTCCGTGTGTGGGTAGTATGCATTTGTTGAAACATGGCTTCAATTAATGGTTCTTTGTATTTCTTGAGACGACTTCCATTAGTAAAGTTAGGCATTTGCTCGCCATCTAGTGTCTCTAAACGCACTACACCACTAGGAGTAAGCTCATTGATCACAAATGGTCCTAAGCAATGTTTCTTGAGCTTTTGCTTATGCTTCTTAAGTGTGTACAAGAGCACAAGGTCCCCTTTTTTGAATCGGCCAGTTGTTACATTTCGATCATACCATTGCTTTTGTCTCCTCTTCTCGGCATACATCCCCATTACAGCCAATAAGCAGGTCTCATCAAGCTTTTCCAATTCATAAATGCATTGAGAAAGCTCATGACCAGTCCAGTCCAATTGTTTAGCAACTCGTAGGGCAGGTACAAGAAATTCAATTGGGGAGAATTGCATCTAGATCAAAAGCAAGCTCAAATGGGGTTGTACCCCCACAGATGTTTTATAGGGTGTTCTATATGCCCAAAGAACTGAGTGCAACCTTTGCTCCCAATCAGTCCTATGTCCCTCAACAATTTTAGTGAGTGTTGTGCAAAGAATCTTGTTAGTACTCTCAGCCTGACCATTGGTCTGGGGATGATAGGGTGCAGAATGCTTGTGAATTACCATAAATTTTTGAAGTAAATGCTCTATGACCTCATTCACAAAGTGCACCTTGATCACTAAACGATTTCAATAGGCAAGCCATAGCGTGTAAACACATACTCATATAAGAAATTGGCTATGATTTTGGCATCATTTTTTACTGTAGCCTTTGCCTCCTCTACCCATTTGTGACTATAATATATTCGGCATGCATGTGACGTGCTGGAGGTTTAATGGGACCGACAAAATCAATACCCCATTTGGCAAAAGCACATGTGCTTAACATAGTCCGCAATGGCATATTGCCCTTTGAGATGGGAAGTTTGGCCCTTTGATAATCATCACAATGTTTTACATATTCTTCGGATTCCATTTGTAAGGTTGGCCACCAAAGCCCAGACCACACCTTATCAACTTAGTTGTGGTATTTCCCGAAAAGTGTCCACCACCAACACCTACATGTGCATGAGTCAAGATTTTGAAGTAGTTAGCTTCACATACACACATGCGTATGGCCCTCTATCAGCATATAGTTGGCCGCTTCAACTTCAATAGCACACTTTTGATATTTAGGAATTGTTCGATTAGTATGACCATGCTCAAGATAGTCCACAATATACTGGTCATACTGAAGATAGTCCACAATATACTTACTCCAATTTGGTGTAGTTGAAATTTAGAATAATGTGATATTATGAATTGGTTCTTAAATTTGACATGAAGCATAGTTACGAACAAATTCTTCAACATCTGCACGCATGGTAGGCCACCATTGCCCATCTTGAGTTATACGTCACACACAACTAGTAGCTGATGCATGGATTCCACCAATACCCTCATGTGCCCATTCCAAGATCTCCTCATATTGGTCAGGGTTAGGTATAAGCCGCAACACACCATCATGACCCTTACGATATAATCTCACTGAGATTAACTTGAATGCTTACCATAGGTCCACATTAGGACCCGCTAGTTGTATCTGCCCACTTGTCAAAACTTATAAAATGGGTTCAGACCACCTAGGAGCTGTCTCTACAAGGAAAAGCGTTGAATCTAACATATCATCATCATCCACACCCACATGATCTGCCCTAGGATGAGTTGTTCCTTTCCAGACTGCCACTTCAAAATCAAACTCAAGAAGGATGACAATGCACAAAGTTGCATAAGGCTTGTTCACCAAATATAGCAGTGCTTGTTTGATGGTCCACAAAAAATATAAATTTGTTTGCCAAAAGGTAATGGCGAAACTTCTTCATTGCATATATCATGGACAACCCTTCTCTTTTTGTTGTGGTATAATTCTTCTTAGCATTGTTCAAATGTGAACAACTGGCATATGAGATTGGGAAATCCTTATTATGTTCTCCCGGTTTAGCCAAAATATATACGATAAACTTAACACTTTTGAAACACAAGTCTGAGGTGTTCTATATGATCATCATGCTCTTGTGAGTGAACACATAAATCATCCATGAAGATATCAAGGAATAGCCTAAGGTACTCCTTAAATACATGACTCATTAACCACTGAAAGGTTGCACGTGCATTTGTTAGAGCAAATGGTATAACACGATAGGCAAAGATGCCATCTTCAATAGAGGAAAGGTTGTCTTGTGTTGATCCTTAGGATCAATTGACACTTGATTGTAACCGAAGAATCCATCCAGAAAACTATATGCCTTTTTCTCTGCAACACGTTCCAAAACACGATCCGTGATTGGAAGAGGGTAATGATCACGTAAATAGCTGCATTTACCTTCTTAAGATTTACACACACTCGAAGTTTTCCATTTTTCTTGGGCACCACTACAATAGGGGAGACCTATTCAGTGTGTTCAATCTCATAGATAAATTGTGCTTCTAAGAGCTTGTCTATCTCCTCCTTTATCTTTCATACAAAATTCTCATTGTAAGTATAAGGACGTTGCTTGGAAGGCTTTGCATCCTCTCGCAATGGAGTATGCTGACACATGCTTGGATCAACTCCTTTGAGGTCTTTATAACTCCAAGCAAAAACATCGCGATACTCCTTTATTGTCTGAATTAATAACTTCTCCTCATCTACGAACAAGTCTGTGGCAATTCACACAATGTGAGGCTCTTCTCCTGGCTCAGTGATATCAATTTTTTTTTGCATCTTGTGGACCATCATATGAAACCCCTCACATGCTTGGCTTTTGTCACATGGGCTATTGAAGAACAATCTTCCGATCTTGAAGAGTGTACCATGTGAATTTGGGGGGAACATTAAGACCGTGTTCTTGTCCACTTGAGTCATCACTAACTGAACACCATGCAGCTTTGAGCTCTCTTTTTGCAATCTTACATCAGATTTTTTCGTTCAACCTTTGTCTCCATGGCTCTGTAGCACCCGTGGAGACTTTTCCAAGCACCTCTTCTACCCTTTCTTCTACCACTTCATAGCCCATCATCTACAAGCTATCCATGGCTATGGCTGCAGCATTGGGCTAAACTTCTCCAACCATCTCTTCTACCCTTTCAGCTACACCTTCTTAGCTCATCATCTCCAAGCTTCCCATGGCTGGAGCACCTACAAAAACTCTATCAACCGTCTCTTGCATCCTTGCCATGGCTGCAATATTGCACTCCAAGGTTTAATCCTCTGTATCTCCCTCTCTCCAAAAACATTTACTTCTTCCGCCTCCATCTCTAGCTCATCCAAAGCCACCATCAAACCCTCTTACTGTAGCCTCTTCCTCTCTGTAGCAATGTCAAACTCTACTACTCATAGGAAGCCAAAAGATGAGGTAGAAAGGGTTGTCTTGTAAAACACCAGAGATTCTAATGGAGAGTGGGTGCCTCAGGTGTTCAGCAAAGGCGCTTGGGTCTTCATGCAATCTGCAGCCACCGGGCCTCATCGTGTTCGAGATCGTGGCAACTTGGATCAACACTGGAAAGGGAGGCTACTTGGGTTCAAAGACCATAGGATCAATGTGACGGTGGCTATTGTTCAACATGTGTATTCAATGCCTAATATGCGTTTGAGGCACACTAATCCAAGAGCTTTTCCACCTAACTATAAGTTGCTTCTCTTGTTGTTGCAATAGACATATGCATTGAGTATGCTAGTAGGTTTATTTTGAGACATTTGATATCTGTGTAGATATATTTCCATCAAACATGGTTGAGGAGCAACCATTAAGAAGTCTCTCTGGAACCTTTCAAGCTCTTCATGTTGACATTGGTGCCATGATGCTTCCCGGTGTGCAACCATCGACGCTACTACAAAGTAGAATCTTCTTCTACTCACACACATATGTAGTGCCCACCTTTGAGCATGGTTATGGTAAGATCTCTGGAATTGACATGCCATCGCTTCTTAGCGTGGAGTGGCCGCCGCGCAGCCTGATGTTTGGTCCATCTTATCCATAAAGGAGAAGATGGTTTCTGACATTCTTTCCTCGTTGAAGTTTGGGAAGGCTTCTAGGTCTGTAGGTCTAAGTTGGTGTTGTCCCGTGCATGTTTTTGTGCATTTATTTAAGGCCCTGCCTTTCAATGTCACACCCACTATGTTTATATGCAAGAATGTGTCTTATGAAGCATTACAACCCTTGTTAGGAGAGAATTGGGGATATATAGAGGGTATGCACTAGGGAGATAGATATCGATGCAAGGTAGGGGCTTCGGGTATTGGGATACGGTACTTAAAAGTCCGCACAACTTTGTATATACGCTTCCACTACGAGCGGTGGATGTGTAAGACTGGGAAATGGATACCTCTTCAAAGCCTTGAAGGTAATCTTGTGACATTTGACATTCGTATTGCAATGCCAAATGATGTCTCTGAAACTGTGCAAGTTAGTGAGATCACTGGACCCTTTCTAACATACGAGAGCATTTGATGATCATGGGTCACGAAGGGATCCAAGATGCCTACTTTCGTTTCAATCGACGCAAGGTGAGTTCAATTTGCCCCTTTTGTCGAGTGAATTTGTTTGAGCAGTCTTCTGACTGCTTGTTCTTTCGTTGTAGATTGGGAGGCGAATGGAAGCAACCATGAAGGTGCAAGAGGAGTGGATGCTTACTGGAGGGCTTCTTTTGGCGTGACTAAAACAAACTTCATTAGCAGGCTTTTATGCCAATCTTATGTTAATTGACTTTTGTGCTAGCATGTAAATGGCTACATCATATAATGGTGTCAGCAATTTTGTCAATTTGAAATAGTTTAAGCTTACTTTTTTAATGTGTCTTGGTGTCTGAACCTTTTTTTTTCCTTTGGGGGGGGGGGGGCGGGGGGCGGGGGGGCTATATAAAGGCTAGGGTTTAGTTTCACTCCTCACAGTCCCACGAGAGAGAGAGAGAGAGAGAGAGAGAGAGAGAGAGAGAGAGACAACAGAGCTCCACCATGGCAGCCCATGCTAGCAGCTCATCCCATCCCACACCAGCATCAGCAGAGGCACACACGCCGCTTGCGCGCTTTCTGTTGTTCCTAGAGGACACGGAGTATAGAGGTCTTGATGACCTCTACAGCTTCTTCACCCGCGCACGGTGGATCTGCAAAAAACAGTGGATCTTCACAGTGACACCTTGCGGGAATTCATAGAGTACATGGACACCCACATCCTCAAATACACTGTCAAATTCCATGGAAGTGACACGGAGTGGGTGCCTTGTGATCTGCTGCGCTACATACATCAAGGTGACCATGCATTCTCCAAGAGGCTTGCACGCTTCGAGGAAATTGCGTTGGAGGCACGCCACCTACGAGAAGTGCCCGCCCGAGAAAGCGGCGGCCTTCAAGAAGCGCAAGCTTGGCAAACATTTCTTGTCCAGGCTTGCAACAATTTTCTTTCTTGTGAATGAGGAGACTGCTGGAGAGGATGTGGAGCTTCCACATCTAGCACTAGGAGGTGTGCTGCACGAAGCAAAGGATCCCAAGGCCACTGCAGTGGACACCTCCAATGAGGGAGGTCAACTGCTGCTAGAGTATCCCAGCGGGTTGGAGGGGGCAGTTGTTGGGTATCATCAGCAGGATGTCCCTTCTGCTGCACCTGAAGACCCTTCAGAGGACCCCAACACGATCCCCGAGGTGGAGACCAGCCGCCTCCAGGCCTTAAAATTGACTCCCCACACCACAAGGACTGTGACTCCTTGTGTACTTATTCTAGGCTTCCTATGAAGCTTCCCAAAGTATTCCAAGGCTTCACTCAAATTTGCAAAAATATTAAAACAACGAGATAAAAACAACAAGTTCATGATACATGGAAATTCACAAAAAAACTTAAGAAGAAATTGAAAAATCTCACTACCACCACCACTTTTATATATATATATATATATATATATATATATATACACTTGGGATGCCTAGGACTCATGGTTTAGGCTTCGTTTGACGCTTTATAGAAATTCTTGGGCTTCAAAATGACGCTTGAGCTATTTCTTAGAAGCTTCCTTTGAAGCCTGAGATGGCCAAGGACGCCCAGATGGGCTTCAATTTTAAGGCCTGGCCGCCTCTCTAGCATTATTGTGGAGAACGAGGAGTTTGTTTTTTTGAATGATTTGGAGAAGGCGTTTGGATTACGGCTAGACGAGAGTCTAAGCCTCTTATGTGCCCAAACAGAGTTCGCTTCGGAGATTATAGTTGCAGAGCAGGCAAACATCACGGAGGAGGAGTTCTTAGCAACCCAAGACAAGGTTGTGGCAAATCAACAACCTCTACCTGTTGAGTCACCTGACTCTGATGCCCCCATTGTTGATGAGAGGAGATCGTCCCTCAACCTCTACCTCACACCAACTATGGACGACGACGATAGGCTGCATGCGGTAATTGTCTTCCTTGTGTAATTGGCCATCCCAATGTATTTACCTAACACAATCTTTTGCAGGATGTTTTGGATATGGACGTGTGGGCAAGTCGCAAGGGGGGAGAGCGCAAAGTTTTTGGCCCGCAAGCAGCGCTTGCAAACTACACCGCGCAAACTACCCATGGGCGACATCTGCATTATCCACAAGGACTTCTCGCCCCCGATGGACATTTTGCTTGTCAGCAAGCTCCTATGCTTATCTAGTATACCTCAGACTGTATATGTTATCTTTCTTGTAAAAAAATCCATTGCAATGGCCACTTTTGGCACAGGTTACCCAATGCTGTGAAGCCAGACGCAATGAAGTTGTGCAGCGCCTCCTAACAGAAAACCTGTAATCAGTCCCCTTTGTAATTTCACATATCAATACAATATCAGTTTCACGTGTACTTTCCCATCTTGACTTGCAATTCGGAGTAAATACATGGATTTCAGTGAAATTTAATTTTCTAGCAAATTTAAAGTGAGTCTTCTTTGTTTGACAACGGGGCTCCCAACTTGCCAGATGGAGGGGTCAGTTCATAGGCAAGTAACTGTCACAGGATGTGTAGATAGCTTTCAAATGGTGTTCTAAATGCATGTGTTGTGCCTGATTTGTCCCACAAAGTGCAAAAAACCCCTGTCCCCACAAGACAACGATTTTGGGCAAAACAAGTGCACTTGTTTTGCCCAAAATCGTTGCCTTGTGGACAGGGGTTTTTATCAGTGTTTGGGCCAATGCAAACATATCTGGTGCCTCTAGGTGTCAATCAAAGCCATTCGGATTGTCTTTAAGTCTACCTTAGGTACAGCAAGTTGGAAATGCATTGGTTGCAAAAGAATGTCAGTGAGCACTTTGTTGGGCTTCAAATGACATTTGAAAGACTCCTATATCATCTGACTTGGCCCTGGACGTGCAAAAAGCCCCTGTCCACAAGACAGCGATTTTTGGCTAAACAAGTGCACTTTTTGCACTTCCAGGGCCAAGTCAGATGATATGGGTGCCTTTCAAATGCCATTTGAAGCCTACTGTGAAGGTTTTGTACATGTGTTGCAAAATACTCTTCCACACCCCCCCTCCCCGTCTCCCCCTCCGCGTTCAATGGCATGGGAACTCAAACCCCCTGACAATGCACAGAAGACTTACAAAAAATAACTGAACTCAAATTAAAAACAAAGAACTTAAATGATATAAGAAGCGACACATTGCAATAGAGTAAACCATCATTTCATTTCCAAGATTGAAGTCATTACAAATCCATTACATAAAAGTGTTGCTATACAGATTACATCCTCAAGTCCCCTCGTATCCTACGGCAGGCTAGTGCCAAATCTGTCCTCATAATAGTGATGCGCTTGGCATGGATTGCACACAAGTTTGTATCCTCTAACAAGCTTACTAGGTATGCCTCTGCAGCTTCCTGGAGTGCTTCGAGGCCGATGGACTGCATACGTAACTCTGTATTGTAACTTTGCAAAATCTCCCTACATGTCCTTGCAAAAGGAGCCCTTCGGATTAGAAGCTCCACACTCTTCTGATAGTGCCGGATCTCAGCAAAGGCTCGGCTAAATCTGCGCACTCTGCGAGGTCGCCTCTGCAGTGCCGCTGGTCCATCTTGCTGTCGTCGGGCGGGTTTCTTGTAGAACTTTGACTTGTGGCGGTGCTTGGGGGCTGGGGCAGGATCCTCTAGGACGAAGTCCTCATCAGTAGACTCCTCCTCTCGAGGTCTTGTGTCCGACGGGCATGCCCCCATTCCCCTAGGGAGTGTCTTCCCTACTGTGGAAGTCCTGACACTCCCAGGTATCTGCTGTCCTCCCCATGGTGGAGCAGTGTCTTCGGAGTCTGTCTCCGTGCGATCGGAATCCGACTCCTGTTGGCCGCCGATTCGCATGTTCCTTCATGCATTTTTGGGGAGGCTGCGATGACTCACCCTACGCTGGTCGCTTGGTGCCCTTGCCTGTGGTGCTCTTTGGACAATTCTTTTTGGCCGTTTGCTTGGTGCGTGCCATGGCTGTGCGAGTGAGAGGAGTGTCAGTTTGGGAGAGGTGCTGTGTGTTTATGAGAGGGGTTTGACCTATTTATATAGAGGGGCCGTTCACACGCTGGTAAATGGCCACAAAAAATGGACCTAAATGAAGACTCAAACGTTACCCTTAACACGCCTTAATGATAAAAATAGACAGGATCAAAGGCAAACAACTTGTTATCCACTCAAAATTTATACTATCAAAATTGCAAGAGAATACAAACATATCTAAGCAGCTCTTGCCAAGACTTTTCCTATCCTAATCCTTGAAGCTCGCCACACCGCATGTCGCACTGGACCCTGTGATGTTCTCCACCTCTGAGCCAATCTGCGATGTGCAGATCGACGTGCTTCCTTTGCCAAAAGTGACTCCTTATGGCAATGGTCATTGAAGAGAGCACCACATTAAGTATACATGTTGATCTAAGCATTGCCCAACACTATATTATTCTCCCATAACCTTAGGTCCACCATCTTGCCATGGATCTATTCCTTCTTTTCCATAGCTATAATGAAGGCACTAGCTTACAACATGCAAGCTCAAGTGGTGATGGCATGTAGATGAATTCCCTCATGCTACATTATACCAAGCAACTAAGTTAGCTTGACCTTCTTGTGCCTATCTTGTGTCTAGTAGTGTCCTCAAGAAAACCTCCCAACAAGAAGGTAAGATCCTTGAATACATATGTATGAAAGGAGCACCACAATTAGTGTACATGTCCATAAGAGCATTGCCTTGTTTGTTTCATAGAAATCCTTGGCTTTCCTTCTCATCATGAGTATGTTGCCATTTGCCAACCACTACCATCCTACTACTATCCTTAGTGCCCACCACAATTAGTGTACATGTCCATAAGAGCATTGCCTTGTTTGTTTCATAGAAATCCTTGGCTTTCCTTCTCATCATGAGTATGTTGCCATTTGCCAACCACTACCATCCTACTACTATCCTTAGTGCCCACCACAATTAGTGTACATGTCCATAAGAGCATTGCCTTGTTTGTTTCATAGAAATCCTTGGCTTTCCTTCTCATCATGAGTATGTTGCCATTTGCCAACCACTACCATCCTACTACTATCCTTAGTGCCCACCACAACTCAACATCAAAATATGCTCTTGCTGCTAGTATTCATCAACAAGAGAGCTTTTCAATTGTAATCCTATTTAGTATACATTTCCACTCAAACCTTGCCCTAGCATCAATGTTTGTATCACGAATTTCCTTATGTTGCACATCAATTCCTTGATACCATTAATCATCCATAAGATTATATAACCTTTGATTCCATTATGTCTAGCATAGATAATCCAAGAAGGGAGCTTCTGTTGCATTCTTGGTGCCTTCACGAACTTACCACATTTGGCATATATATCAACTTCAAGAATTGCCTTGCTCCATCATTCAGTTACCTCCAACTCTCTCACTCGCTCTAGTCTCTCCCATCCTTGGCATCTCCTAATTTAGCAAGAAAAACTACCGCTATACATTTTCAAAAACATCATGTAGAAATTATCTACGAGCTCGGAGAGGGGTGGGGGTGGCTATTGATGCAAAAGAATATGCTTGCAAAAAATTGACATTATTAGCCCTCCCATGAGCTAGGAGCATAAATATACCTCTAGATCATTGATGATAGCTTGTATGTGTGCTTACCTTGGTCCCAAACCTTCATGCATGTGTCCCATAACACCTTAAGAAAGTGTGTCAACAACAAGAAGCAAAAATGTGAGAAATGAATCAATATGGTTCATCATCCCAAAGTGAAGCATGGACTCCAATGTAGTTGTCCATCACGCAAAATTGGTCGTCTTAAGACCAATGATATGTTGCCTAGGCCCGATTCACATATAGGTCACATGTGGAAAGCAAAGCTCACTTTGGAGATGTTAAAATATATATATGCAAAAAAGGCTTATACAATAATCCAAACAAAGTGAGGGAAATTATTATGGGACGTAAGAGCCTAAGGAAGAATGGGTGGAAAATCATACTGCTAACATGTTGAGATCATGAGAGAATAGAATTGCATTTCACAAAAGCCTAGCTTAGAAATGAGCCCAAATAGGTTATGAAAAAGTGATACAGGAAACAAGCTACTCTTCTTTTATTATAAGTATACTACTATATTTAAGGCTTTAAAGAGACACAAATACTAGAATAGTCAAGGGGGTGAAGGATCTAAGGGCAAAGAAAAAACTATTGCTAAGAGCAATGAAGAATCTACCACAGTGTGCCCAATAAAGAGCAAGATGATATTGAAGGGCCAAGCCAATCTCCTATTGCTCCACAAAAGCTCCATGCATATAGGTGGTGTGAAAATGCATTCCAAACTAGCTAGAAAACTTGGTGGGGGTGCTTTGGAGATTTTCATAGCACACTAGCCCCTTTCATCTATATCCTTAGTATTTAAAACAACATATCGATTTTTTTCTTGTATAAAATATTTGTCCAAATGCACATCCATCATTGCTTAATCTTCAAAAACCTAATCACTAATCTTACCTTTTTACAAAGATGCGGTCCTTACAATCATCTGCATATCATCATTCATGACACATGTGGGCTCATCAAAGTTCCAATCATCATCTTCTTCCTTTAAGATAAATGTGCTTGGCACAATACCTATTAATTGCTCTTAATCACCGCATTCTTGCAAAAGTGGAATAAGAGATTCATTGAAATTCATTTCTTCCAAACAAAACCAAGTTGAAAGTTCATCTTGTGACTAACAAGTGCCAATAACTAAATCAAGGCTAGAGGAATCACACATCTTTAGGACTTTTAATCCCGCAATGATGTATAGGAGGCATTGTCCATCTCCAAAACATCACCAACACCAAATACATACTGAACTAAAACTTACCCAATCATTCAAGCTCAATGCCATTTGTTGCTTCTCATTCTTCATAACTTCACAATCATCTTCCCCAAACAAAGAGTCTAAAAATGTGCATGCATCAACACTTCCATTTACTGAACTAATCAGGACAACATTGTCATGTGTTAGATTATCACAAACCTTGGGTGACAAGCCCTCCCCTTTGGTTTCTAGTTCAATTGCATCTTTAATAAAACATTAGAGAATAAAATTACTTTTGCACTTTGTTCTTCCTTTGTTGAGGCTTTGTGTTGATCACAAACAAGTTGAAAAATTGCTACAAGCTGAATCACGGACTTCTTTTCACACTTCACATTTCTTTTTGCATGTTCCTCATCATGGTTGCCTTGTGAAGATGCTAAATTTGCTACTTAAAAAATGACCTCTTTAATGTATTCCTTCTCTTCCATGTGCAATGGTGACAACACTTCATTAGAACTTTGGGCTAACAAAGTCAGAGAATCACTTCAAACTTTAGTCATGTGCATGAACTGGCTTTCCCTCTAGAAGCATATTCATCCACCATGCCTAGCAAATACATCAATTATATATTCTTCACCCATGCAATGTGCAATGAAGCACCAAGTGAGCTAGAGCATTTAGAATGCACTTTGTGTTGCAAGGTGCAAGAAAGACCATTGAGGAATGTACAAGCATGTCAAGGATGATCACAATAGTGTACGCCTAATTGTGCTAGGATTGCAAGAAATGTATTTTTATAGGCTCGATATGTAGTCTCCAATTCTTGTCGAAAGCCGCTGCAAATTCCTCAACACATCTTCCATAGACTCTTTATGGCTAAAGTCTGAGGAGGAGGCTTCTTTGAGAGTGCTCTAGCCACATTGGATGTGCTTGTTAATGCCATCATACCATAGCTTGGCTTTTGCTTGCCAGGCAAGAGTGAAGAGATTCACCACCATAACCACTTCATTATCCTTTCTACTAATTACTCATGAAAACTTGAAGCTATACACATGGCCTTCCTTCATATAATTTTTAGGAAAATCCATAATCACATAGACCAATTATGCCCTTGCATAAGATGCAAATTCAACCCCTTTGTTGCACCTCTTTGAGCTTGATGGAGACCACAATAAATTAAACTTTAGGCTTAACATGCAAGCCCATCATTAAAGGTAAGGCCAAAATTGTTACAAACCAAATGTGCTCAAAATTTTTGCATCAGGTAGCACCAATTTATGATTGAAAACACCACGCTCAGTCTTGTAAACTTGAAGGTTGCCAGGGGAGCTCAAAAATTTCGGGAGAAACTAATGGAAAAATAACTCATTTTTTCACACATTCTCTTATACACATGCATATATGCACACATAGACATATACACATTCATACATGCACCGGCATGCACATATGCCCATAGACATATAGACATAGATGAATGTGCACACACACACTGACATACAAATATGATAACAAAAATTCCACGATAATGAGGACACCACTTTAGCAATGCTAGTACACACACACCACTCTCTCTCATGCATAAGAAGGAATAATGGTGGTGGTGGTGAAAATGATAAGCATGGTGGCACACAACCATTCTTGTGAGAAATTTTTGGTGTAGGAATAGTAGCATGGCATACAGCTTTGGGGGAGGGAATTTATGATGAGGCGTATTTTTAGGGTCACACACAATTGAAGCAAGAAGAAGTTTTGAGCATGCAAATAAAATGAAGGTGCAGCATTGTTGTTGTGTAAGCATATCACAAAGTGAGGGGTTATGTGTGTGCATAGCCCTTAATTGATGAAAGAAAAAGACATCGGCGGGTACATGAAACTTGTCTATTATGTAAGTAAATCTTTAAACAAAACAGAGAAAAATTACACCACCATTGCAAAGGAAGTTCTTGTTGGCATGATTTATGTAGTGAATAATTCTAGGCACTACTTGCTGGATAGTACACTTGTACTTCATGTGGACCACCAAGCTCTAGTATATATAGTCAATAAGGCCTTTATGATTGGAAAGATAGCAATATGGATGATGATATTATAGGAATTCAATTTTGTCATACAATGCACTCCACATAACAAAATTTCATTGCTGACTTCTTATCCCCCAGTTAGAAAGTTCTAAACTAGAAATGGGAGTGGTGTTGGATGAGCTTATAGATGTCAACCCTTTCACAATAACCGAATACTAGGGGGGATGATTGGGATGAAACATGAGGAAACTTTCTAATTATTGGACTATCAATTTCCACCAAAATCGACAAAAGACAAGAGAAGGGCAACTAGCATCATTAAGAAGCAGGGAGGGATTTCACAGTCCTAAGAGTACTCTTTAAGAGAGGCATAGATCAGGTGGTTTGGAGATGTATTCCATAGCATGAGAAAAGGGAAATACTAATAGAATCGCACCAAGGACTGGCAGGGGGTCTTCAAAGAAGAGAGATCATGCCAAAGAAAATATTTGAGGTAGGATTGTGGTGGCCTACCATGAATAAGGATGTGCATTATTTCACAAAATAGTGTGATATATGACAAAGGATATGGCATTGCAATGAGAAGGATAGGATGCACATACACCCAATACTACCTATGGGGCCATTCATGAAATGGGTGCTAGACTTTATGGGGCCAATGAAGCCAAGTTCAAGGAATACTCAATGCTGATACAAAATAGTGGTCATGGACTACTTCACAAAATGGCCTAAAGCCATGGCATTTTGGGGCAACACAGGCAAGGAGGTAGCCTAATTATTGTGTAAAAATATCATAATAAGGTTTACGTGCCCTAATGAATTAGTCAGTGACCAAGGGAAGAACTTTATCAATGATGTCATTGAGGAAATCAGGAAGTACAAGATCATACATAAAATATCCATGGTGTATCATCCCCAATGCAATGGTTAGGTAGAATCCACAAACAAAACGCTAGTGAATATAATAAGGAAAATTGTCGAATCCAATACAATAGACTGAGACTAGAAATTGGATAGTGCTTTTTTGTGGGCTTTCAAAACATCATATAAAGTCACAACTAGTATGAGACCATTCAAAATGGCATATGGTACCCCTTTGGGGCTGACCAAGGGCCTAATCATGCACATACATTCAGTAACCATGTACAGGCATTAAAGCAACCTTTGTCTACCATATTAATTACACAAAAACCCTGACACCAATCTCTCTCTCCTATGTCTTAATCATGTTTAAATCAACATCTCTGACCAAGGGCCTAATCATGCACATACATTCAGTAACCATGTACAGGCATTAAAGCAACCTTTGTCTACCATATTAATTACACAAAAACCCTGACACCAATCTCTGCATGAGGAGATGGAAGAAGAAGATAGGTCTTGCTAAGAGGCCAATAAAGAGTGCATAAGACTCTGGATTCAAAGCAAGAGAGAGGGGCATCACATGGGAGAAATGCTAAGAAAGTTAGTGAAGGAAGAGGCTAAGTAGAGAGGAGAGGCCTAAAGGAGGAGAAGAAGCAAGACCATAAAGTATCTACTATGAGCTTGAGCTTGAGCTAAATGCCCCAAAGAGAACCCCAAAAAGCATGATAGTGAAGAGGGTGAGGCAAAAGCATCCAAGTGAGGCCCCAGTTGTGAGTGGGTGAAGGTGAGGTAAAAGGGTGAGAGGGAGGGTGATGCATAAGCATCCAAGTGAGCCCCCAAGTTGAGAGGGAGGGTGATGCATAAGCATCCAAGTGAGGCCCCAGCTGTGAGTGGGTGAAGGTGAGGTAAAAGGGTGAGAGGGAGGGTGATGCATAAGCATCCAAGTGAGCCCCCAAGTTAACCCCAAAAGCATAGGAGTGGGGTTTGAGAATGAGAGGGCCCTTTACAAAGGATATGGGGGGCATTTATGCAAGTAGATAATGGGGGTTTACTAGGCATGAGTATGTTTGTGTTGAATTTTTTGTTCACATGTGGATGAGAAGATACAAAGGGTGAGGTGGGAGGATAAGATGAGGTAGCTAGGAGGAGATAATTTTAAAAATGAATTTATACATTTTATGGGTTTTTACAAAAAAGGGATGAGTATGTTGGGGTGGAATTCCTTTGCTATTCTATTGCTATACTCCAAAATGCTTTGGCCAATGTTGCTAATGAAATGCTTGCCCACTCTCACAGAGAGATAGAGAACACACCACAAGAGCGTAACACTGTGTATCAAGATACTGAAAAGAATGATACAAGACCGATTGTGCTCCAACAGAGAGTGCTCTACACCAGAGAATGTGCTATGAGAGGATGTGCTCTTTGCTGAATGTGCTAGAATGAAGGTGATACTAGAGAGAGTCTCGTGGGTGTAGCTATATCTAAACATTCTACTCATAAACCCCTACTACCTCTCACTCCTATCGTCGAGAGTCATAACGAGGAGGAAGCTTCAACACACACAAAATATAAGGAAACCCCCTCCACTTCAATGTCCACTATTCAAGGAACTCTCGATTCTTTTACCTCCATACGGAAAACACCTCCATGTTAGAAGGTTGAGCAAAAGGTAGGAGGGGAGTAATGGCGTTGGAATGGGGGAGAAGTCATCTGATTCAATCACAAGCTAACCTATATCAGTGTTTTATTCTCTCACTGCCTCAATATCAACCGCCGAACTGAGCTTTCTCTCTTCTTCAACATTGAACTCCTTAATCACATGAGGAGTGTCCTCCTCTTCAGCAACATCCTCAACGGTGGGACTAGCCTGACGAGAAACCGTGTCTTCACTTTCATTTGTTGCATGCGGCTCTGTACATTCTTCATCTGTTAATTGCACGTTCATGTGCAAGAAGCATAAGAAGGCATAAGAGTATTCCATCAAGCGGCATTTTCTTTTGTGAAAAGGGCATGGCAAAGCTCTCTTCTTATCACATGGTATCTTGTGCCAATCCCTGTTTAACCTCTGCTTCTTCTCCGGCGACACCTTGAGATTAAAATGAATGTGATTTTTCCCATCAATCATCACTGGATCTTCATTTGTGAGCTCATCAAACTCTTGCTTTGCCTCTTCAAAGTATCCGGGATGGCTAGAAAATGTATCCTTCAGAGAAAAATCGCAATTGAACATCAACGAAATTGAAGGGTGCAAATCATGACGTCGACATTTGTAGAGGAAGTCATACAACAGAGTTGCAGCAAGTGTTTCTTTAATCTCTTCGTCCACATCAAACTCGACTTGAACTTGCGCCATGGATGAATTCAAGGGTGTAGATAAGACATGGAAAATATTAGTTCAAGCAATGAATCAAGAGACAATTGGTCTTAAACAACAAATCTTTGTGTGGTGAATGGATTCAACATAACGCGAGAGGAGATGCCAGAGGAATCCAGGTATTCCTCCTCGCGTTGTAGTGAATCTATTTTCCCTAACGCAAATAAAATTGTAGCTTAGTCAAGGACCTCTTCTCGCGTTATGGTGAATCGATTCACCATAATGCGAGGAGGAATATTGTGCTTCCTATGGGACCTTCGCTCGCGTTATGGTGAATTGATTCACCGCAACATGATGACTTTTTCATCCTTTGGCGCCGCCTCTCACGTTATGGTGAATTACAAATAAAGATACTTCTCAAGTACCCATACTGAGAGAGGAGGTGTCAAACGAATTAAAATAGTCTTCTTCGCAGTCAATTCACCATAATGCGAGAAGTCATAGGTTTTCAATTCACCTTAACGCGATGAAAAGACAAAGCAAGGAGTTCTACACGAATGAAACCAAAAGAACGAAATAACAAAAGAAGAAGGAAGCACAAAAGAGATAAAAATACCAGGAAAACGAATTGTATACAAACGTCGCAGGAGATGGAGATGAAGGAGGTTGTCGTTATCTTTGATGGAGATGAAGGAGGTTGGAGGTTTGTCTTTGACGTTTGATACAGGAGGATGAAGGAGGATGATTGATGAAGGAGGGTTGGAGGAGATAGTCGTTGATGGAGATGAAGGCCATTGGTGGGGAGATAAATGAGAATACGAACTCCAAGAGAGGCAATAAATGAGATGGGTATCCTAGAGAAGCAATTAAAAACCGTTTTTAATGCTATGCGACATATCAGCGCCGCATTTTTACCCGCCATTCCATGAATGCCATGTGGCAGCCCGCCATGTACCTAACACGTGTACACGCTATAAAGACTAATCAAAGCAAGAGAGGCAATTAAAAGCCCTTTTTAATGCTATGTGACAGGTCAGCGTCGCCTAGTCGCCCTGGCAGCCCAGCAGCATGTGTGTTTACTCTAAAGACTAATCAAAGCCGTTAATCACGCCACCTTTTCGTCCTCTTATCGATTTTTCCTTGTCCGTCCTCCTGCTTGCCTCCAGGTGACTTCCGACTATCCCCACAGTACTAAACCAATATTCCACCTCCTGCACGACAGTCTCCATCCATTCCCACGCAAGAAATGTGAGTTTTTGTATATTACTTGATTGTTTTGTAAGTTTCTCGTATATTGCTTGTTTGTTTTGTTTTTTCTTCGACTGTTTGTCCTCTGTCATTGTTTTTTCTTCGACTGTTTGCCTTCTGCCATGGTGATTCGATTCACCTTAAAGCACACGACGGGCCATTAGAATCTCAATACGGCTCCATGTGTTATGGTGAATTGAATCACCAAAATGCAAGATGGAATGGTAAGAGATTCGCGATAATCCTCCTCCCGTTGTAGTAAATCGATTCACTATAACACGAGGAGGATTGTTTTGCTTTGACTGGCCCTTAGTCTCGGGTTATGGTGAATCAATTCACTATAACGCAAGATCAAAGGGCAAAGGATTCATGATAATCCACCTCTTATTGGTGTCAATTAATTCACCTCCTACACGACAGTCTCCATCCATTCCCACTCATAAAATGTGATGAACGTGTATTACTTGATTGTTTTGTGAGTTTCTTATATATTCCTTGATTGTTTTGTTTTTCCTTCGACTGTTTGTCCTCTGCCATTGTTTTCTCTTCGACTGTTTGCCCTCTGCCATGGTGATTCGATTCACCTTAAAGCAGACGACGAGCCATTAGAATCTCAATACGGCTCTATGTGTTATGGTGAATCGAATCACCAAAATGCAAGACGGAATGGTAAGAGATTCGCGATAATCCTCCTCCCGTTGTAGTAAATCGATTCACTATAACGCGAGGAGGATTGTTTTGCTTTGACTGGCTCTTAGTCTCGCGTTATGGTGAATCAAATCACTATAACGCAAGATCAAAGCTCAAAGGATGCATGATAATCCACCTCTTATTGGTGTCAATTAATTCACCATAATGCGAGGAGGATTATTGTGTTTCGGTGGGCCTTCATCTCGCGTTATGGTGAATAGATTCACCATAACGCGAGGAAGTGCATATTGCTTTCTTGGCCACCCTCTCTCGCTTTATGGTGAATTGTTAATCGTGTACTATTGAATAGCTAAGTTTTCTGCTCTTGCTTGCGTTTTCAGATGGCTCGTGTAAGGCATACAGCTAGACCCATTGACAATGCAGGTCCCTCATCTAGTGGGAAGAAGATGGGCACTCTGAAAGCCTCAAGATCGAGGAAATCAAGCAATCCTTCCCGATTATCCAAAATGCAGCCTAGACTAAGGCGTTTCGCAGAGCATTCGTCAGCTCTGCGACAAATCACAAAATTTATGAAGCACCCGATTCCAAAATTGCCTTTCCAGAGGCTTGCCAGGAGAATTTGTGAGCAAAATGGAATTTTGTTTAGGTGGAAGGCATCGGCCCTGTTTTGCTTGCAGGAGGCCATAGAAGATTGGATGATTGAATTTTTTTTTGGATAGTTACGTTCTTGCTGCTGCCCATGCACACAGGGTCACAGTGATGAACAAAGATTTTTTCAGCCTAGTAGCCCTTCGTTTTAGATATGATAAGTTACTTAGACCAGTTACATTTATTGATGCACGAATGGTGCAAATTTTGGATGTCCGTCTTGTACAAAAAGTGAGAATTGAAGAGGTGACCGAGGAAGGTCCAGATCATGAACATCAGACTCGGGTAAATTTTCTGACAAGCGCTCAAAGGGAACATCAAGTGGCAATGCTTGCATTGCAAACAAAAAGAGAAAATGTTCGCGCACTCCACGCTATGAATCGGGAGGCGCTTCAATTTTTGTTGCCGAAGTTCTATGTACCCTTTAATATTAGAGGGCAAAGATGTTATTTCCCGATTCATGCTGAGGAGATAAACATTTTTTTTAATCCTAAAACTGAAGTCAACGACAAAGTGCTCAGATGTATTTTAAGGTATACTCTTTTCTCTGTCCTCCCACAATTTTTCATTCTTGGCTCTTAAAGTTTATGCCTCACTCTTGATATGTTTCCTTGTGAAGTTTTGTTATTTCGCAATTGCCCGAGGATGTACAGCATCGAGTATTCCAGATTGATTCGCTGGTCTTAACACTGTTGCTAGTAAAGTCAGTTCCGTATCTCGATGTGCTGAACTGGTTTCGGGAGGTCCAGCTGGACGATGCTCAAGTATTTTTTTTGGCATATCATGAAAAGTGAGTTTGTCTCTCTATCTCTCTTGCATGATGTTTATACGAATCACCATACACAAGTTATATAGTGCTTCCTTTGGATTGAAACTAATAGAAATCTATTTGGATGTGATGCAGTTCCCATTGGAGTCTTGTACTAGTCGATGTGAAGACAATGTCATTTACCTTGCAAATTCGACATCTGGTGTCCATGGCAATGTTTTGCTGTAAGTTAAAATCATTATGATACATATTATTGTTTGAGTTAGAAGTCCGGATTGATCAAGATAATGATTGGTCTTTGTTTACAGTGGTGTCAGGAAACTAATGGTAGCTTATGAGAGCCTGAGCATGGACATCGACACCCTAGATCGATCGACCATTCGAAGGGTTAGTGTCCCCAAACAAGAAGATGGTTACAGCTGTGGGTGGAGGGTTGCACTTAATGCATTGTTGCTGCTACCTACGGAGCATTTTTCAGCTCCGTTCAGAGGATGTAAGCATTTTTCAGCTCCCATACGTATGCGTACTCTTGTTTATCTTCTTGTATATTGTCATGTTGATCTTATTTATGCCTTGATGAATTGTGATGGCAGTTTTCATCAATGTCTCGCTACGTGGACCTAGACATCCAAACATTTAGGGAGGAAACGATTGCGAAATTGATCGAGGTCGCTGAAGTTATGCCTCCAAACGGCCTAGTGGACTTCATCCCGCCCAATCCACGAGGGGGGATAGGCCCCCATGAGCCTCTTACATGGGCTCCGTAATTGGGAGAAGAGCCATGGCTCCATCCTGAAGCCGATACCTATGGGTTCCAGTAATAAATAGTTTTTTCCTTCTTCCAACAAATGTACGTTTGTACATATGCAGCTACACATGTACATTTATATTTTTTACACATATTTAGTGTTATTGGAGAGAGAAGAGTCAATTGTAAATGCACTTTAATTTGAAAATCAGAGGATCAAATTTGCTACTGTGTTCCTTCACTGCTTGTTTTCTTACTTTAAGCCTTTTTTGTGTACATAAAAATTCAATTGGGGAATTTTTACCTTCATTACATTGTTTTAAACAATAAAGCATTACAAAAGCAATGTTCTGAATAGATAAGTTTATTGCATATGGAAAATACATTGTCACCGTATACATGGTCACATCATATATCTTCTAGTGCCTCCAATTCATGTGGGACTGCAACATCTTTACAAATGATCTGATGCTCTCTTCTTTTACTTAGCTTCCGACCATCGCTTGAAGCAAAATTAATCTGGAGGATTGTGAATAGCTACTTCTAATTCTTTCCTAACATATTCGAGAGTCCAATTCTCTTCCACTTCCAATGTCAATGATGGGTGACCCTGTCGAATCATAACTATATCTATCAAGCAAGAGTAGCTGCCATCTCTTGTATCTTGGTCCATGCTTTCCCAGTTGTTGTTGATCCATCGCCACCTTCTATAAGTAAATGACATGCACAGATGTTGCCTGGCAATATAGTATCTGATTCCAAAATATCATTAGGATAATTTTTCGAGTATAATCAAATAAGCGTTGTAACTGTTTCACAAAAATACATTTGAATGTTATAACACTCACCGAAATGCAATGTCGGAGGTGTTCAATCGACATTCGATCAAATCATCTCCCTTTGATGATTTCACTCTCCAACCTTTGTCAAACAAATGATCAAGCCAAGCTTCATCTATATCTTTGCATACAAAAGTTGTTCTAGTTTTTCTCAATTGTTTACAATCAGAAAATAAATCAACAAAGCATGCAATTGGAACAAACAAACTTAAGTGGACATTTCTTGCACCAATGCTAGGCTTCATAGCACATTTAATATCATTAAATATTTTGGTCCTGTATGACTCTATCACTTTTGTATCAAGCAATGGCCACTGAGGACTATCAAGTGCGGGCAACGGAATACGTTCCAACTTTCCATGTCGACTCGATTGAGTGGGCAAGGTATAAAATGAGTCATAGAAATATGTTCTACTTCTTGCGAGATCACTTGGTGCACGACCTTCATATTGAAGTTCCCCCACCTCACCATGTATGACATTCAAGAATCCCGTCAAGCATTGTGCAGGCTCCCACTCCTGAAGATTGGATGGGTACAAATCTGTGCAAGGCATAAAAATGTATATCAATCACCTTATTTGCAACATTGAAATACAAAACACAAGCACTTACAATGTGGTCTGTGTCTTGGAAGTCCTTCCAGTGGTCCCACGTTGATCTCTTTTTGCATGAATATATACTGGATCAACACTTCTTTGACAGTTTTCCCTCCTAGTGCCATCTTAAAGTCAAGGATCCTTTCTTTCCAATGTTTGGCTAAGTCTTCAGATGCCTTTCCCTTCACTCGGTAGTGGCAACGTTTTCCTGGCTGCATAGTGACCCAAGAGTACTTCCTGTATACTTGGGGAATCCATTCTTCGTTCTCGTCTTTTATGTTATACAACACAACAGATGAGATACTGCTCCTTGCTCGTTTCAGTCCACTTTCGGGTGCCATGAGAGATTAACAGACGTATGAGAAAGAAGAAGTAGCAGAAAGTGGATGACTGAGCTAACCACTTTTGTGGATCAAGGAGAGAAGAAGAAATGAGGGACGGTGTGTTCTTTTGGGCACCAAAGATGTTTCGAGATTCAAAAGTGGAACCAAGTTGAGGGAATAACCAGGAGAATGTGTATCTATCTATTCCAAGCATTCAAGCTTCATTAGTTCTAGGGGTGGTGGAAAGAACTTTTAAGTGCTCCACGTCTAACACAGGAATGTGGAAAACATTCTTTTATTGTGTTAGGTACTGACAAAAAAATGGTTTTAAATATTTTAAGACAAGGTGATGGTTTTTTTTAATATTTCATGAAGATAAGAGTTTCTCCACGTTTTAGGTGGGTTTGTACAGAGGTCCCACCACCGGTGAATATCGTTCGTAGATTTCATGTCACTCAATCTATGTGTCTATTATTATATTATTATTGAAACAGCCCTCTTTTGAGTCCAGAATTTTCCTAATGGAAGCTTCTTACCTCATGGAGGTTCTTTGGTCGTGGCCACTCATTTATTACCTTAAGCTTCTCGGGATCCATTTGGATACCCTTCTTAGAGATAATGTGGCCAAGATACTTAATTTCTTTAAGGAAAAACTCACTTTTCTTCCCATTAGCATAAAGCTTATTAGCACGCAATTATTCAAAAATTGACTTTAAGTGCTCTTTGTGTTCTTCCATTGTCCTAGAATAGATAATTATATCGTCGAAGAACACTCTAGTGTATGCCCTATGCTTCCTAAATAGTCTTTCCATTAACCTATTAAAGGTTGCTGGAGCATTTGTAAGACCAAAGGGCATTACTACATACTCATATAAACCAAACTGCGTACGAAAAGCAATCTTGTGGATGTCATGAGGTACTATCCTTATTTGGTGACTTTTAAGGTCTATCCTACTAAAGTAAGATGAACCTTGTAGCTTATCAAAAATGTCCTCTATGCGAGGGACTGGGGATCGATTTTCAATTGTGTTCTTGTTTAGTGTACGGTAGTCCACACACATGCGATAGGACCCATCCTTCTTTTGCACTAATAACACAGGTGAACAAAAAGGAGACGAACTAGGTCGTACCATCCCCTTCTCAAGACGCTCGTTTACTTGAGAGAGTATCTCTTCTTGTTGAGCATGAGAAACACGATATGGAGTCTTATTAGGAGGTGTACTACCAATCCTATGGTCATCCTCTCCTCTTGAAGGAAGGTAACTCACTAGGGATAGAGTCTGAAAAACAATCACTATATGCTTGAAGGAAAGACATATAGTGCATTTCCTCATCAGAGCTCATATTAGTATTAGCTTCGTGAGAGAGTGTGTCATGAGAGTCTTTAACAAAAATCATGTACACAAAAAGAGAAGACTTTATTGACTTTTGTATAGCATCACTAGATCCAAGAGGTATAGTGCTTCCCTTCTTCTCAGTTCTAATACTAACAGCTTTACCCTTATGTGATGGAAAGTGATATCCCTATTAGGATAAGTGAGTTGGTGGATGGCCATGCGATGGAGCCATGGCGCCCCCAAAATGACATCCTCATGCAACAAAGGGGATATATAAAACTCCTCTTGATCAACATATTCTTGAACACGTATCTTCAGCTTCCCAATCAATGGCGTGACAAGGACTTGTGGCCCTTTAAAGGCTCCATCATCATCGAGTGCAGGTCCCATTTCTTTAGTCTTGATGCCCAGCTTTTGGGCTAACTCAAATGAAATCAAATTATGGGATGAACCAGGATCAAATAATATAAAAGCATCTTGATCCTTAACTTTTTACCACACATAGCATAATTAACTAGCATCTTTTTGCATATTTGATGGGAAACTTACTTGTGAGGCTTGAGGAGGACCCTTCTTGATGACTTTTGTGGGACAAGCGCGATAGGAGTGCCCTTGTTCTCCCCACTTGAAGCATCGGTTCTCCTTCTTATACCTTTCAAGCTCCTTGGGTGAGAGCTTGTTCTGCCCCTTGTACACCCCCTTGCCCTTCTCGGTCTCCCTAGACTTCAATTGTGGATAATTTTTCTTCTCATGTGCATTAGCCATACATTAATAACATAATTTTTCTTTCTTGGTGTGCTCAAAATCCTGCGTAAAGAGCGGTCCGCGAGGCCCCTTGGCATTTTTGGGAGACTCGCTAGAAGGAGTATTAAGTTTGCATTTATTTGCATTAGGGGACCGAAAAGCTCCAGAGAATTTCACAGTGCTTTTCTTCTCCATAGTATCATCGAAGATCAAGGCTTTGAATTGCATCCTCAAGAGTTTTGGGGTACTTAATAAGGTTTGCGTGCCCTAATGAATTAGTCAGTGACCAAGGGAAGAATTTTATCAATGATGTCATTGAGGAAATGAGGGCTAAGTACAAGATCATACATAAAATATCCATGGTGTATCATCCCCAATGCAATGGTTAGGTAGAATCCACAAACAAGACGCTAGTGAATATAATAAGGAAAATTGTCAAATCCAATACAATAGACTGAGACTAGAAATTGGATAGTGCTTTTTTGTGGGCTTTCAAAACATCATATAAAGTCACAACTAGTATGAGACCATTCAAAATGGCATATGGTTTTGAAGCCATAGTCCCCATCAAATTTGTGGTACCTATTATGAGTGTAGCAATTCAAGAGAAACTTCCCATGATGGAAGAATCTAGAGAACATAGGATACATGAATTGCTTAAAATAGAAGAATCTAGATAGGAAAGTGTCTATTGAGCTTAAGCCATACAACAAAGGGAAAAGGCTTCGGCAAATAGGTATAAGAAAAACAATCTCTCTTTAAGAAGAGGGATAGAGTGTTGTTATTCAACTCAAGGATGGGGAAGCACCCAAGAAAACTCAAGTTAAGATGGACTCGGCAGATCATAATAAATGAGAAGGTCAAACCAGGAACATTCACCGTGATAAATCTTGATGGTGCCATGTGTGTAAACAAGGTGAATGGTTACAAGCTAATGCCTTACTATGCTTTATTCGAGGATGAGGAGGGCATACCCCAAGTGCTAAACATCACGATAAAACCCTTAGAAGAGAAATGGGTCACCACTAGAAGCCTGGAAGAATAGGGGAGCTCAACAATTTTGGGAGAAACTAATTGAAAAATAACTTATTTTTTCACACATTCTCTTATACACATGCATATATGCACACATAGACATATACACATTCATACATGCACCGGCATGCACATATGCCCATAGACATATAGACATAGATGAATGTGCACACACACACCGACATACAAATATGATAACAAAAATTCCACGATAATGAGGACACCACTTCAGCAATGCTAGTACACACACACACCACTCTCTCTCATGCATAAGAAGGAATAATGGTGGTGGTGGTGAAAATGATAAGCATGGTGGCACACAAGCATTCTTGTGAGAAATTTTTGGTGTAGGAATAGTAGCATGGCATACAGCTTTGGGGGAGGGAATTTATGATGAGGCGCTCGATGCATGTACCAAGGTAGTGGGCAAGCATTTCATTAGCAACATTGGCCAAAGCATTTTGGAGTATAGCAATAGAATAGCAAAGGAATTCCACCCCAACATACTCATCCCTTTTTTGTAAAAACCCATAAAATGTATAAATTCATTTTTAAAATTATCTCCTCCTCATCTTATCCTCCCACCTCACCCTTTGTATCTTCTCATCCACATGTGAACAAAAAATTCATTAGGAACTCAATGGAGTCTTTTTGGGCCCTTTAATTTGCCATTGCCTAATGGAGGTGATTAAGAAATAGACAAATAGGGAGATTACATGTGGACTGAAACCAATGGTTTGTAAGAGCCTAGAAGGTAGTGGTCAAACTTAGAATAATAGGCTAAATAGGCTCTTTTTTAATTTTTAAAATCAACTAAAACTCAAAAATTTTATACGTATATGAATTTTTCCCCTATTTTTTATAGAAAAGGATAGCTGCAGCCTGCAGCCATCATTAAGTAAGGTCTCTAAAGTGATAGAGGCCCAAAAACGAGTTCCCATGCATTCAATGCACATTCCCCTTCACTTTCCACTATCCCTCTCTCCCACGTTCCCTCCAAAACGCTCTCTCTTCCCCCTTTCTCATAGCACGAAGTTTTTCACTCTCTAGACTACTTCTTTTAGCTATCTACCTCTTGATCTACCTCTCTCTTTACTCAAAAACCTAGATCTATAGCTATGGAAGCTTGATCTGCAACCTCCTCTCAGAAGCTATGGAAGTTTGATCCTCACTTACATTTCCTTCCTTCATCCTTCTTCCTTGTCCAACCTCCTTTAACAGAGTGTAACAGTAGAGCTTAGCTATGGAAGCTTGATCTGCAACCTCCTCTCAGAAGCTATGGAAGTTTGATCCTCACTTACATTTCCTTACTTCATCCTTCTTCCTTGTCCAACCTCCTTTTACAGAGTGTAATAGCAGAGCTTAGCTATGGAAGCTTGATCTGCAACCTCCTCTCAGAAGCTATGGAAGTTTGATCCTCACTTACATTTCCTTACTTCATCCTTCTACCTTGTCCAACCTCCTTTTACAGAGTGTAACAGTGGAGCCAAGCTATGGAAGCTTGAGTTGCAAATGCTTTGGCTCTCATAATCTTACTCATTGTCTCCTGTCACCCCCTCTAATATCCTCTTTCAAAGTGCAGTAATAGCACAGCCAAGCCCTTGGAACTTGCTCTACAACTCCTTCTCTTTTGTACATCTCCCTAGTCTAAGTTTTTTTCTCACCATTCTATTTTCCTTTGCCATCAAGGTTTATAATCTCCCTAATATATACATCTGATGTCTTCTTCTAGAGCTCGAAGGCCTCCGATCAGTATTCAATCTCTCTCTTGTAGCAGTGGTCAAGATGAGGATGGGCACTGGAACATCAAACAGTACGAGAAGTGGAATTGGATTACGATGCAGCCTAGTACAAGAGGAACCCACAAGGTGTCAAAGCGATACGTTGATATACAAAGTCACCATTGGAAAGGGCGGATATTGGAGCTCAAACAAGATCGTGATGGAAAAAAGCTAGCCAAGGTCCAACATGTTTACAAGGCAACAGAGCTGAAACTAGCAGACCATGACCAACGTCAACGATTTCCTGCAAATTGTAAGTTATTTCACCACTTTATATTCTTGTTTTTAAATCAATTGTGTGCTAATAATGGTATACTGAGCACTGCTTTGATTGTTCTTGGGTTCCTCTGCGTAGATATTTTTCCTCAAACTATAGTGAGTGGGAGCCTATGGAGGCAATTTCAGGAACCTTTGAAGCATACCATGTGGAGCTTGGTAGTTTAATCTTTGGAGGGTGTCCAGCTGCACAACTTCTTGCACGAAACATCTTCTTCTATGAGGATACATATGTGGTTCCCACGACAGCAAATGGTACTGGAAAATTAGTTCCAAAACCTACGCCAACTCTCACATCTATTGAATGGCCAATTCCAGACAATGCTTCAGTGGCCATGGCTTGTTTGCAGATCGAAAGCAAGGTGCAAAATGCTATGAAGTGCACATATGGATCTCACAAAGCAACCATAACCTGCTTCATACCTCTACACCTCTTTGTGTACCTGTTCCGTACAAGTGACACACATCGTACCCCAACTTTATGGATTGCAAAGGGGGAGAGAGCTCTGACTTGTTTCTTATCACCTGCATGGGATAAAAAAGTTGTTCAACACAATGGAGACACCATCAGATGCGGAGTAATAGTTGAGAAGGTTGTGATGCGCTATCATATTGCCAAGCAACAGTTGTCCATTGCGTTTCCTTATAGGCGATGGAAGCTTATAAATGGAGAATGGGAGGCGTTAGACTCCGACACAACCTCTACAGAACAGGGTGTGCTACATATATCCATGCAAGGTGGGGATGTAGAAGATGTTACTGTGAATGATGACTGGTCCCTTGCCAACTTACGTGACTACTTAGTTCTTCGATTCTCACTGAGTGGTGATTTTGCTTTGATAATCAATGGTAGAGTAGTGCGCAAAAGGCAGGAACGATCTTTTCTTTGTAGAGAAATTACTTTCCCTGGCTGTGTAGCTATCAGATAACCACTGGATATGTAATATTGAATTGAAGTAAATACAATTTCAATTTTTTTGCCTCACTGTCTTATTAAGGTTTTTCAATTGTCTTGTGCAAGTTTTATTTTTTTGTGATAGTGTAAGGTTGGTCACACAAGCATCTGTGGCTTGAGCCACTAGTAAATTAGAAATGACCTTGCGATGGAAGGATACGTTCTTGCTTTCGCATACCATTTTTTTAAAATTTTTTGGTACTTAAAAATTTTAAAATTTTTAAAAATTTTATAACAAGGTCGCCCATTTATAAACGATACTTTACTCATTTTCATCAATTGACAATTATCGTTCTCTCCTAACACTTGCTCTCAATTTCGCACACCTTTCTGTATCACACACTCTCTATTGCGTAGCTAGGAAAGCTTAAGTTACTTCATAGGGTTGATGAGATCGTCGCTATGTTTGAGGGAGCAATTGATGTGCGTGCAACAATGCATCTACACGCGGATGCTTTTACAGATGTCATTGAGTATATGGATCAACACATCAGCACGTACTCCATCATGTTTGAGGGTGATGAGGGCCTATGGGTTTCGGTTGACCTCATCATGTACATATTCAGGGAAGACAAGAATTTTAGATTCCGCCTATCAAGGTTTTTAAAATCCCTCACAGAAAAGGACTACAGGAATGAGGAGGAAGACTTGCTCTTGGATCTACAAATGGGCAACATCGGCACTTCTTTCATGAGCTGGGACATGGTTTTGGTCCTTCTGTTACAAGAGGGTGTGGCAAAAGAAAGTGGCAAGGAAAAAGAAAAGGGCAAAGCAAAGCTAATGGAGCAGGTCCAAGAGGCCCATGCCGAGGAAGAGAATGTTACAGAACAATGGGAGGCCTCAATGGCATTGGTGGCTCTATAAGAGAATGTCTCCGAGGAGGTTCCGGACCTAGTTCTAGAGGGCGATGAAGTACTTGAGGAGGTCCCAGACCTTGTTGTCATGTCTTTGCATCCAATCATTATTGATGGGAAAGAATTTTTGTTTCTGGATGACATTGCCAAGACACTTGGGTTTCGCGAGGATGAGGCACTGTCTATTATTGCCGTGAATGCTGGGGGTCAAGACAAAGGAAAAGTGAAAATCTCTTTTGAAGATGACAACCTCACAAAAGCGCTTGCATACGATATTGGTAGCAGTTCCTTGGAAGATGTAGTGGCCAAAGCGCTCGTTGAAATAAAGCAAGATGTGCAATTCTATGAGAGCGTAGCTGCCTTTGAACCACACATGCCCTTGGTTGCTGGCGATGCTCAAGACCAAGGAAGCATAAACTTGACAAATGAGCAACTAGTTGCAAGTGACGATGCAACTGAGGTATGTCCTAACTTCTTAGTTGTAAAGCAAATTATTTTTAGTTGTATCATTTCACGCTTCCTAACTTCTATATTGACATGTTGACAGACTGCTTTTGAAGTGGACAAGTTTGCTATGCGCGTAGGAGGAACGCGGCCAAAGTCAGAGGGTCGAGATGCATCTCTTTGGCACTACATACCTGCCCTCAGAGCCGACATAGTGCGGGTTTTTCATT
This sequence comes from Cibotium barometz, assembly GCF_041138505.1. Taxonomy (NCBI): domain Eukaryota; kingdom Viridiplantae; phylum Streptophyta; class Polypodiopsida; order Cyatheales; family Cibotiaceae; genus Cibotium; species Cibotium barometz. The sequence continues at coordinate 20,738,447 of NC_141091.1, forward strand.
TAGACTATTCAGAGATCGCCTATGCCGAGCTCCTAAAATGTAAAGCACTTAGTGCAGTCTTGTCGGAGAACCCCTTAGCCTCGAACATAAATAAATGTATTTTGGTAGCTAGGGAAGCTGCCTTGTATTGCTTTACGGGCAAGCATCCCGGCTCAGTTTTAGGCCATTGTGCCCTTTCTCAAGCTCAAGGAATCAATGAGCCGAGTGATATATTCCAAAGCTTAGGCCAGAAACCAGCCTCTAGAACTCTCTCTCCTGAGCTCTTCCAAGAGCTTATTAAAAAGATGTAATGCAAACTTCTCTTCCAAGTTTAATAAAAAAAATTTGTTGTGCATTGTAAGTTGTGATTTTTCCTGGCGTACTTGTGATATACCATTTCAAGCCTCGCAATTTTAAGATTTTGTTCATGTGTTCATAGAAAATATTGTTTAGGATTCATTTTAAATGAGATCGTGATTAAAAAAAGTAATCGAGATTGGGTTAGAGCGGTATGAAAAAATGTTGTATTTATAGATGTATACACACTCACATATATGTATATATATACATATATATATATGTGTGTGTGTGTGTGTGTGTCTATATATATATATAAGATTTTGGGGCTATTGAAAGATATATATATATATATATATAATATATATATATATATATATAAGATATATAGGATATATATATATATATATAAGACATAAGATATTATAAGATTTTGGAGCTAATCCCAGTTGACAATCTCGGCCACTTTAGCCAGATCAAGTCGAATGTCTTCAGCACTAATTATATATCCCAAGTAATGCACCTGGAACAGATAAAATTCTGACTTCTTTTCATTAACGTAGAGCTCGTTGCTTTCCAGCATCTTAAGGACTTTCTCCACATCAATGTCGTGCTGCTCAACCCCACACCGTCGCTCCTCCTTAGTCAACAAAAGAGTGGGGTTTCTCTCCGTTTCTTTCTCTCCATCGGTGGTGGATGGCTGCGATTAACGCGCCGTAGCGCACATGGCATTTTTTTTTATTTTTATTTTTTGGCCTTGAGGCTCATAAGGCCCTCTATAAGGGTCTCTAGGTGACTTTATAGGCTCTACCTTTTTTGTATATATAAATATATATATATATATGTGTGTGTGTGTGTGTGTGTGTGTACATATATATATATGTGTGTATATGTATATATATTTGTATATGTATATATATATGTGTGTATATATGTATGTGTGTATATATATATGTGTGTGTGTGTGTGTGTGTGTGTGTGTTTGTGTGTGTTTTTTCCTGTGTGTATAGTGCTTTTATATTTTTTTAATGAAATGTTCATTGACACTGAGCATACAAAAAAAAATGGACTCAACAAAGAATGTAACACAACTCAAAAAGCTTTCATTAATGTGTGAAAATGCTACAAAGGAATTTGGAAACATTACAAAATTTTGTAGGGAGAATTACAAAGTGGGTTAGCCTATTGAGGTAGAAGGCTACGCTCTAAACGTAGACGTAGGGCTAGGGACATATCTACAGGCTTCAAAGTAACTCTCTTGGCATGTACCATAGCCAGCACTGAGTCTTCAAAAACAGAAACTACAATATCTTCAGCAGCTTCTTGAAGAGCTTCAAGAGCTGTGCTCTGTATGCGGTCAACCCTGTCAGTATATTTTTCCATTGTTTCTCTCACCAGTCGAGAGAATGGTGCCTTGGGGATGAGAAGATCTGTGCTTTTCTGATATTTCCTAATCTCTCGTAGCGCGACTGTCCCTGGCCTCCATTTTCTCTTCTTCTTTGTAACTGGTGGAGGCGGTGGTGGTCTTTGATTCTCCCACGGTGGTCGTTCAGACCTGAACTTCTTTTTCTTTTGTGCACGCTCTTCCTCTTCTTGTTGGTCCCGAAACTTGCCCTCCATTCTTTTGCCACACTTCTTGACTGGACGTCTGGATGTTGTGGCTGCTTGTGGCTGTGCTTGGCTTGCCCTCCTTGCCTCCTCTTTGGGCTGCTGTCTCTTTTGCATTTCTGTCTCCCAAGCTACCCTCACAAGAGCAAACTCTTTGTCAATGGTATCTTTCGTGATGCCATAGGACAAGAGCTCGACCTCCCTGTTCTGTAAGATAACCTCTAGCTGTTCTAGGGTGTCGGCCTCAATAACAATCTCCGGTGGTTGCCCTTGACCTTCCTCGGCTTCTTTTCGACGCCGCTCTTCTTCTGCTTCTCTACTAGGCTCTGCTTCTTCAGCTTCCTTCCTGCGTTGCGCTTCTTCGGCCTCCTTCCTGCGCTCTTCTTCTCTCATCTCCTTTGCCTCTTGCTCTGTTACTATAGGTAGATTTGTCCTTTTTGCTGTAGCAGGTAGTGGGCCCAGTTGATCGAAAAACCGCAAGTCTTGCTCCTGTTCTTCTGGCATGGCCTAGGTATGTACGAGTGCAAGAGATAATGGGAGGGCAAGAGAGAGTAGAGCATAAAGAAGAAATTGAAATGTGGTGGCTATAAATGAAAAATGACTTAAATATGTGTATAAATATAATTTTTTAAAACTTTTAGAAAATTTAAAAACACAAAAAGATTATAATCAGAGAGTTTAAGCCCATGAGGAACCACACCGACGCTTGCTTACTACCCACTGCCGTAGTCTCTCCCTAGCATTTGATCTGTTGTATCCTTCAGTTCTTCTTGCATTAACAGTTTTCATTATTTGACGCCTAAGAGACAAATTACCGCGAGTTTTCTGCCTTTTTTGCCAACCAGAACGCGATAGAACCAGTTGAACATTTCATGGAGTGCATTACTCTTGACTTTGCCACCACCATGGCGAGTGCCCTTAAAATACACGGCCTTTGCTTGGTAATGTGATTTCTCCATGCCTTGATTGCTCCAAAGTGCTAAAGAGCCATATCTATCGAGAAAGTATGGCCCATGTGCATACAATATATGCTGCATAGAAAATTACAAAAAGTCAACAAACAGTATAAAGAACATACTACAAGGACACAAGAAATACAACATTACCATGTAGTGAGTAATGTGTGTTTCTCCCCATGCCTCGACCATTTCTTCTGTAAATCTACAAGTGGCTTGTTTAAGTGCCTCAATACCATGGTCATCCAGGTGAGGTCGCTCTAGAAGATCGACCATTTTATTACACACCTCCCATACATGTGCACGTTTTAAGCCAAGCCTGGCATCATTTCCTCGATATGTTGTGACATCACATATCTTCTTCCAAATTTCAAAGTCAGTGTGGCTATGAGAACCCAAGTGGTTTGATAGCAAGTGTCTTGCCTTTGATCCACCCATGCAAATTTTATTAGGGTTGTCTTGTGTAGGGTTTGATTTTCTGTCCTTTGTCAAGACCACTGCTCCAGCATGTAATCCCATAGAGGAAAGTACACCCTCTAGTGCACGTATTGACTCTTCTCGTCGATCTTCGGGCTCCATGTTCCAGACATAGTTTATGTGGAGCATCAATAGCTTATCCAAAATCCTGAGTCTTGCATGTAATGTGCACACATGCACTTGACATAGTGGAATGTCCAAGATTGGGTTCCAAGCATTGTCCTCCTGGTCACGACTAGGTGGCTTGCTCTGGTCACAACTTAATATGCCATTATGCCATACCTTTGATCCTTTCCTCTGTTCAGCATCAAAAACGATTGCTTTTTTTGCACCCACCTGTTTTTGACTTTTGCCTTTGCTAGGTTGTTTCCCTTTTACTCTTGAGTCTACTGTTGTCTTGAAATGACAACAGTAAACACATGAGAATATAGTATTCGCACCTGTTTTACAACCCAACATACACTTTAAGGTTTTTAGATCGCCACCCAAGTGCCATTCAACGTTAAAGCAGCCTATTCCGGGAACATCAAGCTTTTGACCATTGACCTGACAAGAGACGACATGTTGAATGCCAGACCGTTCAAAATACCACCTCAAGGTATCATGGTTCTCTTTTGGGAGGACCCATGCTGCTTGCCACCAGATGTTCTTCTCTGATTGAATGCCGTAGTAGTCTTGCTTATGCCCTTGACCCCTATTGTTGCTGTCTTCAGTTGCATCCAACTCTTGGGTCTCTAAAAGCTTTCCTCTAAGTGCTCGGCTCATCAAGGTTAAACTAACACGCTCCAGTCTTTGACCTTTAACCACTTGCCAGCTTCAAGACAAACACGGCATTTCCACCTGTCTCTTCAAGTGTGAGGCCATAGTACTGAATCATTGCTTTTTGTAGCACTTCCATGTCAATGTAGACATTGTTATATGCATTGTATTCAAAGGGTTTGATTGTTGGCATTGGCATAATATCCTCCACCCACTTGTACCCACCCTCGAACATGGATGCAATATCACCATTAGCACACTTCTTTGCCATCTGTAAGCTATAAAGTGTTGGAAGCAAGGATTGCATAACTCCCTTTGCTCGCAACCCTAAAGTGATTGACCTGTACATTGCTCTGTAACCTTTCTGGCTAATACCTGCTGAGTCACATATATCAAGCATCTCTTTGGGTGTGACAATTTCTTTAATTTCCTTCAAGAAATGTTGACGAAGGGTCTCCCGCAGCTTATCATTACCAGAACCTGTTATCATTTCCATGATATCCTTCTCCTGAAGGACATGCTGAAGAAGGGAGACATTAACATTGTCCTCAGCGTTATTACATCCTAGTATAGCTGTTGCACATGCCCTACAATCGCAAGAGTCACCCATGAGAGATGCTTTATTCATTAATTGCTTCTCAAAGTTGCTATAATTCCTACAAAAATTTTTACTTGGTTGTTTGTTTACGCCTCTTGCATGCGCCTGCTGTCTTAGAAAGTAACCCAACAGCTTTACGTTTTCTTTGCCTTGCGTGATATCCAATGGGAAGGTGAGTGAAATGGTGAACACGACACCGAAGATTACGAGTGGAGTGTTGAAGACGAACATAATTATCGGTAAATTGATTTATTGTGCGCACACGATCCGCTAGATTATTCTTCTGCACCTCAAGCTCCTCTGAGAGCTCTTTAATCCTCTGCATCAAACTATTGATCTGCTTAGTCGATGCCGCTTGAAGCTGGTCGAAGGCAAATTGTGTTTACCTCTTTTCAGCTGCCTCATCTAGCCACAACATGTGTAATCTCCTACAATAGCCAAGAAGCCCATTGAAACCATCACCAACAAACTTAAAAAAACTTGTAATGCTTTTGAATGGTGGAGGGGCACGAGATATTGGATCTGGTGGATAAAGATTTCCATCAATCCAAAGATCAATGGCCTTTGCTCCTTGCATTCGAAGCTGATCGTATGAAATATTGGGTGCAACATGCCTACTGCGTAGGGTTGCGTATTCTCTCTCCAAATCAACCTAAAGGCGGATCTTAGAAGGTTTATTGGTGATGTCTTGTAGTGCCATCTACAAGAAAGTAGGCTTGTAAGCTTGGGTTGAATAGGAGTGGAAGGAGCAGGATATGGTATCAAAAAATAATGGGAAGAATGGAGATGAGGGTTGCTTCTCTAGAGCTGCATTGTGGATAGAGAAAGAAGCCACAAAGGGAGCCAAAGAAACATAGAGAGGGTTGGCAATGGTGAGACGAAAATGCAAAGGAGACAATGCATCATGGGAAGCTTCTTTAGTGCAAGCTATGGCTGCTAAGCAATATAGAGAGAGAATACATCATGAAAAGGTTCTTTTGTGCAAGTCATGGCTACTACTGTGGGTTTGGAGAGAGAACCAAGTATTGTAGAGAGAATGCTCCTGGTAAGCTTCTTCTTTGCAAGCCATGGCTACTACTGTGGGTTTGGAGAGAGAAGGCTCATTTAGGAGTACAGACCTGCTAGCTATGGAGAGAGGACCAAGTATTGTAGAGAGAATGCTCATGGTAAGCTTCTTCCGTGCAAGCCATGGCTACTACTGTGGGTTTGGAGAGAGAAGGCTCATTTAGGAGTACAGATCTGCTAGCTATGGCTTTTGGAGTAGAGAAAGACGCTTTTTTCCATGGAGAAGGAGTGCAGGGTGTTTTAGAGAGAGGATTTAGAAAGAGAAAAAAATCTAGTGTACACACAAAAAAGGGGGGAAGAAAGTGACGAATTTTTGGAATGTTTGGAGTTTGAAAAGGTAGAGAAGCCTATGATAACTGACTGACAGCCCATTACAAAGCTTTAAAGTCACCTAGGTGGCCAGATCTAAGAATATCTCCTTTTTTTCATTTTTTTTTTGTTTTTGTGAAAAATCAAATATATGCTTTTAGGACTAGGCCTCTAGGCTTGGTCAAAGATGGATTAGCATTTTAAGCATTTCACTAAACGTCCAAATTAAAGGGTCCAAGAAGACTCCATTGAGTTCCTAATGCAACACAAACATACTCATGCCCAGTAAACCCCCATTATCTACTTGCATAAATGCCCCCCATATCCTTTGTAAAGGACCCTCTCATTCTCAAACCCCACTCCCATGCTTTTGGGGTTAACTTGGGGGCTCACTTGGATGCTTATGCATCACCCTCCCTCTCACCCTTTTACCTCACCTTCACCCACTCACAAACTGGGGCCTCACTTGGATGCTTTTGCCTCACCCTCTTCACTATCATGCTTTTTGGGGTTCTCTTTGGGGCATTTAGCTCAAGCTCATAGATACTTTATGGTCTTGCTTCTTCTCCTCCTTTAGGCCTCTCCTCTCTACTTAGCCTCTTCCTTCACTAACTTTCTTAGCATTTCTCCCATGTGATGCCCCTCTCTCTTGCTTTGAATCCACACCACTTGAGTCTTATGCACTCTTTATTGGCCTCTTAGCAAGACCTATCTTCTTCTTCCATCTCCTCCATGCTCAATGATGCATTGTTTTCTTGCCCTTTGTGTACTGCTTACCTTGTACCATGGCAAAACCTCTTGCCCTTTTGCACTAGCATCATGGTATGATCTTATATCCCTCTCATTTGGTCGATGATCTTCTATGAGAATCTAGCCCAGGCATGCTAAACCCATGCTCTTTTCATGCTTCATTCCTTGAGAATTTACAAGAGCTCATTTGTGCTACACCCATCACCCTTATATAGTGGTTTTACTCATTTTCATGGTAACACCATGCCCATTTATGCTCAAAGTAATGGTGGCATCATGCTCATTTCTCCCTAGTGCCTTGTGCCCTTAATGCCACAAGGTTTTCCCCAATTCTCTCATTGTGTTTTGGCATCTCTTTCATGTTTTTTGTTGCCTTCTTATAGGTAGGATTTATTCCCCATGGTGTGCATTAATTATATAGGGAGAATGGTCTTGTTTTGGGAAATTCTCTTCATTGGTTTGTGTGTGGCATATTTGTGATGGCACTCTTAGCCCTTGCTCCTAGCATCCATGAAAACCCTCTTCATAGCTTGTCATCTTGCCATGTGCATTGCATTTTGTGTGTGATCCTAGCCCACTCATACTAGGTGGTGACCCATTATTCCTTTTCATCCTGGTGTGGTTTGGGAGAGCTTAGACATAGAGGCCTCTAGGACTTTCTTTTTCTATCCTCACCTCATTAATTGGTTGCCCCCACCGAGGGAGCTTCAAAAGCCTTTGGTTCTATCATTAACTGATGCCCCATCATTGAGGATTTCTCAAGGCAACCTTCAAGTTTACAAGACTGAGCGTGGTGTTTTCAATCATAAATTGGTGCTACCTGATGCAAAAATTTTGAGCACATTTGGTTTGTAACAATTATGGCCTTACCTTTAATGATGGGCTTGCATATTAAGCCTAAAGTTTAATTTATTGTGGTCTCCATCAAGCTCGAAGAGGTGCAACAAAGGGGTTGAATTTGCATCTTATGCAAGGGCATAATTGGTTTATGTGATTATGGATTTTCCTAAAAATTATATGAAGGAAGGCCATGTGTATAGCTTCAAGTTTTCATGTGAGTAATGAGTAGAAAGGATAATGAAGTGGTTATGGTGGTGAATCTCTTCACTCTTGCCTGGCAAGCAAAAGCCAAGCTATGGTATAATGGCATTAACAAGCACATCCACCAATGTGGCTAGAGCACTCTCAAAGAAGCCTCCTCCTCGGATTTTAGCCATAAAGAGTCTATGGAAGATGTGTTGAGGAATTTGCAGTGGCTTTCGGCGATAAGAATTGGAGACTACATATCGAGCCTATAAAAATACATTTCTTGCGATCCTAGCACAATTAGGCGTACACTATTGTGATCATCCTTGACATGCTTGTACATTCCTCAATGGTCTTTCTTGCACCTTGCAACACAAAGTGCATTCTAAATGCTCTAGCTCACTTGGTGATTCATTGCACATTGCATGGATGAAGAATAGATAATTGATGTATTTGCTAGGCATGGTGGATGAATATGCTTCTAGAGGGAAAGCGAGTTCACGCACATGACTAAAGTTTGAAGTGATTCTCTGACTTTGTTAGCCCAAAGTTCTAATGAAGTGTTGTCACCATTGCACATGGAAAAGAAGGAATGCATTAAAGAGGTCATTTTTTAAGTAGCAAATTTAGCATCTTCACAAGGCAACCATGATGAGGAACATGCAAAAAGAAATGTGAAGTGTGAAAAGAAGTCCGTGATTCCGCTTGTAGCGATTTTTTAACTTGTTTGTGATCAACACAAAGCCTCAACAAAGGAAGAACAAAGTGCAAAAGTAATTTTATTCTCTAATGTTTTATTAAAGATGCAATTGAACTAGAAACCAAAGGGGAGGGCTTGTCACCCAAGGTTTGTGATAATCTAACACATGACAATGTTGTCCTGATTAGTTCAGTAAATGGAAGTGTTGATGCATGCACATTTTTAGACTCTTTGTTTGGGGAAGATGATTGTGAAGTTATGAAGAATGAGAAGCAACAAATGGCATTGAGCTTGAATGATTGGGTAAGTTTTAGTTCAGTATGTATTTGGTGTTGGTGATGTTTTGGAGATGGACAATGCCTCCTATACATCATTGCAGGATTAAAAGTCCTAAAGATGTGTGATTCCTCTAGCCTTCATTTAGTTATTGGCACTTGTTTTACCAAGTCACAAGATGAACTTTCAACTTAGTTTTGTTTGGAAGAAATGAATTTCAATGAATCTCTTATTCCACTTTTGCAAGAATGCGGTGATTAAGAGCAATTGATAGGTATTGTGCCAAGCACATTTATCTTAAAGGAAGAAGATGATGATTGGAACTTTGATGATCCCACATGTGTCATGAATGATAATATGCAAATGATTGTAAGGACTGCATCTTTGAAAAAAGGTAAGATTAGTGAGTAGGTTTTTGTTGAAGATTGAGCAATGATGGATGTGCATTTGGACAAATATTTTATACAAGAAAAAAATCGATATGTTGTTTTAAATACTAAGGATATAGATGAAAGGGGCTAGTGTGCTATGAAAATATCCAAAGCACCCCCACCAAGTTTTCTAGATAGTTTGGAATGCATTTCCACACCTCCTATATGCATGGAGCTTTCGTGGAGCAATAGGAGATTGGCTTGGCCCTTCAATATCATCTTGCTCTTTATTGGGCACACTGTGGTAGATTCTTCATTGCCCTTTTAGCAATAGTTTTTTCTTTGCCCTTAGATCCTTCACCCCCTTGACTATTCTAGTATTTTTGTCTCTTTAAAGCCTTAAATATAGCAGTATACTTATAATAAAAGAAGAGTAGCTTGTTTCCTGTATCACTTTTTCATAACCTATTTGGGTTCATTTCTAAGCTAGGCTTTTGTGAAATGCAATTCTATTCTCCCATGATCTCAACATGTTAGCAGTATGATTCGCCGCCCATTCTTCCTTAGGCTCTTTTATCTTTCTTACGTCCCATAATAATTTCCCTCACTTTGTTTGGATTATTGTATAAGCCTTTTTTGCATATCTATATTTTAACATCTCCAAAGTGAGCTTTGCTTTGCACATGTGACCTATATGTGAATCGGGGCTAGGCAACATATCATTGGTCTTAAGACGACCAATTTTGCATGATGGGACAACTACATTGGAGTCCATGCTTCACTTTGGGATGATGAACCATATTGATTCATTTCTCGCATTTTTGCTTCTTGTTGTTGACACACTTTCTTAAGGTGTTGTGGGACGCATGCATGAAGGTTTGGAACCAAGGTAAGCACACATACAAGCTATCATCATTGATCTAGAGGCATATTTATGCTTCTAGCTCATGGGAGGGATAATAATGTCAATTTCTTGCAAGCATATTCTTTTGCATCAATAGCCACCCCCACCCCTCTCCTAGCTCGTAGATAATTTCTACATGATGTTTTTGAAAATGTATAGCAGTAGTTTTTCTTGCTATATTAGGAGATGCCAAGGATGGGAGAGACTAGAGCGAGTGAGAGAGTTGGAGGTAATTGAATGATGGAGCAAGGCAATTCTTGAATGATGGAGCAAGGCAATTCTTGAAGTTGATATATATGCCAAATGTGGTAAGTTCGTGAAGGCACCAAGAATGCAACAGAAGCTCTCTTCTTGGATTATCTATGCTAGACATAATGGAATCAAAGGTTATATAATCTTATGGATGATTAATGGTATCAAGGAATTGATGTGCAACATAAGGAAATTCGTGATACAAACACTGATGCTAGGGCAAGGTTTGAGTGGAAATGTATGCTAAATAGGATTACAATTGAAAAGCTCTCTTGTTGATGAATACTAGCAGCAGGAGCATATTTTGATGTTGAGTTTTGGGCACTAAGGATAGTAGTAGGATGGTAGTGGTTGGCAAATGGCAACATACTCATGATGAGAAGGAAAGCCAAGGATTTCTATGAAACAAACAAGGCAATGCTCTTTTGGACATGTACACTAATTGTGGTGCTCCTTTCATACATATGTATTCAAGGATCTTACCTTGGGAGGTTTTCTTGAGGACCCTACTAGACACAAGATAGGCACAAGAAGGTCAAGCTAACTTAGTTGCTTGGTATAATGTAGCATGAGGGAATCCATCTAGATGCCATCACCACTTGAGCCTGCATGTTGTAAGCTGGTGCCACCATTATAGCTATGGAAAAGAAGGAATAGATCCATGGCAAGATCGTGGACCTAAGGTTATGGGAGAATAATATAGTGCATTAGGAACTCAATGGGAGTCTTCTTGGGCCCTTTAATTTGGACGTTTAGTGAAATGCTTAAAATGCTAATCCATCTTTGACCAAGCCTAGAGGCCTAGTCCTAAAAGCATATATTTGATTTTTCACAAAAAATAAGAAAAATGAAAAAAGGAGATATTCTTAGATCTGGCCACCTAGGTGACTTTAATGCTTACTTTTGGACTGTCAGTCAGTTATCATAGCTTCTCTACCTTTTCAAACTCCAAACATTCTCTCTCTCTACATCCTCTCTCTAAAACGCCCTGCACTCCTCCATGGAAAAAAGCGTCTTTCTCTACTCCAAAAGCCATAGTTAGTAGATCTGTACTCCTAAATGAGCCTTCTCTCTCCAAACCCACAGTAGTAGCCATGGCTTGCAAGGAAGAAGCTTACCATGAGCATTCTCTCTACAATACTCGATCCTCTCTCCATAGCTAGCAGATCTGTACTCCTAAATGAGCCTTCTCTCTCCAAACCCACAGTAGTAGCCATGCCTTGCAAGGAAGAAGCTTACCAGGAGCATTCTCTCTACAATACTTGGTCCTCTCTCCAAACCCACAGTAGTAGCCATGACTTGCACAGAAGAACCTTTTCATGATGTATTCTCTCTCTATATTGCTTAGCAGCCATAGCTTACACTAAAGAAGCTTCCCATGATGCATTGTCTCCTTTGCATTTCCTTCTCACCATTGCCAACCCTCTCTATGTTTCTTTGGCTCCCTTTGTGGCTTCTTTCTCTATCCACAATGTAGCTCTAGAGAAGCAACCCTCATCTCCATTCTTCCCATTATTTTTTGATACCATATCCTGCTCCTTCCACTCCTATTCAACCCAAGCTTACAAGCCTACTTTCTTGTAGATGGCACTACAAGACATCACCAATAAGCCTTCTAAGATCCGCCTTCAGGTTGATTTGGAGACAGAATACGCAACCCTACGCAGTAGGCATGTTGCACCCAATATTTTATACGATCAGCTTCGAATGCAAGGAGCAAAGGCCATTGATCTTTGGATTGATGGAAATCTTTATCCACCAGATCCAATATCTCGTGCCCCTCCACCATTCAAAAGCATTACAAGTTTTTTGAAGTTTGTTGGTGATGGTTTCAATGGGCTTCTTGGCTATTGTAGGAGATTACACATGTTGTGGGCTAGATGAGGCAGCTGGAAAGAGGCAAACACAATTTGACTTCGACCAGCTTCAAGCGGCATCGACGACTAAGCAGATCAATAGTTTGATGTAGAGGATTAAAGAGCTCTCAGAGGAGCTTGAGGTGCAGAATAATAATTTAGCAGATCGTGTGCACACAATAAATCAATTTACTAATAATTATGTTCGTCTTCAACACACCACTCGTAATCTTCGGCGTCGTGCTCACCATTTCACTCACCTTCCCATTGGATATCACGCAAGGCAAAGAAAACGTAAAGCTGTTGGGTTACTTTCTAAGATAGCAGGCGCATGCAAGAGGCGTAAACAAACAACCAGGTAAAAAATTTTGTAAGAATTATAGCAACTTTGAGAAGCAATTAATGAATAAAGCATCTCTTATGGGTGACTCTTGCGATTGTAGGGCATGTGCGACAGCTATACTAGGATGTAACAACACTGAGGACAATGTTAATGTCTCCCTTCGTCAGCATGTCCTTCAGGAGAAGGATATCATGGAAATGATAACAGGTTCTGGTAATGATAAGCTGCGGGAGACCCTTCGTCAACATTTCTTGAAGGAAATCAAAGAAATTGTCACACCCAAAGAGATGCTTGATATATGTGACTCAGCAGGTATTAGCCAGAAAGGTTACAGAGCAATGTACAGGTCAATCACTTTAGGGTTGTGAGCAAAGGGAGTTATGCAATCCTTGCTTCCAACACTTTATAGCTTACAGATGGCAAAGAAGTGTGCTAATGGTGATATTGCATCCATGTTCGAGGGTGGGTACAAGTGGGTGGAGGATATTATGCCAATGCCAACAATCAAACCCTTTGAATACAATGCATATAACAATGTCTAGATTGACATGGAAGTGCTACAAAAAGCAATGATTCAGTACTATGGCCTCACACTTGAAGAGACAGGTGGAAATGCCGTGTTTGTCTTGAAGCTGGATGAATGTCAAGTGGTTAAAGGTCAAAGACTGGAGCGTGTTAGTTTAACCTTGATGAGCCGAGCACTTAGAGGAAAGCCTTTAGAGACCCAAGAGTTGGATGCAAGTCAAGACAGCAATAATAGGGGTCAAGGGCATAAGCAAGACTACTACGGCATTCAATCCGAGAAGAACATCTAGTGGCAAGCAGCATGGGTCCTCCCAAAAGAGAACCATGATACCTTGAGGTGGTATTTTGAACAGTCTGGCATTCAACATGTCGTCTCTTGTCAGGTCAATGGTCAAAAGCTTGATGTTCCCGGGATAGGCTGCTTTAACATTGAATGGCACTTGGGTGGCGATCTAAAAACCTTAAAGTGTATGTTGGGTTGTAAAATAGGTGCGAATACTATATTCTCATGTGTTTACTGTTGTCATCCCAAGACAGCAGTAGAATCAAGAGTAAAAGGGAAACAACCTGGCAAAGGCAAAAGTCAAAAACAGGTGGGTGCAAAAAAAGCAATCGTTTTTTATGCTGAACAGAGGAAAGGATCAAAGGTATGGCATAATGGCATATTAAGTTGTGACCAGAGCAAGCCACCTAGTCGTGACCAGGAGGACAATGCTTGGAACCCAATCTTGGACATTCCACTATGTCAAGTGCATGTGTATATATATATACATATATGTACACATATATACATATATGTGAGTGTGTATACATCTATAAATACAACATTTTTTCGTACCGCTCTAACCCAATCTCGAATACTTTTTTTAATCACGATCACATTTAAAATGAATCCTAAACAATATTTTTTATTAACACATGAACAAAAGCTTGAAATTGCGAGGCTTGAAATGGTATATATCACAAGTACGCCAGGAAAAATCACAACTTACAATGCACAACAAAAAAATTTTATTAAACTTGGAAGAGAAGTTTGCATAATATCTTTTTAATAAGCTCTTGGAAGAGCCCAGGAGAGAGAGTTCTAGAGGCTGGTTTCTGGCCTAAGCTTTGGAATATATCACTCGGCTCATTGATTCCTTGAGCCTGAGAAGGGGCACAATGGCTTAAAACTGAGCCGGGATGCTTGCCCGTAAAGCAATACAAGGCAGCTTCCCTAGCTACCAAAATACATTTATTTATGTTTGAGGCTAAGGGGTCCTCCGACAAGACTGCACTAAGTGCTTTACATTTTAGGAGCTCGGCATAGGCGATCTCTGAATAGTCTAAATGACAAACCCACACTATGTCGGCTTTGAGGGCAGGTATGTAGTGCCAAAGAGATGCATCTCGACCCTCTGACTTTGGCCGCGTTCCTCCTACGCGCATAGCAAACTTGTCCACTTCAAAAGCAGTCTATAAACATGTCAATATAGAAGTTAGGAAGCGTGAAATGATACAACTAAAAATAATTTGCTTTACAACTAAGAAGTTAGGACATACCTCAGTTGCATCGTCACTTGCAACTAGTTGCTCATTTGTCAAGTTTATGCTTCCTTGGTCTTGAGCATCGCCAGCAATCAAGGGCATGTGTGGTTCAAAGGTAGCTACGCTCTCATAGAATTGCACATCTTGCTTTATTTCAACGAGCGCTTTGGCCACTACATCGTCCAAGGAACTGCTACCAATATCGTATGCAAGCGCTTTTGTGAGGTTGTCATCTTCAAAAGAGATTTTCACTTTCCCTTTATCTTGACCCCCAGCATTCATGGCAATAATAGACAGTGCCTCATCCTCGCGAAACCCGAGTGTCTTGGCAATGTCATCTAGAAACAAAAATTCTTTCCCATCAATAATGATTGGATGCAAAGACATGACAACAAGGTCTGGGACCTCCTCAAGTACTTCATCGCCCTCTAGAACTAGGTCCGGAACCTCCTCGGAGACGTTCTCTTATAGAGCCACCAATGCCATTGAGGCCTCCCATTGTTCTGTAACATTCTCTTCCTCGGCATGGGCCTCTTGGACCTGCTCCATTAGCTTTGCTTTGCCCTTTTCTTTTTCCTTGCCACTTTCTTTTGCCACACCCTCTTGTAACAGAAGGACCAAAACCATGTCCCAGCTCATGAAAGAAGTGCCGATGTTGCCCATTTGTAGATCCAAGAGCAAGTCTTCCTCCTCATTCCTGTAGTCCTTTTCTGTGAGGGATTTTAAAAACCTTGATAGGCGGAATCTAAAATTCTTGTCTTCCCTGAATATGTACATGATGAGGTCAACCGAAACCCATAGGCCCTCATCACCCTCAAACATGATGGAGTACGTGCTGATGTGTTGATCCATATACTCAATGACATATGTAAAAGCATCCGCATGTAGATGCATCGTTGCACGCACATCAATTGCTCCCTCAAACATAGGGACGATCTCGTCAACCCTATGAAGTAGCTCAAGCTTTCCTAGCTGTGCAATAAGTGCGTCAAGTAGAGGTGCCATGACTATGAGTGATTGCAAAAAATAGCGAGTGTGTGATACAGAAAGGTGTGCGAAATTGAGAGCAAGTGTTAGGAGAGAACGGTAATTGTCAATTGATGAAAATGAGGAAAGTATCGTTTATAAATGGGCGACCTCATTATAAAAATTTTAAAAACTTTTAAAATTTTTAAGTACCAAAAAATTTTTAAAAAATGGTACGCGAAAGCAAGAACGTATCCTTCCATCACAAGGTCATTTCTAATTTACTAGTGGCTCAAGCCACAGTGTGACCAACCTTACACTATCACAAAAAAATAAAACTTGCACAAGACAATTGAAAAACCTTAATAAGACAGTGAGGCAAAAAAAATTAAAATTGTATTTACTTCAATCCAAGATTACATATCCAGTGGTTGTTTGATAGCTACACAGCCAGAGAAAGTAATTTCTCTACAAAGAAAAGATCGTTCCTACCTTTTGCGCACTACTCTACCATTGATTATCAAAGCAAAATCACCACTCAGTGAGAACTAAGTAGTCACGTAAGTTGGCAAGGGACCAGTCATCATTCACAGCAACATCTTCTACATCCCCACCTTGCATGGATATATGTAGCACACCCTGTTCTGTAGAGGTTGTGTCGGAGTCTAACGCCTCCCATTCTCCATTTGTAAGCTTCCATCGCCTGTAAGAAAACGCAATGGACAACTGTTGCTTGGCAATATGGTAGCTCATCACAACCTTCTCAACTATCTGATGGTGTCTCCATTGTGTTGAACAACTTTTTTATCCCATGCAGGTGATAAGAAACAAGTGAGAGCTCTCTCCCCCTTTGCAATCCATAAAGTTGGGGTGCGATGTGTGTCACTTGTACAGAACAGGTACACAAAGAGGTGTAAAGGTATGAAGCAGGTTATGGTTACTTTGTGAGATCCATATGTGCACTTCATAGCATTTTGCACCTTGCTTTCGATCTGCAAACAAGCCATGGCCACTGAAGCATTGTCTGGAATTGGCCATTCAATAGATGTGAGAGTTGGTGTAGGTTCTGGAACTAATTTTCCAGTACCATTTGCTGTCGTGGGAACCACATATGTATCCTCATAGAAGAAGAAGATGTTTCATACAAGAAGTTGTGCAGCTTGACACCCTCCAAAGATTAAACTACCAAGCTCCACATGGTATGCTTCAAAGGTTCCTGAAATTGCCTCCATAGGCTCCCACTCACTATAGTTTGAGGGAAAAATATATACACAGAGGAACCCAAGAACAATCAAAGCAGTGCTCAGTATACCATTATTAGCACACAATTGATTTAAAAACAAGAATACAAAGTGGTGAAATGACTTACAATTTACAAGAAATTGTTGACGTTGGTCATGGTCTGCTAGTGTCAGCTCTGTTGCCTTGTAAACATGTTGGACCTTGGCTAGCTTTTTTCCATCACGATCTTGTTTGAGCTCCAATATCCGCCCTTTCCAATGGTGACTTTGTATATCAACGTATCGCTTTGACACCTTGTGGGTTCCTCTTGTACTAGGCTGCATCATAATCCAATTCCTCTTGTACTAGGCTGCATCGTAATCCAATTCCACTTCTCGTACTGTTTGATGTTCTAGTGCCCATCCTCATCTTGACCACTGCTACAAGAGAGAGATTGAATACTGATCGGAGGCCTTCGAGCTTTAGAAGAAGACATCAGATGTATATATTAGGGAGATTATAAACCTTGATGGCAAAGGAAAATAGAATGGTGAGGAAAAAACTTAGACTAGGGAGATGTACATAAGAGAAGGAGTTGTAGAGCAAGTTCCAAGGGCTTGGCTGTGTTATTACTGCACTTTGAAAGAGGATATTAGAGGGGGTGAGAGGAGACAATGAATAAGATTATGAGAGCCAAAGCATTTGCAACTCAAGCTTTCATAGCTTGGCTCTGCTGTTACACTCTGTAAAAGGAGGTTGGACAAGGTAGAAGGATGAAGTAAGGAAATGTAAGTGAGGATCAAACTTCCATAGCTTCTGAGAGGAGGTTGCAGATCAAGCTTCCATAGCTTGGCTCTGCTGTTACACTCTGTAAAACGAGGTTGGACAAGGTAGAAGGATGAAGTAAGGAAATGTAAGTGAGGATCAAACTTCCATAGCTTCTGAGAGGAGGTTGCAGATCAAGCTTCCATAGCTATAGATCTAGGTTTCTGAGTGAAGAGAGAGGTAGATAGCTAAAAGAAGTAGTCTAGAGAGTGAAAAACGCCCTGCTATGAGAAAGGGAGAAGAGAGAGCGTTTTGGAGGGAAGATGGGAGAGAGGGATAGTGGAAAGTGAAGGGGAATGTGCATTGAATGCAAGATAATGATGGGAGCTCGTTTTTGGGCCTCTATCACTTTAGAGACCTTACTTAATGATGGCTGCAGCTATCCTTTTCTATAAAAAATAGAGTTTTAGGTGATTTTAAAAATTAAAAAAGAGCCTATTTAGCCTATTATTCTAAGTTTGACCACTACCTTCTAGGCTCTTACAAACCATTGGTTTCAGTCCACATGTAATCTCCCTATTTGTCTATTTCTTAATCACCTCCATTAGGCAATGGCAAATTAAAGGGCCCAAAAAGACTCTTGAGTTCCTAATGGTTGGGCAATGCTTAGATCAACATGTATACTTAATGTGGTGCTCTCTTCAATGACCATTGCCATAAGGAGTCACTTTTGGCAAAGGAAGCACGTCGAGCTGCACATTGCAGATTGGCTCAGAGGTGGAGAACATCACAGGGTCCAGTGCAACATGCGGTGTGGCGAGCTTCAAGGATTAGGATAGGAAAAGTCTGGGCAAGAGCTGCTTAGATATGTTTTTATTCTCTTGCAATTTTGATAGTATAAATTTTGAGTGGATAACAAGTTGTTTGCCTTTGATCCTGTCTATTTTTATCCTTAAGGCGTGTTAAGGGTAACGTTTGAGCCTTCATTTAGGTCCATTTTTTGTGGCCATTTACCAGCGTGTGAACGGGCCCTTGTGACCCCTCGATATAAATAGGTCAAACCCCTCTCATAAACACAATACCCTCTCAACACACAGCACCTCTCCCGAACTGACACTCCTCTCACTCGCACAGCCATGGCACGCACCAAGCAAACGGCCAAAAAGAATTGTCCAAAGAGCACCACAGGCAAGGGCACCAAGTGACCAGCGTAGGGTGAGTCATCGCAGCCTCCCCAAAAACGCATGAAGGAACGTGCGAATCGGCGGCCACAGGAGTCGGATTCCGATCGCATGGAGACAGACTCCGAAGACACTTCGAGAGGAGGAGTCTACCGATGAGGACTTCATCCTAGAGGATCCTGCCCCAGCCCCCAAGCGCCGCCACAAGTCAAAGTTCTACAAGAAACCCACCCGACGACAGCAAGATGGGCAAGCGGCACTACAGAGGCGACCTCGCAGAGTGCGCAGATTTAGCCCAGCCTTTGCTGAGATCCGGCACTATCAGAAGAGTGTGGAGCTTCTAATCCGAAGGGCTCCTTTTGCAAGGAGCTTCTAATCCGAAGGGCTCCTTTTGCAAGGACATGCAGGGAGATTTTGCAAAGTTACAATACAGAGTTACGTATGCAGTCCATCGGCCTCGAAGCACTCCAGGAAGCTGCAGAGGCATACCTGGTAAGCTTGTTAGAGGATACAAACTTGTGTGCAATCCATGCCAAGCGCTTCACTATTATGAGGACAGATTTGGCACTAGCCCGCCGTAGGATACGAGGGAACTTGAGGATGTAATCTGTATAGCAACACTTTTATGTAATGGATTTGTAATGACTTCAATCTTGGAAATGAAATGATGGTTTACTCTATTGCAATGTGTCGCTTCTTATATCATTTAAGTTCTTTGTTTTTAATTTGAGTTTAGTTATTTTTTGTAAGTCTTCTGTGCATTGTCAGGGGGTTTGAGTTCCCATGCCATTGAACGCGGAGGGGGAGACGGGGAGGGGGGGTGTGGAAGAGTATTTTGCAACACATGTACAAAACCTTCACAGTAGGCTTCAAATGGCATTTGAAAGGCACCCATATCATCTGACTTGGCCCTGGAAGTGCAAAAAGTGCACTTGTTTAGCCAAAAATCGCTGTCTTGTGGACAGGGGCTTTTTGCACATCCAGGGCCAAGTCAGATGATATAGGAGTCTTTCAAATGTCATTTGAAGCCCAACAAAGTGCTCACTGACATTCTTTTGCAACCAATGCATTTCCAACTTGCTGTACCTAAGGTAGACTTAAAGACAATCCGAATGGCTTTGATTGACACCTAGAGGCACCAGATATGTTTGCATTGGCCCAAACACTGATAAAAACCCCTGTCCACAAGGCAACGATTTTGGACAAAACAAGTGCACTTGTTTTGCCCAAAATCGTTGTCTTGTGGGGACAGGGGTTTTTTGCACTTTGTGGGACAAATCAGGCACAACACATGCATTTAGAACACCATTTGAAAGCTATCTACACATCCTGTGACAGTTACTTGCCTATGAACTGACCCCTCCATCTGGCAAGTTGGGAGCCCCGTTGTCAAACAAAGAAGACTCACTTTAAATTTGCTAGAAAATTAAATTTCACTGAAATCCATGTATTTACTCCGAATTGCAAGTCAAGATGGGAAAGTACACGTGAAACTGATATTGTATTGATATGTGAAATTACAAAGGGGACTGATTACAGGTTTTCTGTTAGGAGGCGCTGCACAACTTCATTGCGTCTGGCTTCACAGCATTGGGTAACCTGTGCCAAAAGTGGCCATTGCAATGGATTTTTTTACAAGAAAGATAACATATACAGTCTGAGGTATACTAGATAAGCATAGGAGCTTGCTGACAAGCAAAATGTCCATCGGGGGCGAGAAGTCCTTGTGGATAATGCAGATGTCGCCCATGGGTAGTTTGCGCGGTGTAGTTTGCAAGCGCTGCTTGCGGGCCAAAAACTTTGCGCTCTCCCCCCTTGCGACTTGCCCACACGTCCATATCCAAAACATCCTGCAAAAGATTGTGTTAGGTAAATACATTGGGATGGCCAATTACACAAGGAAGACAATTACCGCATGCAGCCTATCGTCGTCGTCCATAGTTGGTGTGAGGTAGAGGTTGAGGGACGATCTCCTCTCATCAACAATGGGGGCATCAGAGTCAGGTGACTCAACAGGTAGAGGTTGTTGATTTGCCACAACCTTGTCTTGGGTTGCTAAGAACTCCTCCTCCGTGATGTTTGCCTGCTCTGCAACTATAATCTCCGAAGCGAACTCTGTTTGGGCACATAAGAGGCTTAGACTCTCGTCTAGCCGTAATCCAAACGCCTTCTCCAAATCATTCAAAAAAACAAACTCCTCGTTCTCCACAATAATGCTAGAGAGGCGGCCAGGCCTTAAAATTGAAGCCCATCTGGGCGTCCTTGGCCATCTCAGGCTTCAAAGGAAGCTTCTAAGAAATAGCTCAAGCGTCATTTTGAAGCCCAAGAATTTCTATAAAGCGTCAAACGAAGCCTAAACCATGAGTCCTAGGCATCCCAAGTGTATATATATATATATATATATATATATATATATAAAAGTGGTGGTGGTAGTGAGATTTTTCAATTTCTTCTTAAGTTTTTTTGTGAATTTCCATGTATCATGAACTTGTTGTTTTTATCTCGTTGTTTTAATATTTTTGCAAATTTGAGTGAAGCCTTGGAATACTTTGGGAAGCTTCATAGGAAGCCTAGAATAAGTACACAAGGAGTCACAGTCCTTGTGGTGTGGGGAGTCAATTTTAAGGCCTGGAGGCGGCTGGTCTCCACCTCGGGGATCGTGTTGGGGTCCTCTGAAGGGTCTTCAGGTGCAGCAGAAGGGACATCCTGCTGATGATACCCAACAACTGCCCCCTCCAACCCGCTGGGATACTCTAGCAGCAGTTGACCTCCCTCATTGGAGGTGTCCACTGCAGTGGCCTTGGGATCCTTTGCTTCGTGCAGCACACCTCCTAGTGCTAGATGTGGAAGCTCCACATCCTCTCCAGCAGTCTCCTCATTCACAAGAAAGAAAATTGTTGCAAGCCTGGACAAGAAATGTTTGCCAAGCTTGCGCTTCTTGAAGGCCGCCGCTTTCTCGGGCGGGCACTTCTCGTAGGTGGCGTGCCTCCAACGCAATTTCCTCGAAGCGTGCAAGCCTCTTGGAGAATGCATGGTCACCTTGATGTATGTAGCGCAGCAGATCACAAGGCACCCACTCCGTGTCACTTCCATGGAATTTGACAGTGTATTTGAGGATGTGGGTGTCCATGTACTCTATGAATTCCCGCAAGGTGTCACTGTGAAGATCCACTGTTTTTTGCAGATCCACCGTGCGGGCTGTAGTTAGATATCGGGGTGGTTGCCAGCGTGGAGGTTTTTTCCGGCCACGCTGGCGTGGCCACGCTGGCAGCTACCCCTGCCTGTAAAAAATTGACGATAGCTGTGAATGCGCTGGTTCCACCGCTTCCACGGCCGCTGCTTTGAATGCGCTCACCACAAACTGGTCAAAGCCATTACTCTACTAGAAGATCAGTGGCAGGTGATCAATCAGTGAATGATCATGAGGTTGAATGGAAGGGCATCGCCTTGTTGGAGAAGAAGAATTTCTTTGACCTCAGCAACAAGGCAGTGGACTTCGCGGACAAGCTTAGCGAGCTTCTGGGATCCAGGGTCTATTTGCAGCTCGTTAGCGTGGAGATCGATCCGGGTAGATAAGTGCACTCATCCGGCTGTAGTTAGATATCGGGGTGGTTGCCAGCGTGGAGGTTTTTTCCGGCCACGCTGGCGTGGCCACGCTGGCAGCTACCCCTGCCTGTAAAAAATTGACGATAGCTGTGAATGCGCTGGTTCCACCGCTTCCACGGCCGCTGCTTTGAATGCGCTCACCACAAACTGGTCAAAGCCATTACTCTACTAGAAGATCAGTGGCAGGTGATCAATCAGTGAATGATCATGAGGTTGAATGGAAGGGCATCGCCTTGTTGGAGAAGAAGAATTTCTTTGACCTCAGCAACAAGGCAGTGGACTTCGCGGACAAGCTTAGCGAGCTTCTGGGATCCAGGGTCTATTTGCAGCTCGTTAGCGTGGAGATCGATCCGGGTAGATAAGTGCACTCATCCTGCTTAAGTAGTCGCTTTAATCAAAGCTATCAGTGTTTAATCCAAACGGCGCATCATCTGATTAGTAATCAGTGGGCATGTTAGCTAGGAGATCGATCCCAATAATCTAATCAAACTTTTTAATTACTTAACAGCTTTGCCGGACTAATTAAGTGAACGAAAAATTTAGACTAGTTAGATTATTGAGAAACTAAATCTTTTAGTAAGAAGGGTGATTTGGTGGTGGGTGATCAATGCGCCCATAGTAAAATAGCCAATTTCAATTTGCACTGCTGCAGAGAGAGGAGAGGGCTAGCGTAGTGAGAAGGCTTACTTGGAGAATTGGTTTCAGACGCCGGGCACTTGGAAGGCGGATAATGGAACGCAGTACAGCGTTAGCTTCAAAGTTGACAAGGAATTCAGGGTACCCGGCGCCGTCCTAGTGGAAAACCAGCACCCCAACCCTTTCTGTCATGATTAGCATTGCTGCACGTTAGTCATTTTGAAAACACGGCAGACCACCAAGGGGAGGGCGTTTGAAGAGGGCTAACCCCATGCTCTCTGCAGCAAGCATCTCCAGCGCAAGCAAACACAGACCTCGCAAATTTGCGAGCCGTCAACAAAGGAAGCCCTAGAGCAGCATTCGATTTTTGCACTTGTATGATGAGAACATTACATTGTAGATATTGTACTTAAGATCATTAACAGCTTGAGATTAAGCCTGATGACCTCAACATCGGAGTGCCACTTGAGGATGATGCGAGCTTGGAGGAAGGGCACAATTGTGAGGATGCATCTTCAAAGTCTACACAGAGGTCAAGCTTGAATCATTTACATGACACTTTCCAACAACTTGTGGATTTTGTGCAGGATGATGCCGAGCTTATTCATGAGGCTACCACTAGCATGAAGAAGACACTTGGGCAACTACATACATTGAAAGCACAAAGAGAGGAGGGCATTGAGCTTGCAAAGTCTTTTGTACGAACTAGAGATGGCTTTGGGAATAGCTTGAAGAGAGCAAAGTCTTTCATTGAGAAAGGGATCAACAGGAAGAAGCGCAAAACAATGGATGACAATCAAGTTGGCACCTCCTTCATTGCTACAGTTAAGGGTAGACGCCCCTCCATGCAAGCCAAATTGGATGCACGTGCAGTTAAAGAGTCGATGCAAGCAACAATCGAGCTAGATGGCAATGACGCCCAGATTACATGATGGCATCTATATGTATGAATGTATAACCATTGTATCATGAAGCCCATATTACATGAAGGTGGATTTTCAAATCTATATTGATTTTGAACTATTTGTCTTTGTCGGGATGCACGATTATAAGTGATGTCAACATCATACTTGTGTCACGAGGAGAATGTTTCATAAAGGCAATTGATAGTTCAAGGCAAATAAACTCAAGTGTATACATAGTAGAGGCTATTGCATAAGTTATAGAAGATGTGAGTCCAACAAATGTTGTTCATGTTATGATGAACAATGCCAAAAATTATAGATCTTTTGGTACATTATTGAAACTCACTATCCACATTTGTATGCATTTGGATGTAATACACAGTTTAAATCTTGTACTACATGAATGGTATAATATTCTAGATACAATTTGGTTTAAAAACATTATAGGTAATTGTTGCAAAGTTAGTAAATTTGTGCTAAAGCATCAAAGAGTCCTTGATTTCTTCAAGGTGTATATGGTATGCATGCTAAAATTCCCTACTAAAACTAGATTTTGCACTCATTATTACACATTAGAATCACTCTTGCAAAATAGAGATGGAGTGCCAGAGACTTTTATATCCACTGCATTTCGCAAGTGGAAAGAAGTACAAACAACAAAGATTCATGTGCAAAGGTAAAAGAACTTCATTAAAAGAGTCACTTTTTGGCTAGTGATCTCATTTTCTTGTTGAAATCCTTTTACATGTTATCAAGGCTACAACTTGGGCGGTAGTTGGTAGTCTAATGATTACATCTACCGATGCATATTTTGAACACACAACCACTAGTTCGTATATAGGTGTATACATGTATATATACATAGTCACACATATTGAACCCACAGACTTTGGTTCAAAAAATGGTACACATTTTAAACCCACATCCATCAGTTCAAGTATACATATAATTTGAACCCACACCCAGTAGTTCTTCTCATCTGCTCCATGTCGAACCCTGCACTCACATCAGCCACTGGGAGACTACAAATACAGCTATGTGAAGCAAGGCGAGGAGACATGTCTCCACCATAAAGCCACATCATTATGTGAGCATGCCTCTTTCAGGCAGGGAGACATGTCTCCATCATAGCCCACAACATTATGTGAACTCCATTTAAAAAGCAGCTTTTACAAGACTTCAGGAGAAACTTTAGACTCCATTCACCATAGTCATGTTTTAGCATCGAAACAAGACTTATTTGACAGAGCACGTACCTCGTGTTTCAACTAGCACAAATCACATGTTTCAACATATCAAACAAGTCAGAGCCCTCCAATATTAACAAAAGCAACTACGCCAATAAATAATAATAAAGACTGTATAACTAGAGTTTAAAAAAAGTGTTGTTTTACAGTATGTGACAAAATCCACTTGGATGAAGTCAAGAAATAAATTCCAAGATCAAAAGCACCATGAGCATCAGCATGGACATGGGGAACTAGATGCAAGTTAAACAATATGCGCTAAGGAAAAAAAAGAATATACATGGTGCATATCAACAATCTGCAGGCACTCCCGTGTGATCCTCAATTCAGACCTTGCCATGCTGCAGCAACTGTCTGATTTATTAGGCAGCATCCACCTTCACAGCCTTCTCCAGCTTCTCCACTGGAACAGTTGGAATATAGCTTGCAAGAGGTACCTGCTTCCCCTTCAAGCCCTCCACAACTTGATTGAACTTCTCAGCACACAAAAGTGTGGGTGGAGCCACAAAGTGCACAGCCTGAGGAGCATAGGGCAGTTTCAAAAACTGTTTCCAGGCAGCATAAGTCCACTCCTCTGCCACAGGCTCGTAGGTTGCATAGTAGGACTTAGCTGTTCCTACTAAGCCATTAGTCTGCAAATCTGAAACAACAGACTTCACTGTTTCTGGGACTTGCCTGGCAACACCATATGCCTGAGATGACTTCTCTTTGATAGATTGAGGAACAACACCTTCTATGGCTCCCACTGCATCATCAACCTGCAAGTTGCATGAAAATCTGCCTTGGGGACTTCATATGTATTCATTAAAAAATGAATAAAAATACAACTAAGAGACTTCCTATGCACTCACATAGAGCACATATACATAAACAAAGGCCATAACACGTGCCTCAAACAGTTCACCTAATGAACGGAACATGAAAGGCTTTTCCCAACCTAGAACCATAATTACATGGGTAAGGACTGAAATCGAACGGTTCACCTAATGCATGAGTGTTTTAAGAAAAACCAACACATAGATACATCAAAGTACGCGAGAGATGCATCGAACATGGAAGCATCGACACATAAGACTGATGGCAAACCAGTCGACCTAAAGTATCCATAAGCACAAATAACTAACACAGCAAGACAGACAATACTATAAACTAGGTCCTATGCTGAAGTGTTTCCCACAAATGCTGACATGTACATCAAGCAATAAAATTGGACTATGGAAATGGAAGGATAATGGAACACCTAAAAGGCATATGCATCCACACAAAAATGACTTACAAATGACACATTCAAATGACCCATTCAAGCAATGACACACACATGCAGTCATACATAAGACACCAGGGATCACACACAATTACCTTTCTGTCAACAAACAGCAATATCTCATATGGTTTACCCTCTATCTTCTGATAGACAGGCCCAACCACTGTCCTCACGGTGCTTTCAACACTGTCGACACCATGCTTGAGTGGGCCTGAGCTGTCCTTGGCAAATTCATAGATGTTGGCCATGTACTTGGTAGCCTTATCAACAGCTACTTCCACGACACCAAGATACTTGAGACCTGACTGCTCTGTCTGCAAAGAGAGAGACAGATAGTCATACCCAGTAAGGACAATCTGATAGATTAAAATCAAACCAAAGTTTTGAACAATTCAAGCGAATATTAAAAAAATTGACTGCTTCTAAAAGCCCTCAGAAGCAACTGAAGATTATACCATGCCCACAGCCAGATGAACTGATAGTACATGACCAGGCCATAGGTTTCACAACTTTAACAGAACATTACTGTCTGTAAACGACAGCAAACTCCAATGTGATTCCCTAGCACATGGCAATGCCACCTATAACCTGATGAAAGACATACGTATAATTTCATTTACCGGGGGATCACATGGCCGTATCAGATTTGTCCCAGGCCTCATACATGGATCGGCATCCAGATAGATGCAACACATTATCGAAGAGAGAGATCCGAAGCCACAGCGCATACCTGTTCAACGGGGGCGTCAGTCACAGAAGTGTCGGAGACGGCGGTTGCCATTGCAGGTAACCGAGATCAAGAACAGCCAGTCACAGAAGTGTCGGAGACGGCGGTTGCCATTGCAGGTAACCGAGATCAAGAAGCTCCTTGGACCTGTTCTTCCGAATCGCAGAACTTGAGTGCGGAACCAGCGCATTCAAAGCAGCGGCGGTGGAAGCGGTGGAACCAGCGCATTCACAGCTATCGTCAATTTTTTACAGGCAGGGGTAGCTGCCAGCGTGGCCACGCCAGCGTGGCCGGAAAAAACCTCCACGCTGGCAACCACCCCGATATCTAACTACAGCCCACCGTGCGCGGGTGAAGAAGCTGTAGAGGTCATCAAGACCTCTATACTCCGTGTCCTCTAGGAACAACAGAAAGCGCGCAAGCGGCGTGTGTGCCTCTGCTGATGCTGGTGTGGGATGGGATGAGCTGCTAGCATGGGCTGCCATGGTGGAGCTCTGTTGTCTCTCTCTCTCTCTCTCTCTCTCTCTCTCTCTCGTGGGACTGTGAGGAGTGAAACTAAACCCTAGCCTTTATATAGCCCCCCCGCCCCCCGCCCCCCCCCCCCCCAAAGGAAAAAAAAAGGTTCAGACACCAAGACACATTAAAAAAGTAAGCTTAAACTATTTCAAATTGACAAAATTGCTGACACCATTATATGATGTAGCCATTTACATGCTAGCACAAAAGTCAATTAACATAAGATTGGCATAAAAGCCTGCTAATGAAGTTTGTTTTAGTCACGCCAAAAGAAGCCCTCCAGTAAGCATCCACTCCTCTTGCACCTTCATGGTTGCTTCCATTCGCCTCCCAATCTACAACGAAAGAACAAGCAGTCAGAAGACTGCTCAAACAAATTCACTCGACAAAAGGGGCAAATTG
The DNA here is from genome assembly GCF_041138505.1 of Cibotium barometz. Taxonomy (NCBI): domain Eukaryota; kingdom Viridiplantae; phylum Streptophyta; class Polypodiopsida; order Cyatheales; family Cibotiaceae; genus Cibotium; species Cibotium barometz. Next base: position 20,766,461 of record NC_141091.1, read on the forward strand.
AACTCACCTTGCGTCGATTGAAACGAAAGTAGGCATCTTGGATCCCTTCGTGACCCATGATCATCAAATGCTCTCGTATGTTAGAAAGGGTCCAGTGATCTCACTAACTTGCACAGTTTCAGAGACATCATTTGGCATTGCAATACGAATGTCAAATGTCACAAGATTACCTTCAAGGCTTTGAAGAGGTATCCATTTCCCAGTCTTACACATCCACCGCTCGTAGTGGAAGCGTATATACAAAGTTGTGCGGACTTTTAAGTACCGTATCCCAATACCCGAAGCCCCTACCTTGCATCGATATCTATCTCCCTAGTGCATACCCTCTATATATCCCCAATTCTCTCCTAACAAGGGTTGTAATGCTTCATAAGACACATTCTTGCATATAAACATAGTGGGTGTGACATTGAAAGGCAGGGCCTTAAATAAATGCACAAAAACATGCACGGGACAACACCAACTTAGACCTACAGACCTAGAAGCCTTCCCAAACTTCAACGAGGAAAGAATGTCAGAAACCATCTTCTCCTTTATGGATAAGATGGACCAAACATCAGGCTGCGCGGCGGCCACTCCACGCTAAGAAGCGATGGCATGTCAATTCCAGAGATCTTACCATAACCATGCTCAAAGGTGGGCACTACATATGTGTGTGAGTAGAAGAAGATTCTACTTTGTAGTAGCGTCGATGGTTGCACACCGGGAAGCATCATGGCACCAATGTCAACATGAAGAGCTTGAAAGGTTCCAGAGAGACTTCTTAATGGTTGCTCCTCAACCATGTTTGATGGAAATATATCTACACAGATATCAAATGTCTCAAAATAAACCTACTAGCATACTCAATGCATATGTCTATTGCAACAACAAGAGAAGCAACTTATAGTTAGGTGGAAAAGCTCTTGGATTAGTGTGCCTCAAACGCATATTAGGCATTGAATACACATGTTGAACAATAGCCACCGTCACATTGATCCTATGGTCTTTGAACCCAAGTAGCCTCCCTTTCCAGTGTTGATCCAAGTTGCCACGATCTCGAACACGATGAGGCCCGGTGGCTGCAGATTGCATGAAGACCCAAGCGCCTTTGCTGAACACCTGAGGCACCCACTCTCCATTAGAATCTCTGGTGTTTTACAAGACAACCCTTTCTACCTCATCTTTTGGCTTCCTATGAGTAGTAGAGTTTGACATTGCTACAGAGAGGAAGAGGCTACAGTAAGAGGGTTTGATGGTGGCTTTGGATGAGCTAGAGATGGAGGCGGAAGAAGTAAATGTTTTTGGAGAGAGGGAGATACAGAGGATTAAACCTTGGAGTGCAATATTGCAGCCATGGCAAGGATGCAAGAGACGGTTGATAGAGTTTTTGTAGGTGCTCCAGCCATGGGAAGCTTGGAGATGATGAGCTAAGAAGGTGTAGCTGAAAGGGTAGAAGAGATGGTTGGAGAAGTTTAGCCCAATGCTGCAGCCATAGCCATGGATAGCTTGTAGATGATGGGCTATGAAGTGGTAGAAGAAAGGGTAGAAGAGGTGCTTGGAAAAGTCTCCACGGGTGCTACAGAGCCATGGAGACAAAGGTTGAACGAAAAAATCTGATGTAAGATTGCAAAAAGAGAGCTCAAAGCTGCATGGTGTTCAGTTAGTGATGACTCAAGTGGACAAGAACACGGTCTTAATGTTCCCCCCAAATTCACATGGTACACTCTTCAAGATCGGAAGATTGTTCTTCAATAGCCCATGTGACAAAAGCCAAGCATGTGAGGGGTTTCATATGATGGTCCACAAGATGCAAAAAAAAATTGATATCACTGAGCCAGGAGAAGAGCCTCACATTGTGTGAATTGCCACAGACTTGTTCGTAGATGAGGAGAAGTTATTAATTCAGACAATAAAGGAGTATCGCGATGTTTTTGCTTGGAGTTATAAAGACCTCGAAGGAGTTGATCCAAGCATGTGTCAGCATACTCCATTGCGAGAGGATGCAAAGCCTTCCAAGCAACGTCCTTATACTTACAATGAGAATTTTGTATGAAAGATAAAGGAGGAGATAGACAAGCTCTTAGAAGCACAATTTATCTATGAGATTGAACACACTGAATAGGTCTCCCCTATTGTAGTGGTGCCCAAGAAAAATGGAAAACTTCGAGTGTGTGTAAATCTTAAGAAGGTAAATGCAGCTATTTACGTGATCATTACCCTCTTCCAATCACGGATCGTGTTTTGGAACGTGTTGCAGAGAAAAAGGCATATAGTTTTCTGGATGGATTCTTCGGTTACAATCAAGTGTCAATTGATCCTAAGGATCAACACAAGACAACCTTTCCTCTATTGAAGATGGCATCTTTGCCTATCGTGTTATACCATTTGCTCTAACAAATGCACCTGCAACCTTTCAGTGGTTAATGAGTCATGTATTTAAGGAGTACCTTAGGCTATTCCTTGATATCTTCATGGATGATTTATGTGTTCACTCACAAGAGCATGATGATCATATAGAACACCTCAGACTTGTGTTTCAAAAGTGTTAAGTATATCGTATATGCTTGAATCCTGACAAGTGCAAATTCATGGTAAGGCAAGGGAAGATTTTGGGCCATATTGTTTCTCGCAATGGTACGGATATGGATAAAATTGGTGTCATTGTCTCATTACCTCATCCTATCAACCCTAAAGGGGTACAAATATTAATGGGATATTGTGGTTATTATCGTCGATTCATCTACATGTATGCTGTCCTGGCTAGACAATTATATGCTCTTCTTGTAGAGTTTAACTAGACTGATGAGTGTGAGGAATCCTTTGAAAAGTTGAAGCAAGCATTAGTGTCTGCACCCATCTTATGGGCACCAGATTGGAACCAAATTTTTCATGTCCATATTGATGCTTCAAACTTTGCAATTGGATGTATTTTGGCTAAATCGGGAGAACATAATAAGGATTTCCCAATCTCATATGCCAGCTGTTCACATTTGAACAATGCTAAGAAGAATTATACCACAACAGAAAGAGAAGGGTTGTCCATGATATATGCAATGAAGAAGCTTCGCCATTACTTGGCAAACAAATTTATATTTTTTGTGGACCATCAAACAAGCACTGCTATATTTGGTGAACAAGCCTTATGCAACTGGAAGGATTGTGCGTTGTTATCCTTCTTGAGTTTGATTTTGAAGTGGCAATCTGGAAAGGAACAACTCATCCTAGGGCAGATCATGTGGATGTGGATGATGATGATATGTTAGATTCAACGCTTTTCCTTGTAGAGACAGCTCCTAGGTGGTCTGAACCCATTTTATAAGTTTTGACAAGTGGGCAGATACAACTAGCAGGTCCTAATGTGGACCTATGGTAAGCATTCAAGTTAATCTCAGTGAGATTATATCGTTAGGGTCATGATGGTGTGTTGCGGCTTATACCTAACTCTGACCAATATGAGGAGATCTTGGAATGGGCACATGAGGGTATTGATGGAATCCATGCATCAGCTACTAGTTGTGTGTGACGTATAACTCAAGATGGGCAATGGTGGCCTACCATGCGTGCATGCGTGCAGATGTTGAAGAATTTGTTCGTAACTATGCTTCATGTCAAATTCAAGAACCAATTCATAATATCACATTATTCCAAATTTCAACTACACCAAATTGGAGTAAGTATATTGTGGACTATCTTCAGTATGACCAGTATATTGTGGACTATCTTGAGCATGGTCATACTGATCGAACAATTCCTAAATATCAAAAGTGTGCTATTGAAGTTGAAGCGGCCAACTATATGCTGATAGAGGGCCATACGCATGTGTGTATGTGAAGCTAACTACTTCAAAATCTTGACTCATGCACATGCAGGTGTTGGCGGTGGACACTTTTCGGGAAATACCACAGCTAAGTTAATTAGGTGTGGTTTGGGCTTTGGTGGCCAACCTTACAAATGGAATCCGAAGAATATGTAAAACATTGTGATGATTGTCAAAGGGCCAAACTTCCCATCTCAAAGGGCAATATGCCATTGCGGACTATGTTAAGCACATGTGTTTTTGCCAAATGGGGTATTGATTTTGTCGGTCCCATTCAACCTCTAGCACGTCACACACATGCCGAATATATTATACTCACAAATGGGTAGAGGAGGCAAAGGCTACAGTAAAAAAATGATGCCAAAACCATAGCCAATTTCCTATATGAGTATGTGTTTACACGCTATGGCTTGCCTATTGAAATCGTTAGTGATCAAGGTGCACTTTGTGAATGAGGTCATAGAGCATTTACTTCAAAAATTTATGGTAATTCACAAGCATTCTGCATCCTATCATCCCCAGACCAATGGTCAAGCTGAGAGTACTAACAAGATTCTTTGCACAGCACTCACCAAAATTGTTGAGGGACATAGGACTGATTGGGAGCAAAGGTTGCACTCAGTTCTTTGGGCATATAGAACACCCTATAAAACATCTGTGGGGGCACAACCCCATTTGAGCTTGCTTTTGATCTAGATGCAATTCTCCCCATTGAATTTCTTGTACCTACCCTACGAGTTGCTAAACAATTGGACTGGACTGGTCATGAGCTTTCTCAATGCATTTATGAATTGGAAAAGCTTGATGAGACCTGCTTATTGGCTGTAATGGCGATGTATGCCGAGAAGAGGAGACAAAAGCAATGGTATGATCGAAATGTAACAACTAGCCGATTCAAAAAAGGGGACCTTGTGCTCTTGTACACACTTATTTTATAGTTGGCAACTGCTAAAGAATATGTCGATCCTTTCAATATTCACATGTGTCTTCATCTTTATGAGACTACCTACTCTGTCTCTACTTTAATTGACTCTGGTGTAGATTATAATATTCTCTCATTTGACACATGGGTAGCCTTGGGACAGCCTTGGGACAACCAACCCTTATGCACATTCCTATTGACCTACAAAGCTTCTTAGGTGAAGATAAACCCATAGAGAAAAAATGTGTCATTACGATGTCCATTCAGGGTCATATGATGTCAGTTCCCTTTTATGTGGCTAGTAAGTCTAAAGTAGTGGTAGAGGTTATTCTTGGTCGATCATGGTTAAGCACTACCGATTTCTCATTAGATTGGAAGAATAGACAATGCACATTGCAAATTGATTCTGATTGCATCCTAGGCTCCGCTGGTCCACGAGTCTTATCATGTTAAAAGGGTGGTAGTTGTACCGTACATAGCCCACGTTCAACATTTGCTCTTCAAGCTCCAAGACACGATGTGGATAATTGATGAGCCCTCAAGTGATGGCCATGGCTGGCATGTTCCAACTACTCTAGTCACTACTCAAAGAAGGCCAAGCAAGAAGGTACTATCAATTTGGCTACCCAAAGATGCATACAAACTCATACCATCTAGCCTAGTTGCTAAACCTCCTAAGAAGCATATCTTTTCCAAGCCTAAGCCTCAGATCATTACTCGATGGGCCCCAAAGTACATTCTTAAAGCACAGGATTATTATGAGGGTGCAACAGCACTTTCGCTTCCCAAATGCCACGATTTGCTCGAGCCAAAATAGTGTATCAATAAGAGTCCCAAAGCCACTCTTGGTTTTTCATATCAGTGGTGGTGGGTGCAAAAGAAAAATCAACACAACCTCTTCAAGATAGGATAGGTGATTGTGATGGCACCTACAAATCTTCTTGTGTTGACCTTCCCCAAACATGTCTTGAATCACCAATTATCCACACTGCTCCTTGTTACACACTTCCATCATCAACTTGTGTACCTAAGACAAATCCAACTTTACATGAGTCTCCTTTAGGCTTAGATTCTACCACTTCATTGCCTAAATCCTCTTGTCTTGCTCGAATTCCTCAATAATAACTATCCTTCCCACCTCTCTTAAAAAGGACATGCTCAAAACCAAAGATAAGGCATTAGCACTACAATTGAAGCTCTTTGGTAGATCAGTGTTTTAATAGTCTCACTTCTACTAATCTGGCTCCTTATGCCTTTACAGGATTGTGTTTTTTTTGGGAAGGGGATGATCTTATCTCCATTGTCTTTTATAGGGATTGTATAGATGGATATGAGTGTATAAATCTTAAAGTTTCTCAATTTCATTGTTCTATGCCCAAATACCTCCTTATGGATACTTGGTGAGATACATGTCCACCATGCATTGAACCTGATAGTACTCAACCTCCTTATGGGTTATAGTGCTCCTCCTTTTCAAACTCATTCTAGGTACTTTTATGCTCCCCTAGGTGAAATTTTCTGTGGGCATCACTTTGTCACTTTATTCTATCAACAGCATCATCCATTTCCACATTGTCTCATGAGCATGCACGACTAGTATTAGGAGAAGCTTCTCACATTTGTTGGCTATGCCGCACTTACTTTCGACGATATGACACGGGCTTAATGAAACAAATTGTGGGAATTTCACCCCAACACCATAACCCTCTTGATGTGCGAGTACCAGAACGAGGAACAAATCAATGTAGATTATGTGAGGAGGTTCAAGCACAACAATGGAGGGATACTTGCATAAATGACTTGCGACCACCTATCTTGCAAGAAGCCCTTCTTCCCCCAGCCTCAACGTGTCAATTTTGGATCACTATGAGCACCTATATTGAGCAATTCCAAAATCAGTATTGTCTGCTTAACCTTCCCATAGAACCAATGCCTTCTTCCATTACCATCTACACCACAGGAAGGTTTTTGTCTGCTTAACCTTCCCATAGAACCAATGCCTTCTTCCATTACCATCTACACCACAGGAAGGTTTTTGTATAGGTTTGACTATGGAATCAGAGATTGTTGATGCTAACCACCTAGGAATGGATGTGAATGAAAATGAAATTCCATTACCAGAATAGACAGACACACTTTGAATAAGAGCAGAAGCTAAGGTGATTTTTTCCTTTTGGGTTTTTTTCCCTTGGCTAAATCTATTGATATTAGGCACCACCCATTTTTTTTGGTTTTTTGTTCGTTTTTCTTTTCTAGTTTCTTTTCAGTAATTTACAGCTCCAACAAGAGAGTGTTCGATGGCATTTTCAATGTCCCCCTTTCACTACTTTCAACGATCTAGACATTCAATAGGAAGGGGGGAGTGCATGCAATTTTCCATGTGTGCAAGATGAATTCTCACTATGATCGCAAGGGCAAAAAGTTACATCTTCGAGCTTTCAATTCTTTCTCTTTTTTGCTGAGAGTGGTTTTCATTGTTCTATTTTGCTACATGATCACACCTCAGATGCTGGTTTTAGTTTTATTATGTGTCAAAAAAATTGGGTTCTAGTACTAGTTGTTTTGTCTACATAGTGGAAATCAAAATCTTTTGAGGTGAAGGCTTTGCATAAAATATGTTGATGGAGTATGCCAAGTGCTTAGGATTTGTGCATGTCTAAGTTGTAACTAGCTGCATTCCTCTTTATAACATCAAGGGGTGTGCTAGAATTCATTTATTCTATTATATTTCCATTTATCCAACATAAACAAACCTAAAACACAAAAACATAGGCAAAAAAATGGTATGTGTGTGGTGTCTGTTGCCTTGCGATGTTTTTGATAGGATTTGTGATGCTTAGATACCATGGAGTCGTAGCCTTGAACTCCTTAGAATGGACCCACTATCAAAAAAAAAAGCACATGTGACTAACAAAGTTATCTTGCCATGACTTGTGTTGGTAGGACCCTTGGTTATGAGGGGCCGATGCTTTCACTTTCATGGGATGTATATTCTAGTTACATTTGACTAATAGGGTTATCTCGCCCATGACTGGTGTTGGTAGGACCCTTGGTTACGAGGGGCCGATGCTTTCACTTTCATGGGATTTACATTCTGGCTACATATGCACTCAAAACAACACAACTACACTCTAAAATGACCAAAACTAAAGGGATTTACATTCTGGCTACATATGCACTCAAAACAACACAACTACACTCTAAAATGACCAAAACTAAAGGGATTTACGTTCTGGCTACATATGCACTCAAAACAACACAACTACACTCTAAAACGACCAAAACTAAAGGGGTGTCATGAAACCTGATTCCTATCATCATCTTCGTATTGCTTAAAAATAGAGTATTATGTACGATCAAAGAAAGTGACGTCCAAAGTAGATTTATGAGTCAAAAAGTTGAGACACGAAAAAGCAAGCTAAATGTGCCAAAGCTTGCTTATGAACGTGAATCAAGTCACCAAATTTAGTAATCGACATGCATAAAGCATATCCAAGTTGGTATTATTGACAAAAAAAAAAGTTGTCAATGGCTTCCCAACATGAAAATTGCCATAAGTTTCTGCTCGTAGCTCCGATTGGGGTGATCAAGTACTTAGATCGAAGCTCGCAAGCAGCTTTACAAGGTAGCAAATTTGCTTTTGTCAAAATTCACAATTCTACAAGGAAGGCCTCCATTTTTTTCTTGCAAGTTATAGTGGTCAAAACTACTAGATAAAGAACAACAAGCTACAATTGATAATAGGAAAGAAACATCAATCTTGTACTTAACAACAATCACAAACTTTGATTTGCCTCTATTAAAATTTATGAATTCTACAAGAAAGGCCTCCGTTTTGGTCCTTCAAGTTATAGAGGTCAAAATCGATAGATAAAGAACAACAAGCTATAATTGATAATAGGAAAGAAACATCAATCTTGTACTTAACAACAATCACAAATAACATAAGAAATTATGAAAAACATTGAAATATCCTTATTATCCTTCTAAATCTTTCGCGATGGTCTCCTTCATTGACTAAATCTTCTTTTGCACTACATCTTCTTGAGTTTTGTCTATCCTAGCTCTGATACCATATTGAGAAGAAGGAGAGAAAAACTAAAACAAAGAGAGGTAGAGACATAGATGTATGCTCTCGAAGTATTCATCACAAGTTTACATATATATAGGTGAGACCCCCGTTTGAGTTAGGTGGAGCTATATATAGAGCTCCAACATTTTATACATAGAGAGAGCAAGAGAGAGAGAACTTAGAAATCCACTATGAAATGTTTCAAATGATTTAATATATCTTTATGGGGTTCCTTGAAACATTTCCATACTAATTAAGGATACATTGAAATAAGAAATTCACCATGGAAGTGTCTCTACAAAAACCCCTTCTATGGAGAAGTTATGAATCTTTAGGCTATGAAAAACTAATTAGAGTAGTTTGTAAGTTGTAAACTAATTAGAGTAATAAACTAATTAGACTGTGAAAAACTAATAAACTAATTAGATTAAGTTGTAACACGAGGACGCATTTGAAGATTAAGTATACTTAATAAAATAGATGGAAGAGAAGAGAATAGAAGAGAGAATTATGAATCTTTATTATAATGAGAGTTTACAAAGTAGACGTAATTGATTGTGAGCTCATAACCTCCCAACCACCCTTGAGCTTGCCATGTACATGAATGTCAATCTCAATCTCATTCACAATCTCAATCTCAATCTCATCGCGCTCTAGATCTCTAAGAGTCTTGAAGAATCTCAATCACAATCATAATCACAATCTCAATCGAGGGCCTTCAATTTATAGAAACTAGAGTGTGCCCAAATTTGAGATTTTCTAAGAAAAATGCCCTCACAAAAAGCATCCAACAAAAGTGGCATCCATCATAGATAGTGTGCAAGCACTAAATTTGGCACCCATATAAAAAAAACACGTTATTCAAGAAAAGTGGGTCTTCAAAAAAAACGACCTCCAAAAAAAGCATGCCATCCAAAAGTAGCAATTTTTTAATGCAATTTGCAAAATAAAATAAAAACACAAAATGACTAACGAAAATAGTTAGTGCAAAAAGAAAATAGGAAGTGATTCTCTTTTTTTTTTAACACCCAGAAAAAAATGGCACTTTTGTAGAGCTCTTATCTTCAAATCCGGTAGGAATTTGGATATGCTTGTTGTGAGACTTCAAAATCTTCATCTTCTTGAGCTCTACAATTAGTGTGAGATGATTTTTGGTCAAATTTTGACTAGAGTTCTTGGAATAATTGAGCTTGCAAGTCGGAATTTCTAGAGAGAGAGAGTATAGAAACACATCACTTTAAGCAATCACCAACATTCAATACCTCAAACAGATGATAGAATTTCAAAATGCTAGAGAGACAAACTTTTTCTAAGTCCTAAAAACTACAACTCTCTCATTCAAAACTTTTCCAAATCCTAACTATAACATGCTCAAAATTACCACACAAAAATGCCCCCTAGAAGATCTAGAGAAAGAATGTAAAAATACACTACCACCAGACTTTCTCTACTTGATCTAAAAAAACATTTCTAAGCATTAAGTCTATGCACAAATCGAAACTTTTATTATGGAAGTTCAATTTAGAAATTTTGGTACTTATTCAAGTGCCATTTTTCAAAGGTCATGTCATTTATTATAGTTTTATAGCAAATAATTCATACAAATCTTTATTTTAGATTAATGATTATTTTAGATATTTATTTAATATTGAGAATATTGGATATCTTTTGTCCTCATTTTTACATTGAAATACAAACGATACATGTTTTATATGCCCAATGCTACAAGGCATATGAAACCTTTGGACACAAGTTGAGGATTGGGTCTTGCACATAAACTTAGGATTCAACCCATGGTTAAACCCCAAGTCTCACACTCAAGCTTGAATTTCAAGCTTAATATCTTGAGGGGTTTATGAGAGTTTGTTTCTTCTAAAACGTTAAAGCAAGATATCGAGGATCTTCAAATCCTTGCTCAAAGTTGAGTTTAAGCTTAAGGTCAAGTCCCAAGGCCCATTTTAAAACTTGAATAGGAGGCTCGTTCTCTTGAGTTTAAGAAAGGCTAAGTGTCAAGCCAAGGCTCAAACTTAAGTTTGAGCCTCCAACTTAGATGAGTACAATAAAGTGATTTTGAGCGTGATACTAGGTCCCAAGCCGCCTAGGCTCAAACTTCAATTTGAGAGTCAATCTCTCAAGATACCTCTTTGATAGGCCCCCCTTGCTTAAAATTAGCCAACATGCCTCATTGATAGGCCCTTCCTTAAATTCAAAATTGGGATCTAGAATAAGTCTGAAGCCTAGGTTTAAACTTAAGTTTGAGCCTAAGTGTGAGCTTTCCTAGGAATGTGACCGAGTCTCATGCTCAAACTCACACTCGAGCAAGGGTCCTCTCAAACTTAAGTTTGAGCCTAAGTGTGAGCTTTCCTAACCGAGTCTCATGCTCAAACTCACACGAGAGCAAGGGTTCTCTCAGAGAGGCATGCATCATAATTTGAGACTCAAACTTAAGTTTGAGCCTCAAACACTAAGGCATGCCTCGTTGACAAGATTCTTGCTCAAAGTTGAATTTGAGCTTAAAGCTTGGTCCCAAGCCCCAAGCCCATTCACAAACTTTGAGGCATGTCGCTTCTTACATTATGCTTCCATGGGTCGCTCACACTCCTAGAATTTGAAGGTCATAGTACCCTTCCAAAGGGGGTCAAAACCTTTACAAGAAGGGTGAAAACACAATTACCCTTCAAAAGAAGGGCGGGTTTTGGAAATTTTAGTTATATGCCCTTCCAATCTTTTCATAAAGTAAAACTAGTTAAAGAAAAGCCCTTTAAAAGAAAAAATAGGGTTGCCCTTCAAATTCTAGGCCTCGTCGCTCAGGGTGCTTGAAACTTAAAAGCCCATTTGTCATCTTGATTCCTTCGAATTCTAGGCCTCGTCGCTCAGGGTGCTTGAAACTTAAAAGCCCATTTATCATCTTGATTCAATCCCTTCGGCTAAGATGGTTGAAGGTTCCCTCAATCAATACCATTTGTCTTGGTAGATGATCATGTATGATCTCTCTACAAAACTCTTATCTTGCTATATTGAAGTTATGGCTTTATCATCTATTGACTCTATGCCAACAACATAGAAGATGCATGGGTAGCAATTCAAACAATAATATATTGTAGTTCTGTGTGTAAGATTGCATAGCAAATCAACTTTAATATTGTAGGTGCATGCTCTCTACACCAAGACAAACAAGGTTGATTGCTGGAGCAAGGTGGATTACTGAAGCCAAACAAGAGAGAGAAAGAAACATGTCCTCTCTCTTAGCCAAGAATTAATTGAGCAAACACAGAAGGTGGATTTGATAGCGCCAATGCAAGAGAGAGAAAGAGAGAGAGCCGCTTAACGTCAACTTTATTGATCTAGAGAGACCAATCGACAGAGAGACTTTGAACCCGAGTGGGTCCATGTCATCCCAAGGGCAATCCCACTAGCCATTTCTACCCCACTATGGGTGAGAGAAAGGTAGTGAGAGTGTCCTCTTTTACACACACCCCAGGAGAGATGAACTTTGAAGCATCCACTATTCATGCGGCGAGATGAACTTTGAAACATCCACTGTTCATGCAGCAGGCAGACACAAACACACCCACCATCAGCGATTCATCAGCACGAAGATCCGTGCAGCAAGAACTCATTAGAAGGTTACACTCTAGATGGTGAGAAGCACGAGGGGTTTAGACAGATGCCGACCTAGATAATGCTTTCAATTAAAAAGCTTCCACTGTGCACAAGCTGCTGTAAATAGCTAATCTTCTGTAGCTTCCTTAATGAAGATGCAGGGGAAAAATACCACAGGAATCTCCCTAACAAGTGGTGTTTCTGTTGAAGAGAAACGGAGCTACAAAATTTGATTTTTAAGAAGCATATGGAGAGAAAGGCTCCTACAGCCCGTCCATGAAGAAGGGCAGCTCCTGCAGCCCATCCATGAAGAAGGGCATGTTTGAAACGAGCAAGAAGCCTTCGTGGTCCTCTCAAGGAAAGGTACACATGAGAAAAAACAGAACAGGAGGGAAGAAGCGCAGGCTTGATGGCTAATTTGAAAGAGTCGTCAGTTTTGACGTCCATTCTAAAATCATTGATGGCTACTTTGAAAAACATCGTTAGTTTTGAATTTTTGTGTTTTCAAAAATAACATTTTTTATTTTTTTAAAGAAAAGCTTGGCTGGAATTAGATAGAATAACACACACCCTACATGCCACGGAGGGCTCGATCTCATGACCTCGGGACTCTCGAGAACTACCTTCATCACTCCACTAACTCGCGGTCGACAAAAAATAGCATTTTTTAAAAAGCTTAGCTTGCTCAACCTTGAGTTCGAGCCCGATTTCAAGTTTGGGTTTTTCCACATTCTTTTCTTCGACTCTAGTTGTCTATTCTATTGCACAAGTTTCTTCAACGTTGTTTCATGCATTTTTGAATAGCCATGTGGCCAAGAGCCCTTTCGCATAAGTTTCTTCAACGTTGTTTCATGAATGCATTTTGAATAGCCCTTTGGCCAAGAGCTTGTCATGGTATTTGTATTGTATTGTAGAATCAAAGCATTGATTTCCTCACTTGTTAGAACTATCTTATAAAGCTTGTAATCTCTTTTGTATTTAGTGAATGACTTGTGAGCCCTTTGACCAAGAGGCTATTGTGAACTCACTCTCACTTAAGCTACAAAACATAAGGCTATTCCTTGCCTCATTGTAAAGTGCAATCTCTTATACCTCATAATGTTTTGGTTTTTCATTTGAAAAAAAGGTTACATTGTTGGAACATTTTGTTAATCTCTATAAAGTAGTTCTATAAGACTCTAGTAGTGCACATACTACTCAACTAGGATTTGTGCACTCAAAGCAGCGCATCCATTGTAGATGAGCCACTCTAAATGAAGGATATTTTTAAGAATGCATCTTGTGAATGTTGTACATTAGTATGTAACACCATGCTCCATCATGTCACTTTTGAGGGTCTCAACTCTTAGATTTCCTTCTTCAAAGTAGACTCGACCCACTCTCAAAATTGTGCCAAAAACATGAATTATTCCCAAATTTCCTAAATTTGACTTATGGAGAAAAGTTTAGTAAAGAGGCCTATTACATAAGGAGATCTTAGATGAGTTATCTCAAAATTGAAAGATTTTTATAAGGAAAGCTAGATATGGCCTAGAAATTTCTAAGGTCTCCATATAAAGGAGATTTAAGGTGTTAAGTCACATCAAAAGTCACATCCTAGAGTGCTATCACTTACGCCCCCCATTCACACTTGTGCTATAGTCATCCATGTGGCCACACATATTTCCAATTCACACTATTTGGTATCTAGCTTATATTTTTTTGCATTACAATAGATGAAACCAAGACATGATTACTTGTTTGGTTGGCTTATTTCACTCTTAAATGAGACCGAATTGTACAATATCCAAGCTTTGCATTTAAATCCATTTTGTTTTATGTCTTCATTTTGTTTTTGGGCTTATCAGATTTGAAGGACCTTGAGCAAAAGTCTTTGCAATTACATGGCAGTCTCTACAACTATGCAATGCTACTCATAGCCCATCTAAAAGGATGGCTACATTATAATTTGATTGTGGCATGAGAAGGAAAAGATATTGGATTTTATATTTTGACAATGAAAGGGAAAAAATCCCTTGGTGTCACTTAGAATAAACAAAACTTGGTATCAATTTTGGACAAGGAAAGAAGAAAGCCAAGGTCTATATTGGTAAATAGTTCTTATTTGAAGTTTCAAAGGTCTACTTTTCAAAAATATACTTCAATTAACATGTGATATTCCTATAATTATTAAGATGATACTTCAATTAATATTTAGAATTAAATTAATTATTGATTTTAATGTACTACACCATTGTCTCTTTCTCAATAGACACAACTTATGAAGTTATGAGAGATAATGGGGTAGGAGTACCATTATTGAGAAAGGATAAAATTGTTACTTTTGTTTTTTTGGCAATATTTTTGGCTGATGCCAGCTTCCAAAAATGGATCAAATTGCAAAACTAGGTACACACACACAATATAGTAGACATAGAGTACTATATATGTACTAAGTATATGGTATTATTACTTTTGTTTTTTTGGCAATATTTCTAGCTAATGTCAACTTCCAAAAGTGGTTCAAATTGCAAAACTCGGTTCTTCATTGTGTAACCCCTCTCTCTACAAAAAGCAAGAACACACACACACACACACATAATATAGTAGACATAGAGTACTATATATATACTAACTATATGGTATTATAGCTATATAGTAGTTGAAAATACTAAGTATAACTTTATACTAAGTATATGTGTGTGTGTGTGTGTGTGTGTATATATATATATATATACATATATATATATATACCATTTCGAACAGAATGGCGATGTTTGTTTTGCCAAATTCTCACTCTAAATATGAGTTTTTTGCCTCCCTATATTGAAAACACCTCATTTTTCAACCTTTTTACATAGAGCTGGTTTTTGACAATTTTGCTTTAGAACCAATTTTTCCCTCGTGGTTGCTTTGCACCATGACACCGTGAGGATTCCCTACAGATGATATGACTCCAAGAGCACCATGATCAATGAGAGAGTTTCTTAAGATGCCTGAAGCTTGGATATGAAGAAGCTACTGCAAGATATCGAACATCTTATTCACATTCTTGCTCTTCAAAGCAACTAAATTCTTCTCTAGTGTTGACATACGAGTCACTACAAAGCCAAATGCCACCATTTCAAAGTAAATCAAGTGCATCCACATCAACATCATGCATAGTGGTATCATTAGACACATAAGTGGATTAGGAGTTTTATCATGTTATGCATATTTTGCTTCATCTTCTGCTTATGGTGATAAGGTTATCATGGCAAATCTTGAAACTAAGAGAGAAAAAGAGTATTGAATACCTGAATGTTGAGAGATATGCTAGAGTAGCCAAGCTGAGTCATCAAAAGAGTAGCCAAGCTGAGTCATCAAAACTAACATGCATTCATTGCATGTCATTGTATGGTAGTGTTCGAGACTATAGATGGCTAAAATTTGAACATCCTCAAGCATGCACACCATAAAATCTTCAAGAGAGTTTATTTAACATCCCAAACAAACACTCGTAGTGTACATCACCTACAAAAAGCTCGAGCAACTCTTAAAAAATCAATGACGACAATGTTACTCATAGTGCGCATCGAAATCTTTGAAAATGTATTGAAGCCACGTTGTGAGGTGAAAAGAGAAAGAAAACCCTTTGTGTCTATATCCTTTCACCTCACAAACTTGGAACCCATAGACAACACCAGGTACCAAAACCAACAAGTTAAACACATAAAACACCTAAAAGCCTTCCTTTACTAAGAGATTGACATAATGTTTGAGAGAATCCTACTATTCATTCATATGATGAAGAAGATGGAGGGAGTATGATCCACTCCTACACTACTTCAATGGCTAAAAAACACATGAAGGGGGACTATACCAACCTTACAACACTTTTCTACGTTAAATTGTAGAGACAAGGTGTAAAAATAAACACCTAGCTTAATGTCAACTCCTCAAAAAAGCATACATATGAACTTCAACACATCACCTCTGAGAACTCCTATTCCTTGCTGAATTTGTCCAATTTGAGGCTACCAATGTGTCTAGCACAACAAAAAACCCTACGACACAACCTTCTTAATCTGATTCCAGAATATGAAAGAATTAGAGCCATATTATGCTTCTCAGAAGCCCTCTCCCAGTAGCGACTCTTTTTCTTCTTCCTAGAACACTCATGGTGTCTAAACTAATGTGACACCTCATTTTCTTATGCTATATAGCCCCCATTCCCACTTGGGTACCCTTGTACATGTTTGTTCCCATAATTTGACCCTTGAAGACTCCCAAAAGTGCATATTTCTCACCAAATTCTTTTTCCACATCTCATTTGTACATTGGACATCTGTCCATTCAATGTCGCCTTTTAGACTTATGATCATCATGCTTAGGAATGCAATTGCATTAAGGTGACCACTCATGGTGCTCATGACTTCCTTTCCCTCATTATTTTCCAAGAAGGCAAGCAATTGCATTAAGGTGACCACTCATGGTGCTCATGACTTCCTTTCCCTCATTATTTTCCAAGAAGGCAAGCAATTGCATTAAGGTGACCACTCATGGTGCTCATGACTTCCTTTCCCTCATTATCTCATAGATTCGGCAAAATTTATGTCAATATGACAAAAATTATATCACACATGTGGCTAGCATATATTAGTGCCATTGTCCGTATGTGACCATATGTGAAGCTTCACATTGATGCTAAGTATCATTTCTCTTCCAATGTGTCCAAATCTAGCTAAGGTAATGATGCTTTATTGAAAAACCTAAGAGAAGCCCAAACTATGAAATAAAACCTATAAATAATGCATGCTTCGTGTCGATGAGGGGGCCATAATCTTGGAGAGGTCGCAAAGAGGCTGGTGGGGGAGGTGGTCGACAAATTGCAAGTGGCCTATGATGGGCCAGGCAGGAGGTCTTGGAGGCCATTGCAGCTAATTAGGGTGACCTTTTACAAGGGCTATCTTCAAAATGAAGAGAGCAAAGATTGCACAAGCAAGGAGGATGAAGAGAAACAATGGAGCTATATGCTTTCATCTGCTAATCATCTCTGGCTCAATAAAGTAAAGTTGCTGGAGTCAATGAGATCAGTGATGACGATGGCTTCTTTGAAAGAAGGTAGGAGTTCTCCCCCCCATGCCCCCCCCCCACACACATAAGAAAAGGTCTCTCTCTCTCTCTCTCATTCACTTGCTCTCTCTCTCTCATTCACTTGCTTTCTTGTCCTTGGCTATGGCAAAGAAAGTACACACCACTATTTAAGCTCCGTGAGAGAGAGAGAGAGAAGACATTATCACCCACGTGTGTGCGTGTGAGAAAGCTATTGGTTCTCTAGCAAGAAATGAAATGTTATATTTAACGTCTTCAAAAGGCCAAAATGACCTACGAGGCCAAAAAGCTACATCCGAATAGAATTTGATACTTTGTCTAGAAAAAAGTTAAGCTAAGAGTTCAAAAGCTAAAGGAAAATCTATGGAAATAAGTAATGATCAAAAATCTAAAAGCTAAGTCTGGTATACATCACTGGCTAGATGGGAGAGGAGGGTGGTAACAAGGTGAATGGAGTAGGTAGGGTAAGGGAGATGATAATATCATATATATTATTACAATAATACAATACATGGCTTAAAGAGTAGAGGCTTAGGGGTGGGGTAGAGTGTACATCAGCTCATCACAGTAGACCATGCATGGGTCTCCTCCGTAGGGTGTCAATGTCCTCCATGCTAAGAAACCGGATAGAACGTGCTATGTCGATCAAGAATGACCCGGATCTGCCTATGCAAGCATACCCGGTGTAGTTAGGTTGTAGGACATATAGGGCCTCCGCCGATCGAGACCCTACATTTGGAAGAGGGCCTTCTTCCACCATGGGAAGAGTTCTATTCCCATGGTGGGGCATATGAGGAAGGCCTAATACAATGTAGAGTTTGAGAAAAATATGTCACAAATTAGTAACTCAAATCCAAAAATGATGATTTCATTGCAAGGGAAAATTGAAAGTATATACAATTGTTGATTAGCAATGTGCATTGAAATCGGTATCAATACGTGATTTGCTCTTTAATATAATAACTTTTCCTGAACACTGCTGCTCTAGGAGCAGAGCAAGCATATGGACAAGTTCCTATCTTTAAGTGAAGGCATGGAGGATCATGCTCCCTTAGTGAAATTTGCTATGGACATCACTTTGTCACTTTATTCTATCACGGGATTAATGAAACAAATTGTGGGAGCTACACCTCAATGCCATAATCTTCTTGATGTGAAAGTACCAGAGCGAGGAGCAAATTGATGTAGATTACCTGAGGAAGTTCAAGCACAACAATGGAGGGATACTTGCATAAATGATTTGCAACCACCGATCTTGCAAGCCCAGCCTCAACATGTCAATTTTGGATCATTTTATAAGCACCTATATTGAACAATTCCAAAATCAGCATTGTCTGCTTAACCTTCCCATAAAACCAATGCCTTATTTTAGTGATGAAGCACTTCTCTCCATTACCATCTACACCATAAGAAGGTTTTTGTATAGGTTTAACTATGGAACCAGAGGTTGTTGATGATGATAACCACCTAGGAATGGATGTTGATAACCACCTAGGAATGGATGTGAATGAGAGTGAAATTCCATTCCCAAAATGGAAAGACACACTTTGAATAAGAGCATAAGCTAAGGTGATTTTTTTCCTTTTGGGTTTTTTTTTTCCCTTGGCTAAATCTGGTGATATTAGGCACCACCCACTTTTTTGGTTTTTGTTTGTCTTCCTTTTCTAGTTTCTTTTTAGTAATTTACAACTCCAACAAAAGAGTGTTCAAAGACATTTTCAATGTCCCCCTTTTCACTACTTTCAATCATTCGACAAGAAGGGGGAAGTGCAGTCAATTGTCCGGGTGTGTGCCAAGATGAATTCTCGCTATGATCCCAAGGGCAAAATGTTATATCTTCGAGCTTTCAAAAAAAAGTGTATTCAATTCTTTCTCTTTTTTGTTTAGGGTGGTTTTCATTGTTCTATTTTGTTGCATAATCACACCTCATATGCTGGCTTTAGTTTTATTGTGTGTAAAAAAAATTGGGTTCTATTACTAGTTGCTTTGTCAACGTAATGGAAATCTTTTGATGCGAAGTCTTTGCATAAAATGTGTTGATGGAGTATGCCAAGTGCTTAGGATTTGTGCATGTCAAAGTTTCTACTAGCTGTATTCCTCTTTCTAACATCTAGGAGTGTGCTGGGATTCATTTGTTCCATTACATTTCCATTTAGTCCAAAATAAACAAACCTAAAACACAAAAATACAAGCCAAAACAATTGTATGTGGTGTATGTTGCCTTGTGATATTCTTGGTAGGATTCCTAATGCTTAGATACCATGGAGCTGTAGCCTTGAACTCCTTGGAATAGACGCACTTTCAAAAAAAAACATATAATGAACAGGGTTATCTCGCCATGACTTGTGTTGGTTACGAGGGGCTGATGCTTTCACTTTCATGGGATGTATATTCTGGTTACATATGACTAATAGGGTTATCTCGCCATGACTTGTGTTGGTAGGACCCTTGGTTAACGAAGAGGGGCCGAAGCTTTCACTTTCATGGGATGTACATTCTGATTACATATGCACTAAAAACAATACGACTACACTCTAAAATGACCAAAACTAAAGGGCTGTCATGGAACATCATTCCTAATATCATCTTCTTTTCTTAGAAGGTAGAATGTAACTTAGTGACTCACCCACCATTCACAAGCACATGAGACTCTGGTCATAACCTTAAACATTATAAGTACAAAGAATTTGCTGAGAAAGGTCTTAAATTGTGTTTCATTACAACTAGGATTATGGCTCTGTTCTTTTTGCACATTATTAAAATTCAAACCAACCTTGCACTTGTATGTTCACCCTTGTTGCAATCATTGTTGTTATGTCATGGGGGTTTTTTCTTGCCATTTTTCTTCACTTTCATCTTTGCAAATTTGACATTGCCGCACTCGAGAATGTGCACAAACCAGGAAGGTGAGAGTGTTTGCTACATAATCTTCTGCATAATCTTATGATCATGGATTAGGCTCATAGGACCTTTATGTTGTATCATGCATATATTTTTATGGGCTCATGAGAGTTCCAATTTGTATTATTAGGGTGCTTATGGTTTTTTGGCCATATTAGCATTGGGTGGCCAAGAGTGAAAAGGCACTCCCAAATAGCTAAAAAAAGATATTCTAGGTCAGAGATTACACCCTTCTACCTCATTTGAGAAAGAGAGCTCTAGAGAAACTCGTCCATAGTTTTGTAAGCTCTTTTTCATGCTCTCCGAAATTTTATTACTTTACTCTCATTCTATAAATCATTCTCTAATACTATGAGATATATTAATCTCTACTTTTAACTTGCTAATTGAGCATAATTAACTCTCTATCATGCTAAACTCGCTCTCATATTTGTTAATCTAATGTGTATACATTTTTATATTGTGGACTGATTGTGCTAATCACATTTTGATTAACGTGTGCTTGAGATTGAGATTATGCATGTAGTTGTGTTAATTTGTTTTGAATTAATTGCATGCTATTAAGATTGAGTTTTAGATGCAAGTCTACATGCTCTCAGTTTGTGTGTGTGATTTAGGAGTGATTAAGAGAGAGAGAGAGAGTATTGAGTGGGTGGGATTGAGAGAGATTGATTGGTCGTTGAAGGTGTGGATTAAGTTGATCTCCCATTTGGGATATCCTCCATGTGCTAACTGGGTTTAGGATTGACAATCCCTTGGATGGCTAGGTGTAGCTACTATGCTATGCTATGATGCTCCAACATAGGTATGGTAAACCCAAATTGTTTAAAGAAATAGATAAAGTCCTAGTATTCAACTCAAGAATGGGAAAACATCCGGGGAAACTGATGGATAGGCCCATGATGATTGAAGATGAAGTAGCTCTTCAAGAAGGGACTTCATGTTGAGAAACCCTAATGGATCCATACATGCTAGCAAGGTAAATGGATACACACTAAAGCCATATTTTGGTGCCTTATTGAAGCATAAGGACGCAACCAATTGAAGAGACATGGAGCCACAAGAAATCTCTGTAGGAGTAGAGAAATGGCAGTTCAAAGGGTTTGGGTGAGTAATATAAGGAGATAGTAAGAAAAATGCTAAAAAAGAAGGAAAAAAATAAATCAAGAAAATAAAAATCTAAATAGACGTGTCATGATTCTACAAGATCAAGAAAATTCACTTGAAGGGAGTGCAAATCTATGTGAAAGGACAACAATTAAAGAATGAAATCAAGTTGTCACTTGTAGCAACATGCAAAAGCAATCTAACATGCAGAGTTCACACACAAGCACAACACAGAAACTTGTTTAACAAGCAAGCGGCAAATAGCGAACAAGGCTCCCAAGTCTTTATAGTAGCAAGCTTTGTGACACAAGGTGACCAAATCAACAAGCATCAAAGCCAAGGTAACACCCATCCAACCTACTAAGCCTATCTATCTTCTTGACTTGAGCAAGGGGTAGAACAAGAAATGTGTAGCTAGGCTAGGATTTCAACAAGTAATCAACCAGGATTGGGAAGCTCTAGCCAATATAGAGGGAGCCTAGCTATTTCTAAACACATTTGAAGAAACAAACTCCTTGGTTGTACCAAGAAAGAAGCCTATTAAGGTTGCCTTAGGATTTCCAAAGGAGGGAATCATGGAGTCCAAGTGCCCAAGAAAGGAGCAATGCATAAGGTCAAGAATGTGGTAAGATCCTAAAAGAAGGGCCCATTAAAATTTAATCTACAGAACATTGCCCTCATGGCGGAGAGGACTTAGAACATGTCTTCCAAGCATTATAGTAGATTGAAAGTTGTAGAGTAAGGGGAGAAAATCAACTGGGCAACAATCTTAGGACACGAACTCGCTCAACATTAGCCAAAAATAGGCCACCAACCATTGTGCATGCTCACTTCAGGGAATTAACTTTTGTAGCTCTAGAAGATGAAGAAGCCCTCAAATAGCAAAAGGAGAAGAGGTCAAAATTTAAGGTAGAGAGCTCTTCAAGGCTGTAATTCACAGAACAAAAAGAAGGCTAAAGGAGCCGCAAACTCAACCTAGGGGGGGGGGGCAAAAAAAAAAAAGCAAACGGCCACACCAACATTTTCTCATATGGTGGATATGGAGGAAGAAGATGAAACGGTAGACCCACTACAGGCATAGACCAAGTGCTAAGAAGATGTGAGCTAGAGCATGGAAAACAAAGCATATTAATAAAAGTGTACCAAGAGATAGTAGGAGGACATTAGGAAAAAGAAATAATGCAAAGAAAAATACTCCAAGATTGTGGTGGCCAACCCTGAATAAAGATGTGTATTATTTGAATCTCATATTTACAAATTGGAAGCCGTAATAGCCCCTGAATTACAAAATTGAAGGGATTTTTATATACAAGTGACGATTTTTGCCGCCGATAACTTTTTACTTTCTAGAACTTGGAAAAACATCTCCCCCCACCTAATTCGGTGTCCATCCTCAGACACTGTAATAGTGCCCTTGGTCTTCAAAATTGGGGTAGCGGTCTTCAAAAAAGTTGTCATCCGAATGGACCGCGAGAGAGGGCATAGCTGGTGGTCTTGCGAACCTCCTCCTGGCATATAAATTCTTCGTGTGCTGATGTATCACCCGATGGATGGGTCGCTTTCTTTTGGTAGATTGTCGACCTGGAACCACCGTGTGAATTGGGGTCCATCCTATCTTTTCTTGTTTGAGGTTTCTGTTTGCTCTGAGAGATCATTTCTAGACTCTGACAAATTAAAAACTGGCTTTTTCCCTTAGCAAATTTTGTTCAATTTTGAAACCAAACATAGTTTTGAGCTGTCAACTGTATGTACAAGCCAGCCATGATGTCACCTTTCGCAGATCAGCCATTTGTGACACAAACGCGTTTGTGTCACCCTGGAACTTCTTTGCACTCTAGGCCTGGCATCTGCTTTGACATGTATCCTACATGCTCTGGTACAATTTTGGCAACTTCGGATGTCCGTATCCCCTTCAGACATGAGTTTTCGCGTTTTTGAGCGTTTTTTCCAGTTTTCTATGATTCTAGTCCTTTCTGAGGTGGCAGCTTGAAAATTTTTACATGGTTAGTTCCACCTATGTTAGATCTACCTTCTATGTGGTTGGATGTGAGTTTCCATTCCCGGATCTCAGTAGATCTGAGAATCTATGCTATGGAGTCTTTCTGAGCAAAACTGGCATTATCTGCTACTCCACTTAATTATCATTTTTCACATGCAAGCACATGTTGATAAACCTCAGGACGACATGGTTGACCTGCTGATGATGTCAGATGTTCATAAATTTCTTGCCTTGACACAAATGCGTTTGTGTCAAGCAGATACATTTTTGCATTTTTTCTACTCTACACTGTTTTACTTTTTTCCTGTGGATCCCTGGTACCTTCGATTTTTCATTTGGCTTGCTGGATCTTGACAATTCGGTACCTTCTGTCATTAATAGCTTTCCATCGCACTTTCTTTGTTGTTGGCTTCCAAACTTCGCCGCTTAATTCTTTGCTTTATCTGGGTCCGCGATGTTTGAAGATCGTTCTCTTTTTTGAGCTTGTCTTGAATTTTTTATGATTTTTTAAAGAAAAGAAGGCTAAAAATAGTAAAAAATACTAGAAAAATCCAAAAAGTATTACCTACTCATACTGAAAATTATACAGTTATAAAGAAAACAAGCACTATGCTTCAGTCTCACATATTTGACTCTATATGTAGTCCATATCATCATTATTTGGTATAATTCTGTGCATTTTTGTACATCTGGGCTTGTTTTTTCCACAAAAAATAAAAGTAAATAAAAGTAAATCAAAAATCAAAAATCAAAATAAATTCTCAGCAACATTGCCCAACGTGTGTGCATACGCCTTTAGTACATAACTCTATAGTAACACACACTTCTTGACCTCTCTCGCACTCGTGCTCCCCCCCACCTAATCGTCGCACTACGTGCGACGATCGGTTATGGTCTTAGGAGTGTGCAAGGGTTTCAAAAGTGCCTTATGCAAGGTCAGGTAATGCGACCCTATGTATGCATTGAAAAAGTAATGCAAGCAGAACATGCTGTGCAAGAAACAAGGTCATGGTACAATATGTCCCATGGGCATTTGCTGACGAGGCTAACATCTACCTAATCTAACCTAAACTACACTATAATATACAAGATTTTTGGATGGTGCTTTGTCACTTGATTGACTTTAAATCTTCATTGTATTTAGGGTGTTGTCACGATGGCTTTGCATATGACGCTAATTTGGTGTAGCCTTCCTATCGGGGCAAGAACAAAATCTAGCCAACAAACAAGTACGACATTGTAACAGCACATACATAAACCCAAATAGCTTAAGTTGTAGATCCAATGCCCTAAAGTTTATTGGCTTGTAAGTGATCAGAGCCTATTTGTATGTACTTGTTGATGGAACCTTTTTGGGTTTCCAAACCTTGATTTTTCCTGTAAGATTAGTCTTGACCTTCGCAGGTGGTGGTGTTGGATGAGCGTTACTTGGCGAGGTAGTTTTAACTTTCCAAACCTGTTTAGTATTGTTATCTTGCCAAGTGTTTTGTGGTTGGGGTTGTGGTTGACTTGTTGCCTAAGGAGGCTTTGCCTTTGGTCTCCACACTTGTTTTAAGGGTTTTGACTATTGATGCACTATGTGGCGAGTAAGGCTGGTCTCTTAGTAGCTCTTTTGGATGATTCTGCTACCAAGTGTTTAGGAAACCATGCCTGTCCATCCGCAATGTAATGAAGAGATGTCTTTGGAACCCATACCTACTGCTTGGCTGACCTTGTGGGAAGCTTAGCACTCTTTGGATGGGTTTGTTGTCTCTTCTTTGACTTACGTGGCTTTCGAGATGGCGATGGGGCGATGGCCTTTGAACCTTTGGAACCCAAATATATTCTGAATCTTTTTGAGCTTGAAGTGGCACTTTTGGGATCCATCGTTTTGTTCCCTAAACCTGATCTTTTGGAAAACCTTTCGGCCACTTGGTTGTTTTTGTGTTCGTTGCATGCTTGGATTTTGCTGATTGTTGTGCTTTCAAAGAATTGAATCTCTATGTTGCTGGCACATTGTCTGTCTTATTTACCCAAATCCATTTGGTTTGAGCTTAGTTCTTCTTTTTGTTGGCGTTGGCGTTCTTGGGCTGTTTCAGCTCTGTTGGTGGCTTTGTCTTTGCTTTTGGTTGTTCCTGCTCAATAGTGTTCAATGATAAACTTGCTGTCATCTTAGTAGAGGATTCTGGTATTTCTCGAACAGTTATGGCATACGCTTCATCTGGTTGCCCCGTCTCGCAGAGGTACCCACAATCTATTTTTGGCGCTCTGACAATGTACTAACTTTCTTTCCTAGTTGATGAAGCAATTGTGCTTCCTTTCCCATGTCCTTCCTAAAATTAGCAGAGTGTCCTACATTTTCACTCGGGTGATAAAGAACTTGTCCGCACAGCTTAGTTCACTTACAAACAAATCCAATTCACAAATGCCATGAGCTTTACCATTAAACACTTCAAACATGGCATTCGTTTCTTTAAGGTCTGTATTCTTAAGCTGAGAAAATAACTCATAGGAGATAGTGTTTCCATCCGCTCTATAGTCAATAAATGCATAAGTTTGTAAGTGTTGGTCTTCCACTTGAACGGTAATGAAGAGAGGAGGTGTTTCATTCTCGGACTCTCCATCCTCAAGACTTTGCTTTATGCTAAACTTATAGCATTTAGATAACCCATCAGCTAGCAAAATCACTCCTCGCATCCTGTGTTTGTTCGCTCTCTCTCTGGCTTCTTCCTGAGCCATTTCAGCCCCACCACCACTAATTTCTGTTTTTCTTGTCGCCATTTGGCCTTGTGCAACCTATTCAGCTCAGATTGCGTTAGCGGAGTTTTGTACTTCTTGATTCGGCATCCACTTATCTAGTTGGGCATTTCTTCGCCCTCAAGCATTGAAGGCTTAACTGCACCACTGGATAATAGTCCTGAAATCACATAAGGACCTCGTCCTCTCTTGGTGAATTTAGCCTGGAATTCCTTGAGAGTGAAAACCAGAACTAAATCGCCCAATTTAAACTCTTTAGTCATGATTCGACTATCATGGAATTGTTTTTGCCTTCTCTTTAAAGCGTACATTCTTGCTACTGCAGCCAGTCTAGTCTCATCTAGCTGTTTGAGCTCTTCTAGCCTCTCTGACAATTCATGTCCTGTCCAATTTAGCTCTTTAGCCACTCTTAAGGTTGGGATTAAGAATTCCATGGGCAATATAGCGTCCAGTCCAAACACCATGTTGAATGGTGTTGTCCCAATAGGCTATTTTATAAGCTACCATGTATGCCCAAACGGCGGAATGCAACTTCATCTCCCAATCCATTTTTTAATCGCTCATAATTTTGGTCAATACTGCACCTAGTATCTTGTTCGTGCTTTCAGCTTGGCCATTTGCTTGCGGATGATAGGGTGTCGACTTCTTATGAATGACCATGAAGACCTCCAAAAGATTTTCAATGACTTCATTCAAGAAGTGCTTTCCCCAATCATTTACGATTTCAATCGGTAGGCCGTACCTTGTCGAACAAGAACTTTGATGTTCTATTGTGCGAGCATCGTTCTTCACTGTGGCTTTCACCTCAACCCACTTGGTTACATAATCTTGATATACTGCACATGTGTACAAGTAGCTGGTGGATCTATTGGTCCAATAAAATCAATTCCCCATTTAGCAAATGCTCGTGCTCCCAGGTGATCAGCCCTTTGGTGCGTGATCCCTTGTTTCACTACCACTGTGAAGTCGACGAACTCCAATAGTATAATGAACCAACATACAATGCGTCCAGTATTGCAAGGCTTGTTTACTAAGTACAACAACGCCTGGTGGTCTATGTAAAACACAAACTTATTCGCTAGGAGGTAATGACGGAATTTCTTCACAACATAAACCATCCCTAATCCTTCTCCCCTCAGTTGTTGTATAGTTCTTTTCAGCACTATTCAGCTGTCTGCTATGACATAGGAAAATCCATGTTATGCTCACCTAGTTGAGCTAATACACATCCTCATCAATCTTCTGAGCAAAATTATCATTATATGAGTATGGACGTTGTTTGCATGGCTTAGCATCATCACGCATTGGAATAGTATGTTAACATACCTCCGGATCTACTCCTTTCAAATCCTTGTAAGACCATGCAAAAACATCATGGTACTCATGCAATAACTTGATTATTGCCTGTTCTTCTTGTTGATCAAGATCTGTAGCAATATATACTGGTCTCGGATCCTCCCCTCCTCCTGGAAGGGCAAGATCTATCCGTTTCGCATCCTCAGGTCCATCATAAGATACACCTGGGGTGACATTCGTTCTAACCAACTTTTATACCAGTATTTTTCTCTCCTTGACTGTGTACTTCTTGTAATGCGATGGAACACCTAATGATTGTTTATATTTTTTGTCGTCTGTGTCATTATCCATTTCCCATTCTAACAGACAACCCTTGAACTTGTCCTTGCTTTTGTTGGTTTCTTTTATTTTCTATCTCTTCCTCATTAAGTGGAAATGATTTACCTTTTGTTTCTTCTTTGGTTTATAGGTATGAAGCTCAAAAATTTACGTTAGATAGCATCCAGATACCTTGTCTTTGATGCAATCGCTATAGCACCAACCCATTTCAAATATTGAGACTTCCCTTGGTTGTTCAGCATGTGGTTATTTCCACTCTCGTCCTCTTGTACAGTCTCAATATGATTTATCCCAATGGTTTTAACGTCTTGAAGTTCAGTTGATTTGCCCTCTTTTTGTCTGTGACCTAGGTTTAACTCAACGTGAACTTGCTTTCCATTCCTAAGTCTCATCATCGTTTTCTTAGACTTTTTGTTTGGGAAATCTTCTCTCTCATTTGTTTGGTTTTTGTCTTTTTAACTCATCGTTTAAGAGAGTTTCACCTGATGCTTCATAAAATTCTATTCCCTTTTCCTCAGCATTAGGCTCCTTGTCATTTGATTCTTCTGCCATATTTTCATCCTTAACGTCCTCAAATGAAGAGATCTCCATTCTGATTGGCATAACCGAAGCTTTTAGATTCGTGTTGCTTGTACTTCCGTGTACCATATCCTTGAAGAATCCGCTCCAGGTCCTTCTAAAATAATCTCCTTGTCATAACTGCCACTAGTGATGTCAGACTCTTCCATCTTTTGAATCACTTGAACCATCCTCATAGTCATAATGCCATAACCCTCTTCGTCACAGTGTTTGATAGCATGGACATTCACGCACACATCTAAGGTAGCGAGAATATCATGCCAACCATGAGGTTCTAACTCATGTTCTGGGAATGGCTCTGGTATGTAGTCTGATGAGCTTGAAGTGTCAGCTCCACTATTATTCTCATCTATTCCACACAACCATAATGGCTTTCCTTATACTAGCCATCATGGCACTGATTCGTCTTGAGCTACAGTGAAAATCATATCCTTGACCGGCGTATTAACAACATCCTTGAAAGAATGATCTCTCAAATCAATGCGAGTAGTGGCACGGTTGACGTAGGTAGATGTAGTTATAGCCCCAGTCTTGAATCATTTTCAATTGATGCCTGAATGGGCGACCTAGGATGATTTCATAGTTTGGCTTCCTTCTGAAATCCACAACCACGAAGGTGTGTTCATACTCTATTCCGCATGAAGTCACAACTACCTGCTCAAGTAAGCTAATAGGAGATTCAATGAATCCATCTGCTAAATTGAAGCTTCATCCGTATCTTTCTGAAGGCTGGTTTGCCCCAAGATTCCCATATTTGCTTGGTAGCTATCGCTACCAAGCAAATATGGCAGGTGTAGCGATAGCTACACCTGCCCCACTATCCAATATGGCCAAACTCTTGACTCCATTGAATTCAACAGGCAGAGTGGTGTTGCCATCTTCACCTTCACAGTAGTTTCCTACTTTGTTAATGGGAACTGGCTCATACTTCACTCTCTTGGTTGTTTGATTCTCCTTTAATATTTTCTTTATTGTCATCACATGAGATGTTTGTATTCCCATCTTGGTCAAGCATTTTACAATTCCTGCCATAACTCTGGCTTCACTTTAAGCACATCCGCCAATGGTAGCGTTACTTTTACTGGTTATGGAAAGCAATGCTTGCAAATTGGCAGTATCTAGGACATTTGGACTTGGGTGGTATTGCATAGGAACCTTCCTAATGTCCTTATCACTATCATCATCTCCCAAGAAAGAAGGTAATTCTTTCATGGTCAAAGCCTTGCTCGACTTCTTGCGATCCTGCAACCCCGTACCTAGACTCTATCTCAAAATTCACTTGTTCCTTATCTAGGTCTATCTCCATTATAGGTGCTTTTCCTTCATTTTCCTTTTCGGCATTCTTCTCTCTGATTTCATCCCAAAGAGTTTTCATCCAGTCTTCTTCAGTTTCCTCCAGAAAACTATTTGGTACGAATGTTACGTTTTGTCTTGTAGGCTCAGCACCTTCGGGCGCTTTCTCTTTTGTCTCAACAACTGTTCGCTTTTCTGCCCATCTTCTTCTTCTTCTCGCTCTTTGTGATTCTCCCGTTTTGTTTTCTTCCCCAGAGACAAGATTCCCTGAACCACTAGGCACTTGTCCCATTTCCGGTTTCATTTTTGTATGGCCCTCTATTGACCCCTGTTTGTCCATTTGTTTCCCCAATAGAGCTTGTGTACCCTCGATCATCATCTGAAAGATTTCTAACTGTTTCATTTTTCAAGTACTAGATCTGGGTAAGCTATGAATCGCTCCTCATTGGTCTGGTTAGGTTTCAGTCTTGCTTTTTCATAGGCATCTAGCATCTCTTTTAAAGGCTCTAGCACTTTTTCTGCTAAGATCGACCCTCCCTTAGGTTGTCCTTTAATTTCTAAGGATATCTCTTTTTCCTTGACCTCAATGTCAGCTTTGGCTTTTTCCTTACGACTTCTTTTTGCAGCGGCTCTTCTTTGTCTGTGTGCTTTCCATGAGTTTTGCGAAGTCTTTTCGGACTTGCTTTCCTCGCTTGTCTACAATTCAGTATTCTTTTGAGCCTGAGCTCTTGTGACTACATTCACTGGTGCGATTTCTTCACTTTTGTTTCCACTAGTTGATGGTAAGACTTCCACTATGTTTAGCTTAGCCTTTCCTTTCTTGTCTGGATTCAATGGACAGTCAAAAACTAAGTGCTTGATTCCACAATCAAGACATTAATGCGCAAGAACTAGTACAAAAGAAGACACATTAGCAAGCCTAGGTTGACATGGGTATGGGCAATCCTTTATCAAATAGTCTCCCGACGAATAGTTGTAACAAGGTCCTAACGGTGCATTAGGAGCTCGTTTTAGAGCCATTGGCATTGGTGATCTTGCATGTCCCACTGTGAACATCAACATGTTATAATCCATACTAAACTATCCTTCTTGATGACTTATCATTGGTATTGGTGTTGGTGTTGACGTTGACATTGACGTTGCACTGGGCATTCTCCACCAATCCAAAATTTCATCTCCTTGAGTCATCGACTATTCTTTCGCATAAGGCATTATAGGCACGATAGCTCTTTCATGGTTATCATCTTCTTCATGACCTATGATCTGCACAGGCATAGTCTTAGGCAATGGAGGTTGTCTATCCCCAGCATAGGTACTAGTCGATCTCCTTCCATCCCTACGTTGGCTGCATTCCCCATCGCTTGGGCTCTTAAATAACAAATTCTGTTGTAGCAGTCTTCTGTTGTATGGTTGCCCCATCTTTTATCAAAGTCACACCATAGAGCAGGACGAGCGTCCGATTTGTTCGTCCCTAGATTTCTAGGAAAACACTGAGACGTAGGGTGATCAGCCCCACAATGTCCACAGTTATACCTTCTATCCATTCGCCTTTGTTGCTCTATTGCCTTTGGCGGTCCATACAATTGCTGCATTTTCTCCATGACTTGAAATATCCTACAATGTAGGAAGCTATATATTTATGAGTATTAAGAAGGAATAAACCCTAAGCGATTTAAGTATTATCAACATGAATTGAACCCTAGAGCCCACAATGTAGACCAAGAAGGAGAACACCATAATAGAATAGCATTGCTAAACCACTATGATAATCTATAATTGGGCACTAAAGAGAGGTCTATTGCAAAGAACTATAGTCAAGTTTTTAAGGATAGCTTGCATGAGTATTTCAAGAAAGAGCACTTAGATGATGAATCCAATTTTGAGAATGATGGTTGGGAATATATTTATGCTACAAAGGGTGGACATAATCATCTCACCATTTCTCTAAAGGTATGAAAGCAAAACATTCCAAGAAGAATAAAACAAGGTATAGTAATGTTGTATAGTAGTAGCACAACGAAGATGGCCATGGCAAAGAAGACTAGAAGAAATAGCCATGATTGAAAGTGTTAGTGTAAAAAGTAGAGTATGTGGCCTAGTTTTGGCCTAGTAAGCATAGCAAGCTTTCAAGATATACAACTCAACAAATTGCACACTTTCCACAAACTAGTGCTTTGGTATCATCGTTTGGTCATTGGCTTCATAGGAGGGTTTTGTGGTTCAAACCCCACTCTTTACACCTAAATTATTTATTGAGGCTTTCACATGGTGGCCATGGTTAGGTTTCACATCCCATTGTGACAGATTGGAAATGCATATCTATATTAGCATTTTGTTGTAAAAATAGCACAAAATATTCTTTTTTAAAAATTCAAAGCTTATAAAAGATAAGTGTACTTTCCCTTAGGAAATGAAGAAGATGTGCCCTTAATGAAAGAAAAAGAAAGGTTTATTTCTTGGGCTTATGGGAGAAAGTTTATGCTTAATTGTGTATGTGTGTGTGCGTATGTGTGTGTGTGTGTGTGGAGAGGGGTTTAGGTTTATGTCCAAGTTACAAGTTTTATCATCAATTTTATTTGTTTATATAATTGATACACATTATTTTGTTGGTTCCATTCTTTTTTGACATGGTGAGTGACTTTTCTTACTATAGAGGTATTTTATTTGTTTATATAATTGATACACATTATTTTGTTGGTTCCATTCTTTTTTGACATGGTGAGTGACTTTTCTTACTATAGAGGTATTTTTTTCTAGCATCATAAAGTTAAATTGTATTAGACATGGTATCTCAAAAAAAATTAAAACCATTGATTAGAATGAATACACCACATTAATGAATTCAAAGATTTGATGAATTTTCAATATTGAAATTTAACACCACATGACTTCCTTTGAATAGACATTGCTTCTTGGACAAAAATATACATTGCAATGTGTTACATATATTTCAAAAATGTTTTTGACACCAAAGTGAACCTTTAAAAACATGGCTTCTAAGGCATAAAAAAGAATATGGCTTTATAATATCACAAGTGTTAATCATGGGACTATTTCTACATAAGCTCATATGAGAATATTAATCTAGTGTAATATGTGGATGACCATTCAATATTGAAATCTCTTAAACGTTGCTTAAAGCTTGCATTTTTGAGCATCAAGCTCAAAAATTATTGCCAGCAATTCTTACATGTAAGACAAGGTGGCTTGAGCAATCATACCATGGGTAGAATAATTTGTTCAATAATTTATGCCTTCTTGAGTACAATTTTTCAAGAGGTCATTATCATGATCGGTGAGGACAATGGGCTTTTTCCTCTTTGATTCAAGATTGTTGTCCCCTTGTAGCCCACTTACAACAACTAAGGAGAGGTTGATGGAGCTCAAACCCACCATTCTTTTCCTTCTTTTTCCATTAAACTTGTTTCCCCAAAATATAATGGCTGCAATTTTTGCTAAAAAAGTTTATTACCACTTGACTATTATTATTTTTTTCTCGATACTCATGCACAAACTATTGATATATTATACATACAAAAATCCAATATGTTTTAAGTTTGTCAAATTTATTGGATATTTGTAGTTTAGTTTGGTTTTCTTGGAGTAATCAATTGGCATAAATAATAATTAATGTGCAAAGGAGCTTCACTACTTCAAAATCAATAGGGATGCCGACCAAGTTCCTATCCTCTATGTGTACCAGCTTCCTTTATTGCAAGAAAATGCCTCTAATCTTTGATGAGTCTTCACTAAAATTTTACTATTCTTGGGCATGTTAGCTCCATTATATCTATTGATGAGGGCATGGCCAAAAGAGGGATCTCAATGTCCTTGTGATCATCTATTGAGGACATGGTCAAAGAAGGCATCTCAATATCCTTGTGAGCTTCTATGTTTTACTCTAGGAAGCCATGACTTTATAATGAAATAAAATGCTGATTCTTAAACCATGTAAGGATGGTGCACATGCCAGTGCTCCAATAAATCTCATATGCCTATAGCAACTACTAGTAAAATTACCTTAATTGCCTCTAATGACTAAATTTTAATGCCTCTCTTAGCACACTTGGCAACCTTAGCTACATAGACACCATATGGAGAATCATCACTCTCAATAAATATTTAAATGATCCCTCACCAAGTATCATCTTTGGTGTGAAATATATAAGTACTTTTGTTTTAATATAGAGATGTAGAGCCCCAGAAATAGAAACATAATTAAGAGATTTCTTAGTTGTGATGTATAGCCTCTTAGCTTGAGAACTTGCAACAATAAGAAATGGAACAT
This sequence comes from Cibotium barometz, assembly GCF_041138505.1. NCBI lineage: Eukaryota > Viridiplantae > Streptophyta > Polypodiopsida > Cyatheales > Cibotiaceae > Cibotium > Cibotium barometz. The sequence continues at coordinate 20,800,468 of NC_141091.1, forward strand.
TGTTGCTAGGGTTCTTTCAATGATGTGTGATTTTTGTAGTCTCTTAGCTTCAAGATCTATGGTATGAGGGCTCTTAACTTGAGGACCTATAAGTGAAGGTAATTGTTGATAAACTTCTTTCCATGACAAAATTGTGATATGTAGCCTTTTAGCTTGAGAACCTATGATATAATGCCTATTAGCTTGAGGACATGTAAGAGATACATTGTTGATAGGCCTATTTCCATGAAGTAATTGGGGAACCCTACAGAGTGTAGTGTTGTAGCTAGTGCTAGCTTCTCCCTAAAACCTAGCCTTTTTCAAATTGGTTGTGCCATATGCTTGAGGGAAGAAAATTGTCTTATATCTCTAATATGCTTTAAAATCTCAAAGTTTAGAGCACCTTTTTTTTTAAATGCTCAATTGAGCTTTCATTGAATTAATCACAACAATCTACATAATTCCCTGGCATATCCTTTGCACATGGTATTCTGTCAATTACAATCATATTGCAAGGCATTAGCCCCTTTCTTCCATCTAGCTCTTCCTCATAGCCCTCTTCTCTTTTTTGTTTTTATGTAGCTGCCACCAGCAAGTGTCCACCAACACTTGATCTGCATCCAATGTTCCTTCCTTCTTCTGGAAGAGTTTCTCATTCCGAGAGAGCCAAATTTCTCTAAGCGTTGTGGCTCTGACTATATAAATTGATGTGACTAGGTCTTCATTTTCCATGTATCTAGAGCCCATCGCCAAGTCCCGTCTAAAGAAAGGCACCCCCAGGTGTGTCAACACCCATTTGCATATTCTTCATGTGAACTCTTTAGTTCCTGGACATCCCCAGATCAAGTGGGTGATGGTTTCAAGTGGATGATTACACTTGATACAGCTCCCATCACCTATCCCTCTTGCTTTCTCTTATCTCCAGTTGGGAGGATCCCAAACAATATTTTCCATAGAAAATATTTGTGCTTGTCCTCACAGTTGGCCCCCCAAATATTCCCGAGTACTTGCTTCCATTTGTTTACATTCCATTCTTTGTACCAAATCTTGTTCAGGTTCATTACCCAATCATCCCCCCTGCAGAGCTTCTCGTAAATGGTCTTAGTCACGGGATATCCGAATTTTCGTTCCCCTGGCCACTTCCAAGCATTCCATTCCGTTGGAGATGAGCAAGGTGGAGGAGACCACTTACTAAGTTTAGTAAGAATTGTCCCAATTAGGACCTCTTCATGCAGGGATATGTTATGCACTGACTTCAGGCTCTCCAGTGAAAGCCACCCTCCTTGTTGGTGATTCCAAAAAGAGCCCAACGTGTCAAATCCCTTATTATTGAGCTTTCTTGCAATTTCAATCGATTGGTTATCCAGACCCACCTCCTCCATAATGGGACCCCAGGGGGACTAGTGAAGAGCTGAATTCTTCCAATACCTAGCTTCTTCTTTCCAAACCAGAGTACCTGCTGCTTTGCAACATTTGGCAATAAATTTGCCCGTGAATCCACTTATCTCCATCATTATTCCTTTCGGGGGGCAAGAGCTTATTTTGAGTATTAAGATTCAACCACTTGCCTAGAGCGCCTTTTTTGAAGTTTTGTTGTTTCATTATGTAAATTAAGAGCACACTCACCACATAGTTTCTTGCAAATAGTTAGAAAGAATACATAAGTTCTTTTGCTCCATATCAAAAAGTGTGTATATAGTTGCATTTTATTTTATACGTCACCAATGAAGTTATTAATTGTCATGATATTATTAATAAGAAGATGACACCCTTCTACAAGCTAAGATTCTCTTCTATTATTGTGAGCTCTAAAGTATTTACAAATGTCAGGCTCCTAGGATAAGATTAATGTGCATAAACTTGTTAGGGCCCCTAATATGTTTTTTGGGACTATTTTACAAATTTTAGGGCCCCTATGATAAGCTTAATGTGCATACGCTTGTTAAATCATAGGGCAGATGAGCACATCTAAGTAGATTTAGGGTTACACTTTTTTATTCTAATAAAACTTTTTTATTCTAATTTTTGGCATTTTCTTAGCGCTTGGTTTTTCTTAGCACTTCACCTAGCTTTAACTCATACAAACTTTAGCCTTTTCACTATGGTAATAAGGCCTCTAGGAAACTTTCTAAAAATCTATCATTATGCGGCCCAATTTGGCCAACTAAGAAAAGGCTTGATTTTTTCATTTTTTGTGTCTCATGAAATATAAGTTCTAGGATCTTGCCACATGGCTTTGGAAAAATAGAGATAAAATTCATATATGCAAGAAAAGGGAACATGGGGGAAAGTGCTAATGAGTGTCTTTATTTAGCACCTTGGATCATTGTTGGTAAGCTTCACTATTTTGGCTATAAGTTTTCAAGCAAAGGAATTTTTATGTGCTTTAAAAAGCAAGTTGTAATACTCTTTAAGATCTTTACTAGTGACTATTGTTTTGGTTGGGAATCATTATTTGAGTTCATATACAATATATATTTAACTCTGAGACAAGGAGTCAAAGAAGTAAAACAATTACCTTGCTTGGTATGCTTCATACAAAAGTGCCATGGTGGGGCTAATTTATCTAAGTAAAGATAATGGAAGGATTCAGCCTTTGCATATGAATTGGATCAAGATTGCTCATGATTATAGAAGATCAATCTTATTCAAAGGGGAGGTAGAAACCCATTTTATGTCTCAATGTTTTGTCCAAATCTTCCCATTCAACCTCAAACCCTTATCCTTCCTATACTTGAATATTAAGTAACATGGGATGTGCATGTATTGATCTAGTTGTGAACCTTAATTTGGACTATTGACATAGCCCGGTTGGAGAGCAAATCAACCGGTTGGGAGTGTTTCTCTTGTTTAAAGAAAATAATTTTATTTGGTTACCTTGGTGCAATGGGACATGGAGTAACCCTTCAAGATTGAGTTTCTTGATTACAAGTTTTCTATTCTATTTCTATTAATTAGAAGTGTTCTATTCTATTTTTGTTGATGATCCTTGTGATCATGTTGATATCTAGTGTGAGATCAGGGTGCTACCTCTGTTTCACGATCCTGGTTGCTCTCTCAATATCAATGCTATAGAGTGGATCTTACGAGTTAAATGGGCATTCAGGGAGGTTCATCTGTTGCTTCTCACTAATGGGGGGCACTTGGATTTCATCTTCTTTTAAGACTCCCATAGATGAGGCTATTGCATGTGGGGGGTGGTCATTTTGCAAAGTTGAGGCCTTGTTGAGTCCATTTAAGATGTCCCTAAATATTTAAGTGGTGGGGTGCATTGGAGAGGCAGGGGGTATAATCCTAAGCACAATGGCAAGTGGTGAGGTGGAGGTGACAAAAGAGAGGGAGCTGATGGTGAGGGTTTTTCTTTAGCATGCTTTTGGTGGAAGCATCTGGAGCTAGTTGTTTTGACAGATGGAGAGAATGAGTGAATAGAGTGTAGAGTGAAGCGTAGTACGCTATGGTGGATGCAAGATTAACTTAGGCATGATTAAATAATGCTAATGATTGCTTTAAGAACGAAAGTACATAACTAAAAGTAGACTCAAGATTTTAGGCAAAAAGAGATGTACTTGCATTACTAGAATGGGTGGCTTTTATAGCCAAATACATAGGTGGTAAGTGGTAGTAGGTAGGTTTTGAGCTGGAAAGTAGACATCACATATAATGCTGTTTATTCTAGTGGCTTAGTTGAAGAGGGTTCTCACCAAGATGCTAGATCTTGTGCTCTTTTGTGCCAAGCATATTTTGACCCACACAACAATACATTGGGATGTGTTTGATATTCCACCATCCCCCCTCAAACACATGATCCACTCAATGATATGACTTGACTAGTCAATGCTCAGTGTGATAACCATCATGAGCATGTTCTGACTATTAATGCCAAAAACAAGGTTATGATACTGTGAACTGAGAGGCTTTAGGTAGGTGTATAAAGAGGTATGAGAGTGTGGGTTCAGAGGCTTTAGAAGAGTATTACAAGTCTATGGCTACATGTATGAGTGGTAGGACATACATGTATGGGGCACGACTTACTTAAGGAACTTAGAACAAATTTTTAGTGTTCATCATGGTTAAGGCCTCATGTGAGCCCTTGAGTCTTGAGTCTTTGTCTTCATCCTGTTTTTCTTCATATTGCAATTCCTCCATGAGATATGCCCGTTGTGCTTTCTTCTTTCCAAAACAATTCTTCTCAGCATGTTGACAAAAAACACAAATGAGAGTGTTGTTGTTGTTGACCTTTGCAGACTTGAACCTATACTTGCCTCTTTTGCTAGAGCCTGCATAAAGAGCATGCTCAATATAAGAAGTAGAGAGACCCACACCCTCTCTTCTTCAAGAAGAGAAGCTTCTATATCTTACCAATTTTGATGTGGACATGTTTGTCAAGGTTGTGACAACATGATCATTCTCCTAGGGAAGAGATTTTAGAAGTACACAGATAGAGATATCTTTATCAATCTTCAAATCTATCCCTATAGTTTGAGTTAGCAAGCTTTTCACATAGTTCATGTGAAAAGCTTGAGAAGTTCCAAGCATTAAAAAAATCAATGAGCAAACCAAACTTAGAACTCTTGGATTGAAACAAAGTCTCTAATCCCATACTGCCTTAGATGTCTCATATCCATCCACATGATGAATGTAGGTGTCATCAATGTCTAATGTGATGATGGTTCTTTCTTTGTCATTCCTTACTTCCCAGCCAAGGATTGCACTTTCATCCCTTGGTTTCTTATCCTCGCCATTCACAATGTTGCAGAGACCTTTCTTCATGAGAATAATCTTGATCCTTGTCTACCATGTGTGGAATGCATGGCCTTTGAACCTTGTTGATGGAGAGTATTTTATTGCCTTTGAGAGGTTAAAGCCACTCTTGACCTGCTTTTAGATCAGGGACTAAAAGACCTTGAATGGTGAGATTAAATTAAAGCACAATACCATAAAACATAGTAATATTACCTTCTTGAATCTTGCTTGTAGGTGAGGAGATTGATACTTGCAAATGGAGGATGGAGAAGATAAGAATGTGTTACGAAGAATAATGAGATAGCTGAAAGTAGATTAGAGCCATTTCTCCATGAGCTTATCATAAGATATTAGTATCTAACCAAGGGATTAGTGATTATAATCACTCAAGGTTAAAATCCTAGTCTGTAGATATGGCTTCCAAGATAATGGTCTATTTTTTTTGGATCCACATAGCCAGCCCATAAAACCAATGAACATGAGCTCTTAGGATTAGCTAGGGGTCCCATGAAGATACTCCACCTCATGCCATTCATCATGAAACTCCTCAAGGGATACACACACATCTCGTACGACCAAGATGTTGCTAGAAATGCACCTTTTTTGGATACTGGAGCAATACCACCTCCTATGACACAATTTTGCATGTGGTATGGTGCTAGGCAGGGGTACCTAGATGTGTTTAGAAGAGCTACAAAGAAGGATAAGTAATTAAAGTAGGATTAGTGTGCTTAATAATCAAGATTAAAGGTCTAATGACTAAGCTAAATACAAGTTGTTGAGGTTTAAGATGATGATAAGTGGCTTGAGTAAATATACCTATAATGATGCTCTAAGATACCATGTTGATAGATTGAAATAATGAGAGAGTAGAGTGTAGAGTGTAGTGTAATGAGTTATGATGGATATAAGTGGCTTGAGTAAATATACCTATAATGATGCTCTAAGATACCATGTTGATATATTGAAATAATGAGAGAGTAGAGTGTAGAGTGTAGTGTAATGAGTTATGATGGATATAAGATTAACTTAAGCATGATTAAACAATGCTCATGATTACTTAAGGAACTAAAGTACACAACTAAATGTATACTCGCAATTTTACATACATTACTAGAATGGGTGGCTTTTACAGCCAAATACATAGGTGATAAGTGGTATTATAGATAGGTGGTAAGCTAGAAAGCAAGTGTGGCATATGATGTTTATTCTCATAGCTTAGTTGGAGATAGTTCTCACCAAGATGCCTATATCTTGTGCTCTTTTGTGCCAAGCATATTGTGCCCCACACAACAATACATTGGGATGTGTTTGATATTCCAACATTGGTGAAACTGAAGAGGGGCCTAATGGTGGGGAAGTGCCCTGGGGAGTGTCACTTACACCACCAGCTTTTGACCCTACTAGTAGGTGGTCCTCCCCTGACCGGTCCTTTGTTGTATTGTCATCCTCCTTGTCCTTGGTAGTGCCACTAGTGTCACTTGTGCCACCAGCTTATGATCCTACTAGGTGTTCCTCCCCTCACTGGTCCTTTGTTGTATCATCCTCCTCCTTGTCCTTGGTAGTGCCACTAGTGTCACTTGTGCCACCAGCTTATGATCCTACTAGGTGTTCCTCGCTTGACTGGTCCTTTGTTGTATTGTCATCCTCCTTGTCCTTGGTAGTGCCACTTGTGCCACCACCTTATGATCCTACTAGGTGTTCCTCCCCTCACTGGTCCTTTGTTGTATCATCGTCCTCCTTGTCCTTGTTTGGCAGTGCCACTAGTGTATTCCTCCTCTTCCTTCATGGTGGTGAGCATTGGTTCCATGGATCTATAAAAGTCATGGGCCTTCCTATATTATCAAAAACATCTTGGGGGTATGACACATGGACAATGTCAAAATGATGACATTGGTTGGTCCTTAGGAGCTATAGTAGTTGCATCCAAATCATGTGATACAAAACAAGGATGCCAATGGGCTTGTAAACAATGCTGCCCTCCACAGTGAGATGGTTATATGCTTCATCCCACTGTGTGCTAGCCATGGGTGCACATCCACACATCCAACTAGATGTGTCTATGGATACTCTACTATCTCATCTCTATAATCTACTATTCTAGTTGAGCAATGGTTCTATCTTTTGCATCTGTGCCTCTCCTGACGTCTGTGCATTCCTCATACATTTTGTCTTGGTACTCATCCATGAGCTTGTGCCTGTGTTGTGATAGTGTCTTAGACTTTTGTAGTATAGCTATACTCATCTCATCATAGACATCTTTACTTAATTGCATATCATGATTGGTAGGGTTATAGCACTATAATTGTTTTTCTTGGCTACTTGTATGTGAGATCCTCTTGAGTTTGAGCCCTGCTCTAGCTCCCTCAACTTTCATATGCAACACATCTAGCTCTCGTCTCGTTGCTATAGCAGTGCCAATGCCTCAACCTTTGCAATGCAACTATTCATCTCATCAAAGATAACATATCTACTTGATCGCATCTCGCTAGTGGTAGGGTTATAGCATCTATAACCATTTTTCTTGGTTTCCTGTGTGAGATTCTCTTGATTTTATGCCCTCGCTACTCTGGCTCCCTTGACTTGTATGTGCAACACATCCAACCCTCACCTACTATAGGCAGTGGATTTTGAAGTTGGTCTTAAGAGCTTGCAACTATAGACGCTGATCGTTTAGTGCAATAGCAGCATTCTCTTGAGTTTCCAGCTGGCAATGTTAGCATGGTCTAGGAGTAGTGCTTGTTGGGCCGCATCTGTCATGCTTCCTCTTTCTGTCTTACCATAAATTCTTTCATGCGGCCACCAAAGGTGCGGAGAGAAGTCCCTTAAGAGTTGAATATGGCCTAGAGAGGCTTTAATGGAGGTGAGGTGGCCTTCCTGGATCCACCTATGTGTCTCTAATGTTTTGTGTGGCTTTATGTAAACTTGAGAATCTATTGCCACCATGGAAGTGAATTGCATGTCGGGGACACTCTCAAGTAGTTCTTCAACCATGGGAAATGATCTAGTGGAGGGGCCTACTAACTAGGCATGCCCTTTAGGGGCCTAGCTTTCACACTTGCCCCAATTGTCAAGTGTGGGTGTGTCCGTCAAGTTTGTCTCCAAAAATTTAGCAAAGGAATTGGGGTAGCTATTTCTTGATCCATCTTTTGCTTCTTGGGTTGAGGGGAGTTTGCGATGAGGGAGCCAGAGAGGCGTGCTATGGAATAGGCTTCCTTGAGGGTGGCAACACCCTGGTAGTTGTATGATTAGCGATGCTCTTCCCAACCTCAAGCATAGTAGAGGACCTTGGTGCAGATCATGGTTGCTCTGGACTTTCTGGTAGGGTTTATGCAACTGCCATGGAGCTCATGGTGGAAGTGGTCAACCCATTTCCCTATTTGATATGGGTGAGTAAGTAGAGAGTGCAGTAGTATGACTGTTTGTCACCGTCCACACCTAAGGTTACAACAAAGTGTCTATGCCTGTTTGTCCATCTAAGGTTATAGAAACAATAATAGTTACACCTATCTATCCACCTATTTGTCTACATGAGGTTGGTTTTAGCATGGCAAGGAATTTGGCTAGGGTAATCAAGTCTGGGCAAAGAGATATCTTCCTATTTCACGCCATCCTTGACAGGGCCACTAATAATGTCTCTAATTATCCCTTGTGCAAATCACTAAGTTCCTAGTAAGATTTGGTGGCTTTGGGCATGTTCAAGGCATACCAATACTGAGATGTGTGTCGTAAGAAGAGATGAATTTGAAGCATTTACTAAGGTCTAGCCCCCAAGTTGAAAGAGCTATTTCTAGCCTTTGAATCCATGTCTACCCATGTGCTCCATGACCACTGGCCTCTTTGCTACTACCTGGTAGCATTCCTTAGTGTGATAAGTGAGCTTGTGAACCAGATTCTTCTCAGATTAGATCCTGTTGTGGATCATCTACCCAGTGACCTTGCGAAGTAGCTCCACTCCTAGTGGACTTGGGAAGAAGTGGGTGGCTGGGCCACCTGATATTCTAAGAAATATGGACTTTTGTGGCCTTCCTTTTCCTTGTTGGTGTGCGAGTAGCATTGTATCAAATGAGGTCTCCGATGCACCTGTTGGGCCATGATGATAGTGCGGGAGAGGAATGAGCAAAGCACTGTAGAGAGGGTTATGAAACTATGGAGGATTTCAGTGAGGAAACAGAAGCCTAATGCAAACACCTAATCCAGCAGTGAGGAAATATTATTGTGCTGGTCAAATTTTTCTAGTTAAGAGACAAGGGTAATATCTTGAGGTTGGTCCAAATTCAATCTATACTAAGATGGAGCAAAGAGCATGCCTTGGGTTATGACCCCAGTCTCTACACACTATCACTTTGGTGAAACCATCTCTAGCTATTATCTAGTCTCATGAATGAAATTGATAAGTGATTATTACTTGCTTTTTCCTTGATTTTTTTTAAATTTCAATAAGAAGATAAAAATGTAAAAGTAGGGCACTACCCTATAGAGACCCAAACAATGGTCCACATAGCTCATACAAGAGAATCTAAGAACTGCTAAGTACCTCTACAACAATGGTTTCTTTTAAAGCCCTTTATTAGTAGGTTTTTAGCCACAAGGTCCCATCCCATGGAGATCACGACTAAGGTTCCAAGGCTCCATCACTAGGAGCCAAAAGTCCTACCTAGATCGCACATGGCGATGGTTATCTTCTAGGGTTTTTTTTTGTATTTTTGGTTTGTTGTTTATTTTTTGTTTAAACTAGTTTCACTTTCACAATTCACTTAGAAGGCTCTGTTCTAACTAAAGAGGGCACACTAAGGAAGGTGGAGTACTTAGCATACTTTGCTAGCATAATTTAAAATCGATCTTAGAAAGGGTTGAAATCCTGAATGGTTATCTGAGTAATAACTAGAAAAGTGATTGACCAATCACAAAACAATACAAGCAAGCACTCGAATAATCATTAAATTGAGAATTATAAAAAAGCATTAAAATTCAAAATAATAGCATTAGTTGAGGATGGGTTTAGAACACCTCGTTATTAGTTGTATGGTTGGGAAGTCGGTCTTGCAAATTATACTTGTAATGTTGAGAACTTCCCTTGTGCTTCCTATGAACCTTCAAAAATCAGTGCAATAGATCATCATAACTCATACACTGGGTGAGGCTCAGCCCCAGTAAGCTCATTATCCTCACAGTTTTCTTCTAATATATATGTCTCCTTTGGTATATGAGGCAATGGTCTGAGTGCATCCTCACTGTGATATGGCATGGGTACTATAGGTAAGTGAGCTAAAGTAGCTACTACTAGCTAGGAAACGATCCACCATGCTTCAAAAGAAGGGACAAGGACCTCGTAACATTATTTCATAGAATGATGGTGTACGTGCATAAGATCTTGCCCTCCTCCCCTGCTCTACAAGTTCTTCCTGTTCATTTCTTACTTGATAGGGTCCTCTTACTGGGTAACTTATCATGTCGTTGTATTGTCTCTCCTACTATGGACTATAAGAGTCCTTTCCCATAGTACCTAAAATAAGTTCTATAGTTCCAACATAAGTAGGACGCTGCATAGAACATGCGACGCAAGGGGATGAAAACAAAGGTGGCTCCACAACATCGCTCCCCTAGTGGTGCATAAAAATAGTTTAAGTGGGTTTGGAAAGAAGGATTACTTATCTTCCCTAGATAGTACCATTCCAGGCAATCCGGGTTCAAGATAGGGTCACCCATATCAATCCATGAAAAGTTCATGCTCTTTCTCATCATCTTTATGGTTAGTCGGATTTTTTAGTATGTTTATAGATGCTATATTTCTATACATGGTGCAAGCTATATTGTCATGGGTTATAGGCTCCCTCTTGATATGGACATAAAATTTGTCAGGGAGCAAAACATGGAGGGTAAAGATTTAGGCTTTATGGAAACACCCCCTTCCTTCAGGTCATCCCTATACTTCACAGAGGATTATGTAAGAATTCTATAGCCATCCTCTCTAGCTTTTATCCGGTTGGGACTCTGGCTTTGGGGCACATTTGGTTGTTGATGTTATTGAGTAGTCGAGGATTAAAGGTGGTAATACACTTTCATAAGCACGGATAGGACTTGTAAGTTCCTGGAGAGGTGTTGACACTGATGCCATAACTTGTTCAGTAGTAGTCCTTTCCTCAAGTACTGGGATCTTTTTAAGTACTTTTGAAAATGGGGTCTGAGCAGGTGTTGAAGAACTTGTAGAGGTCTCATGGGAACTGGAGGCTTTGTCAAAGCCTTCTTTTCTTAAGGGGCAGGCCATCTTTTGAATAGCTTTTGGAATCCAAATGTTGTGGGATATTGGCAATGAAGGCATATTAATTTGTTTTCCCTTGTTTGCTCTAGTATTAGGGTTGGCAGGAGACTGTTGATTGGCCGATGTGTCTTTGAATAATGAGGCTATAGACATTTGCATCCTCTTCAGCACCCAAATCCATGTGTTACCGTCATAGTAGCCTTGAGCTTCAAGAAGACAAGTTGGAATACATCGAGATGTAACTTGTGGTTTAGATTGATTTTTTTTTACGAGACGGGGCCTTCTGGGTTTTCTGATAGTGGGTTGGTGATTGAGAACTAGTGGAGAGGCTTTAGGGACCCACTTAAGGTTAGGTTTTGGATTTCTTTGCTAATGCTTTACTAGTACTTGGTTCGGTATGGAGGTACATGTAGATGTGGAGCTTGAAGATAAAGAACCTTGTGGTAGTGAAGTGGATGTCAATGGGGAGAGTGACATTAGATGGCATCAATGTTGAGGCTTTGTTATTGCGGCATTCAAATGCTTGTTGTCGGTCAAACACATTTGATGTGGAGGCAATGTTCATGTAGTGTAAAAGTGTAGGGTTAGAATTTTTTGCACTGAGATAATCTTTATGGCCCAATCTATTTTGCATTGACCCACTACCATCCAGGTCCGTCCAAGAACAAAATATTCTTTTAAAGTTACTATGAGTATGACCAAAAAGCTACCAATCAAGTGCCTGTTATCACCACCATAGATGATAGCTCTAAGTAAACTAATTTCTTTAGTATTTTTGGCACTTATACCCTCTATTCTCATGTTTGATTTTTCAAGTTGATGTTTACCCAACTGGTTCCATGTAGCAAAGGAGAGTAGATTGTGACTAGCACCCATGTCAAGCATAGCATTATAAAACACTTTACAATAGGGGCTAGGAAATTCAATGGGTTTTTTGAGAGCTAGGATGTGATCCTCCATGTTGTCGATTACCTCTCCAACATAAGCTTGTGCAATAGGTCCAAGGTTTGCTTCCCGACGTTGTTGAAGTTTTGCCTCTCTTTCCCTTGCCTCCTATTGGGCTTGGATCTTATTTTGAGTAACCCTTTCTATGGCAGATTTCTTGTCATGAGAAGCATGTAGGCTTCTTTGGTAAGAGGTCCATGATATTTTTTAAACTTACTACTGTAACGCCTCCGCTACGGCTGCGTCTTCCTCAAGCCGCCATAGCCTCGGCGTGGAGAAGAAGAGAGGGTGGAAGTCGGTTCACCTCCCAACCATATAATGACGAGTTAGGGTTTCTCGTTGGGTTTTATAGCAAAAGCCTGGCCTGTGTCCACACCTCCTAGCCCGGCCGCCCATCTTACTTAAGAGCCGTGCTAACTTAAATGTGTACACACATGGACCAAACCCTAACGCCCATTAACCCCTGAACCCCGCTAGCACTAATAATACTCTCGAGACTCCGAAAGCTATTAACTTATGCTAGGGTTCGACTTCCGTAGGACCATAGTCCTGACATTACTCCCCCCTTCGAAAAGAGTTTTCGTCCTCGAAAACAAAAGTGGGGAAACGTTTCCTCATCACACTAATGTTTTCCCAAGTGGAGCCTTCCTCTGGACGGTCCTTCCACTTGATAAGAGCTTGTTTCCGAACTTGGTGGCGAGTACGTAACATGTGATAATCCAATACTCTTTCTGGTTCATGAGGCAGTATTGGGGGTTCCACATATTCTACCAAGAAAGAATCATCCACCGGCCTTTCATGACCCATAAGGCGTTTCCTCAAACGGCTTACGTGAAAGATGGGATGAACCTTGGAATGTGCTGGTAACTCAAGTTTATAGGCTACTGGGCCCACCTTCTTGAGTATCTTAAACGGTCCACAAAATCGGGGCGACAATTTTGGTACGGGACCCGTTTTTAAACTGATGGAGTTTTCTGGTACCTTCAGAAACACCCAATCATCTTCTTGAAAGTGAAGTGGCCTACGTTTCTGGTCCGCAAACTTCTTGTAACGATCTTGCGCTTGACGAACATTTAATCGTGCAAGGCGCAACATATCCATATGGTCTTGGATAAAATCCTTAACCTGACTGATTTTCTCATTCGCCAGTCCCACCGACACTGGTGAACGTGGCTGAAAACCATACATCAACATGAAAGGGCTAAAGCCTGTCGAGACATGCTTTGCACTATTGTAAGCAAACTCAAGAATAGGCAAATAAGACTCCCAATCAGATTGTTTTTTGCTGACATATGCCCGAAGCATATCTTCCAGCACTTGATTAACCCGTTCAGTCTGACCATCTGTCTGCGGATGATCAGCTGTACTAAGGTTCAACATAGTACCCAACTTACTGAATACTGCTCGCCAAAAATGGCTGTTAAACTTGCGATCGCGATCACTGACAATATTGGATGGTAAGCCATAAAGTCGGTAAACATTCTCCACGAAAAGGCGTCCCAATTCTGGAGTTGTAACTGTTTTCTTAGTAGGCACAAACCGACAAAGCTTGGTTAATCGATCCACGATTACCCAAATGGCATCATGTCCACGATTCGTTGTGGGCAAGCCCGTTATAAAATCCATAGAGATACTTTCCCACTTTCCGTCAGGAATCTCTAATGGATGCAGTAACCCGCCAGCTTTAAGACGTTCTGCTTTGTTCACTTGACACTTCTGACACTGCAGAACATAGTCAGTAACATCCTTGTGAAGTCCAGGCCAATAGAAATGCTTTCTTACGAGAGCATACGTTTTGCGAATGCCCGCATGACCTGCACTTGGACTATCATGACACTCAAAAAGAATTTGGCGCCTAGTGTCTAAGTCCAATGGAACACAAACTCTCCCCTTGTGGAGTAAGTATCCATCATCGATGGAAAAGTTTTTCCATCGCTGTAGTTCATCTTGTGATAAAGAAGAACCATGTGTGGAAGAACTGGAAACACTACCGTTTGAGTGAGAGGGACCCCTCATTTGAACATGATTCCACACCTTTGAGTATGTTGAATCCTGCTTGCATTTGCCTCGTAAAGATTCTAACAATTCGCTTTTCAACTCTGTGAATAGCAGCGAATTAATCTCCGGCATACGACTCAAGGCATCAGCTACAATATTGTAACGTCCTTTGCGATAGCGTAGTTTGCAATCATACTCCTGAAGGATCTCAGCCCATCTGGCCTTTCGACCCTGCAAATTTGTTTGGTTCATAAACCACTTTATGCTTTCGTGATCAAAAACAAGCTCGAATTGTGCACCATATAAGTAATGTCGCCATTTTCGTAAGGCATATATGATGGCAAAGAGCTCACGCTCGTAAGCTGAGTAGTTTTGTTGAGCACGATTGAGCTTCTTGCTCTCATAGGCAACAGGATGACCATCTTGAATGAGAACCGCACCCACTGCCTTAGCACTGGCATCCGTTTCAATCACAAATGGTTTTTGAGGATCCACAATTGCCAAGATGGGAGCTGTAGCCAAAGCAACTTTAAGCTTATCAAAGCTACGTTGTTGCTCCTCACGCCATTGAAAGGTAATTGCCGCGCCTTTCAATTGATCAGTCATGGGAGCGGCAATCTTTGCATAACCGTTCACATATTTGCGATAAAATCCTGCCATTCCCAAGAAGATTTGAAGTTCTTCCTTACTTCGAGGTGTTGGCCATCGCATAATAGCATCAACCTTACTAGCATCCATAGCAATTCCGTCTGCAGAAATTACATGACCTAGGTATTGTATGCTATCCTTGAGAAATTCACACTTACTTTCTTTCGCGTAAAGTGCATTCTCGCGTAGTAACTGAAAAACTTTTCGTAAGTGTTCCAAATGCTCTTCTAAAGTCGAACTATAGACCAAAATGTCATCAAGAAAGACAATGACAAATTTGCCTAAGTACGGCCTTAGTACGCTATCCATAAGCGTCATAAACGTTGCCGGGGCATTAGTAAGCCCAAACGGCATAACCAAAAACTCATAGTGTCCAAAGCGAGTTCGGAACGCAGTCTTGGTTATATCATCAGCGTTAATACGCACTTGATGATATCTTGAACGTAAATCAATTTTAGAAAAATACTTCGCACCTTTGAGTTGATCAAACAACTCATCTATCTTAGGTAGCGGGTATTTGTTCTTAATGGTTACCGCATTCAAGGAGCGATAATCCACACACATGCGCATGGATCCATCCTTTTTCTTCACCAAAAGAATGGGCGATGCCCATGGTGAAGCACTATGGCGAATGAAGCCCTTACTAAGGTAGTCAGCAAGCTGACGTTCCACCTCAGCTGCTTCAGTCGCACTAAGCCTGTACGACGGCTTACTAATTGGTTTGGTGCCCGGAACGACATCAATGCGATGAGGCAAAGCTCGTTCGGGTGGCAAACCCTCTGGTAATTCATTAGGAAAAATATCTTTAAATTCTTGTAACAGTTGTTGCAAAGACAAAGCATTAACTGGTTGCTTAAGATTATTTAAAGAAATTTTAGAAGAAGGTAAAGAGAAAGAAGGCATCGCTGAGGAAGATTCATTTGAAGAAGAAACATCATGCACATCAAACCCACTAGTTTGAGACACAGAATAACAAAAATAGACTTCTTCTATTTGATTACTATGCTCCAAAAAAGAGAGTTCGGCATTACATATGAGTGGTGTTGGGGGTACATCACGTTCCCCAATAAGTAAAACATGCTTACCATTGGCCTCAAACGTAAACGTATTATGTTCATAACTCCTTTTGAGTGATGACCCTAACCCATATAACCACTCCCGTCCTAAGATGACATCCGCACGAGACATATTCATCACTTGGAAGTCAAGAACCATAGTGTGTTCTTGCACAAACACAGGCACTTGCCGTACTAGAGTATCCCACACATCGTGATCATCCCCCTGAATGGTGGACACCACATAACGATGAGAACTCTTTGTCTCCGGCAACTTTAATTTCTTAACTAATGCATAGTTCAAAAAATTGTGCGTGGCACCATCATCAATGAGAATACGTACTCGATGACCATAAATGGAGCCATGCATACGGACCAAATCATGTGGTCCAACTGTCTCTTGCCACATAGATGCAGTGAGATTACACTCATGCATCTCGGCAGTGTGCGAAACCTCTACCGCAGAATACTTAGGATCAGCATCCAAGGGAAGTGTTTGCACCATGTGTACAGCCTTCTCCTTGACCTTCTCCTTATCCTTATTCTTGCGAGGCAACTGTGGACAATTTTTCTTCTCATGATCACTACCTAAGCAATGATAACATAGTTTCTCCTTCTTGGCCCGTTCAAAGTCTTGTGAAGACAACGGACCACTTGACCCTTTAGACTTCTTTGTGTTTTCACTAGAATTGCTGGCAAGTTTACGCTTATTAGCATTAAATTGCGAGCCATTGAATTTGGCCGGTCTATCCATGCCCTTCTTATCCATGGTGTCATCAAAGATAAGGGCACTTTGGATAGCCGCTTCCAAAGTTTTAGGATATTGGGTTTTAACCTTTGCCTGATATTCTTTATCAAGGCCTCTAACAGACCCACGAACCTTTTGAAAGTCGTCCAAACCATCTAGCTTGAGAATGACTTCACGGTATTTGGACACATACTGATTAAGTGTAAGACCTTCCATCTTGCACTTGTCCCAGGCTGTCCAACTCCGATCTTTCTCGTTTTGTGGTAAGAACTCCTTTTTAAATGCTGTCACAAACTCCTCCCAAGTCTTAGGGCGAGTTTCAATAGGTAGACTCATCCACCACTTGTAGGCTTTACCTTCAAGTGTGAGACTCGTCTCAGTGACCATAACAGCAGCGGGAGTGCGGCGTAAGCGATGCAAGTCCGTCCACTTGTGTAAAAATGTATGGACCGCATCCTTGTTACGATCGCGCTCCTCTCCCTTAAACACAGGCGGCTTCACGTTTTTCAACATAGCCCCTTCCTGCGTTGCAGATGGTGCAATAGATTCTACTATAGGATTTGGAACAAGAGGAGGCATAACTATCGGAATAGGCCCTCCACTTGCCGCCGATCCACTTGCAAAACGTGCCATAAATTCAGTAAAAAGCGTGCTCATGTTTGTGAGATTGGTATTGACATTTGTTATAGTGCGCTCAAGTGCAACTACCCTTGAAGTGAGACGCCCAAACTCTACCGTGTCTACCAAACCATAATCATCTATTGGTGGACTCGCACCCCCTTCGGCATCGGTCATGTTGTCATCCCGATCAGGCGCAACAGCCTGTCGCGAATCACCCACACCACCACCCAAAGGGTGTGCCTCACTAACATCATGCATATCATTCTCAAAATCGAAGTGAACATGAGACGGTTCCGCTGAGGCCATGGTATGCATGTGCTTACAAATAGAGAACGGATTACCTTCAAAAGTGAACTCCAATTGAAGCATCGTAGAAGAAGTCCTCTTGCATGCACGGAAATCGAGAAGAAATCACCACTTGAGTCGTCAATCAACACATGCATGCAAAAAAGTGTGTTGCATGTAGCATGTCGTTGAAGATCCGTCCACAAAAACTTCCAAACTTGGAGCATAGAAAACTCCTCTCACAAATTGAAAGAAGGAAAGTTGAAGGTGAAAGGTCACTTTCCTTGTAGTTTGTGTCACTTTCCTTGTAGTTTGTGTCCTCCCTTGAAAGAATAAGTAGAGCTCTTTTGAAGAGAAGAACAACACAAGTGAAAAGGTGAAGTGGCTAGCACACTTGCCTTGGAGCTTGAGGTTGTGGGTTCAAAACCCCACTCCTTGGATGGTGAAGCCTCCCCCTTGTGCCACTCAAGTAAGGGAGAATTCTCGCGCGCTCGCCAACGGCGCGCCAACGATCGCTCACCGATCGCCTTTGAGGACTGCCGGTCTGCCTTGGTCGCCGCCTTGGGCGTCCGCTGTGGTGGCGGTCTGCTAAGGCCGTACGGACGACGGGTAGGTGGCGGCGTCCGCTGTGGGCTGTTCACGCGGACGCGCGTAGGCTGCGCTCGTGCAGGTCACCGTACGGGCGGCGGCGCTCGTTTCTTTTGCTGCAGCGTTGAGCTCTTTTTCTCGTGCAGGTCACGCCGGTCGCCGCTAGCTCTGATACCAGTGTAACGCCTCCGCTACGGCTGCGTCTTCCTCAAGCCGCCATAGCCTCGGCGTGGAGAAGAAGAGAGGGTGGAAGTCGGTTCACCTCCCAACCATATAATGACGAGTTAGGGTTTCTCGTTGGGTTTTATAGCAAAACCCTGGCCTGTGTCCACACCTCCTAGCCTGGCCGCCCATCTTACTTAAGAGCCGTGCTAACTTAAATGTGTACACACATGGACCAAACCCTAACGCCCATTAACCCCTGAACCCCGCTAGCACTAATAATACTCTCGAGACTCCGAAAGCTATTAACTTATGCTAGGGTTCGACTTCCGTAGGACCATAGTCCTGACAACTACCATTAAGGAAACCAATAGTTTCAACTCCGTCAAGAGTCTCAACACGTATAGTACCTTGTGGAGTAACTTCACAAACCCTAAATAGTCTCTTTCCAGTATATTTGAGCCTTTTCTTTTCACTACGGACCCCATACACAAGTATAAGATCTCCTACCTTGATCTCCTTTTCATTGAGATTTTGGTCAAACCACTTCTTTCTTCGGTCCTTTTCTGTTAGCATGTTTTGCACACTGCAAGTTGTCTTCCCTCTGTAAGTTGTTTTAAAACAAACAACTGGTTAGCCAATTCTCTATCATCAAGCTTTTCATTTACAACTACCTTAAGCTAGGGATCATGAACTCCCAAGGCATTAGTAACTCAAGTCCATAATATCAAAATAATTACCTTGTTGGTGCTCCTTGCTTAGCCATTTTCCTATGGGTAACATGACGTTGACTAATGGTGTGCGATCATGAATGTGTTTTAGTGAGATTTTTATAACATCATGATGAAATGCTTACCTTGATCACTCACACTAGCTCAAATGGACATCCAAAATGGGTAATGATGTTCTCATAGAGAAAATTAGCAATCACCCATAGCATCTTCTTTTCGTGAAGCTCTTGCTTTCAGCCCATTTGGTTACATAATATGTGGCAACAATGATGAAGCATGCTTGTGCACCATGTGTGGCAAGACTAATAGAGCCAATGAAATCTAAGTCCCATTTTTCAAAAGGTTGGTTGACTTTGCAGGATGCAATGTCATTATTTCCTTCTTTTGTGACTTGGCACAATGTTGGCACTCATCAAAACCTTTTACGAATAGTGCACAGTTCTTAAAAAGCATTGGCTACTAGTACTCTGAGTGGAGTATTTTCTTAGCTGTGATTTCTGTCACAAAATGTCCATTTGCTACCCCTTGGTGTGCTTATTCCATGATCATGAGATATTCGTCCTCCCATGGGGGCAATGTTTAAGAATACCATCCTTACCTCTTCTATAAAGAGTTCTAGCAAATAAGTTAATAAGGCACACTCTCTTTTAGCAACTTTCTTGCTAAAATTTTCCTCAGTTCCTTTCCTTCTAGAAAACCATTAGCTAAAAAGCTAATAATTTCTTTGCTCCACTTTGGAATAACCTCAATCTTGAATAGTGTAGTATTCCATAACATGTCATCAACTTCGATTGGTGCTTCACCATTAGGTACGCGTGATAGATGATTCGGCATGACATGTTTTTTGCCAAGCCTCACAATTACAGTGAAACTGAATTTGAGAAGAATCAATAACCATCTTGTGATTCTCCCTATGGAGCATGGTTTGTTAACAAGGTATAAGAGGGCTTGATGATCAACATAAAAAATAAATTTATTAGCAAGAAGGTAATGCCTAAATTTCTTGACAGCATATACCTTTCCTAAACCCTCATGCTCTATGGTGGTATAATTAGTTTTAGCCTCATTCAATTGATGGCTTGCAAAACTAATAGGGTAGTCCAAGTTGGATTAGGATGCATTTAATTACAAATTTAGAAGCATCAATATGCACACCTAACATCCGAGTTTGGCACTTGTAGTATGGGAGCACTAGCCAAAGCTTGCTTTAATGTGTCATAGGCTTGTTGGCATTCTTCTACTCAAATATAATGAGAAGCTTGTAAAAAGTTATAGCTATCTAAACATACAATAATATGAATCGTTGATAGTAGCCAACATGACCCATAAATCTTTGAACTCCCTTGTAGTTTGTGGGTGGTGGTAAGTCCAAAATGACTTTGATTTTTTCTCATCTATATAAATACCATTTTTGGACACTATGTGTCCCAAGATCACTCCATGCTTGACCCAAAATTGGCATTTAAAAGGGTTCAATGATATGTGATAAAGACTACACCTATCAAAGATCTTTCTTAATCATGCTAGATGTTCTTTCCAAGATGAATGAATGCATAAGTCATCTAAGAAAGCTTCAAAAAATTATCTTAAGAAGTCCTTAAAAGGTAGTGTTCACCAGCCTTTGGAATGTGGCTGTTATGTTGGTTAGGCCAAATGGCATAACACGATAAACATACACCCCCCTCTTTCATCAAGGATTGTAACCATTTCTAAACTTGCTTTTTTTTTTGGTTGCTCAAGTTTTTTGTTGCTCAAGGCCTTTCTTTATTTATTATTGCTAGGCAAGGTGCGTCTTGCTTATATTAGTTTCTTTCACTTTGCTTATGTTACGCGACTGCTAGTTTGTGCAACCATATCCTATACTTTTGTGCTTGGTGATCTCATCTCCTTCTCCGAGTATTGTGTGGGCTCAGTATGTGCACATCTCCTCCCTATCATTGTGTAGGCTCAGTATGTGCACGTCTCCTCCCTATCATTGTGAAGAAACTCAACACGATGCTTCATTAGTGAAGGGAGTGGAAGGTCTCAAATGTGTACCCCTTTACGTGTTTTTCCACCACAAGGCCATCTATACAATACTCTATCCCTTCTTTTGGCTGACCATCTCGATGATGTCCCCCTTGATCCCCTCAAAAATTGCGCATCCTCCCTTCCAAGGGTTGCCTTCTCTTCTTTTCTTCATGTTTTTTTTTTGTTTTCATGGTTGATGAGTCTTGGCTCCTTCTCACATGGTTCATTGATTTTCATTCATATTACTATCTGGTGTTTGTTTTGGTATTTTCCTCCATGTACAACCTCTTTGACTAGCTTGGACTGTATGTGATGAGCCATTAATCCATATAAGTTTTCAAGTGCCTTCATGCTAGCTTGTGCTCTTGTTGTGTTGTCAATCCACAAACCTATTAAAATAGCTCCTCAAGGCTGATCAAGTGAGATCATTCATCGGTGTGAGACAAATATTATGCAAGATGTACATAACAGTAATAAATGGACAGGTGCATACACAAAAGACATACATGTGTGAAATTCTCACACAATAACATGCTCTTGAGGCTCCAAAAAATGCAACAGTGACGTTCTGTGGGAAAACTGGCCTGTTGGCGTGAACCCAGATTTTTGGTTAGATTGGTGCCTTATCCATTGGGCTTCTATCAAGTGTTTTTACTATCCCTTTTTTTCTTCTTCTCCCAACATAGCTCATCTTCTTCTTTAGCCCTCTAGCCTTTTTTAAATTGTCCTATTATCCCTCTTGTGACTCCCTAGAGCATCACCTTTAAATGATTCCCTTTTTTTGGTTGCTTGCTCACCAAGGCTATAATTTTTCATGTTTCTAAGAATTGCTAGGTCACGTGAAATCTCAATTTTCTTTTGATCTTGCATATTTCTAATTCATAGTGCTAAATTTGTATCCAAAATGGCTTTCTGTACCTCATATGTTTTGATGAATGCATCTTCAAGTGATAGTGGCGTAGCTAACCTCACATGGATTTTCAATGAGTATGGCAAACCCTTGATAAAACTCTCCACTCACATGGATTTTCAATGAGTATGGCAAACCCTTGATAAAACTCTCCATCAATAATCTTTCATCAAAACTATGTGGATCACAATGTTTTCTATTAAAATTGGCAAATCTACCCACATAGCATTTCACTATCGCATTTTCTCCTTGAAAGAAACTACCCAAGGCAATAAGGGCATTTAATGAACTCGGGGTTGGTGAAATATGTTCAAGAAAAGCCTGTATTAACCCCTCCCAAACAATCCTATCTGCTTCATGCTTCTCCATAAAATAAAACCAGTTTTTAGCTTTATCGTTCAAAGTTAATGGGAACCATGCTTTCCACTCATTGGGGTGCATATATCTTGCTACCGTACACTGAAGAATAAAATCTCTAACATGAGTGTTTGCTTCCTCACTCCCAACCCCATCATAAGGCTTTATATCCACCCTTCTAAGTTTAAGAGGAGTCTTGATTGCATCATTATCTCCTCCATATTCTTAGGAAACTAGCCTCATCATCCTCTAAAGAGTTCTCATGTTCTTTATCAACTTTTTTAATAGTTTGAGTTGCAAACTCTCTAGAATTCTTATGCTTTAGGGTGCTAGGCGGTCCAATTATAACAGCCTAAAATAAAAAATATACTATGAGCTCCATGAAAAAAAATTATAGATTTGCATCACTGGACCACGATGCGAAGGAAAGGGTCCCATCAGGCGTGCCACTATTAGGAAATATTTTGTAGCTAGTAAGCTACGAAGCTAAACCCAAGGCCAAGAACACCTAGCAAGAGAGATGCTCAAAACTGTCAACTCTCCTCAACTCCCATATCCAAGCCCAACAAGAAAATGACCTATGGTTGGAGTGTGCATCTATGTTCTTTATGAGGACTATGCAATGCAATCTCAATTCTCATCATCAACACTTGAATTTTAAAGACCTACAATTGGAGTGTGCATCTATGTTCTCTCTGAGGACTATACAATGCAATCTCAATGCTCATCAACAAGAAAAGGACCTACGGTTGGAGTGTGCATCTATGTTCTCTGTGAGGACTATGCAATGCAATATCAATTCTCATCAACTCTTGAATTTTATATGTGGTATAGAGGATCAACTTGAATCATGTTACAATATGCAAGATAATATTAACATTGTATAAGCTTTTGTCGTCACTTACTAGACACAAATAATGAAATTATTGGCAACACTAGAGAGTGAGAGATATTGAACATGTATATCATATTTTTATTGTTATGTATCTAAAAGAAAAACATCAATAAATTTCACAAAAAATAACAACTTATATGTTTTGATCTCTCTTCTTGTTGTTGTGCTGGTTGTTAAACATGAGCTCCCTTCTCTTGCTTTATTGTTGATGTCATTTCGGATTCCTTTTTTTTACCACACAAGGTGTGCACATGGTTGATACTGATTCTCTTTCTTTTTTTATGCACTGGTCGACTGTCATTCTTCTTCGTTTGGCTTATGTCTTTCTCTTCATGCGTAGCAAGTCAACTCCCTTTTCTTTAATGCCAGGCCAACTACTCTTCTTGTGTGTAGGCAATCCTCTTCGTGCAAGGTGGCCAAGCACCTTCTTTTTTTCCTTGTTGTTATGCAAACTGGTTAGTGCAGGGTTTCTTTCTCTTTTTTTAATTGTTGCTCAAGGTGGAGATCGACTTTGCTACTCTTCTGTTGCATATGGTTTTTTCTTTTTTAAAAACTGTTGCTACGTAGGATTTTTCTATTGGTTTGCATATGATGTGGCAGAAGGCATGCTGCTAGTTTACATGCAGTTGCCTTCTTCTTCATTGAGTGTAGGGCCAAGCCCCTCCACCGGAAGGCAGGGGGAGCTCTTCATCTTCCCCAAAGGGCTTGTGCACTTCCAGCTCAACGTGGGCGGCAACGAGCGCGCCGTGGCTATTTCCGCCCTCACCAGCCAGAACCCCGGCACCTCGCAGGTCGCCAAGGCCGCCTTCGCATCCCATCGATGATGCGGTCCTGGCCAAGGCCTTCCAGATCGGCGACGAGGAGGTGGTGACTACATGGTACACCATTATATAGGGTTTATCTTTATTTTTTTTGCAAAATTTTGAAGTTGAGAAAATAAAATTAACGAGAGTAAAAGTGAAACTTGTAGGTCCCCATCGTCCCCCAAAATATGAGTCCACTTTTTTGGGCAGGTCCGTAGGGGGTTCCCATGCATCAATTCCAATGATGACACTCTACATGCACACATATGACTCAACTAACTTGACAAGATAATGAACCATCCGAAGATATGATAAAAAACACACTTGTCGACGAGCAACCTTAAATAGCCTCTAAAAATACACTAGCAAAGCTCAAATAGAATCCAAAAAACCCGTATCTCTTTAGCTCGTGAGTGACAACACTATCCTAGGATGCAACATTTAACATTCGGCATGCTATATATATACATATATCCATAATGCAACAAGCACATACAAAATTTCGAAACAAAAATATGGGCATCAATGTGTTCGTCAAATGCACACGCATGTCGATGTCTCGCGAAGAACTAACATGTATATTCTTCATTTTGAGATTCTTCTTGTTGGATTTGGAGATTCTAAGTCTACCTCTCCCACCATCTTGTTCTACGTGGCCCCCATGCCGTTTCATTATACCCTTTTAAAATAAGGGTGTGCCCTCTAAGGGTCCCTTTCCTCTCTGTCTTTTCTTCTACATGGATCTCGTCTACTTGTACATGGGTCATCACCTCCACCTTTTTTGCGTGCGCAAGTGGCAACCCCTTCATGTTATGTTGGACACCGTTTCATCTTCTAGGTGCATCCATTCAATGGCCACCCTTTGTTATATGGCTAAGTGGATAACCATCTTTTCTTATGTGTTGTGGTCAATTACCATTAAGGCACCTAATCATGGCCTTTCTCAATGCATTGTCAAGTATATTATCGTGACGACTTTCACATTTTCTTCACATAACTTGCTTTCCTTGGTGTTGCCAATCTTACTTTTCTCAGAACTCTTCACATACACATATTTTGAGATGAATTGTAGGATGCCATTAATTCACAAAAATGACTTTGCAATGCCTTTGTGTTTGAAATCTTGTGCATAAAAACTTCTTGGATTTGTGTTAACAGCATCCAACCTCCATCTTCTTAGCTTCTAGACCTTGCCGCTTCTATCTCCTACCATGACCAAACAACCTCAAGCAAAACCAAGTGAGAGCATCCTTGCGTGAGATAAATATTATGCGAGATCCACATAACGGTAGTAAATGGACATGTGCATACACAAAATACATACATGCATGCAATGCTCACACAATAACTTGTTCTCGAGGCTCAAAAAATGCAATAATTCTCCTTGGTGTTTTGAAGAACTTCATCCATTTATTCAGATTGGGAATCCATATCAAATTTGGAGCTACTCCTTGCAGTTTCTTTTGATGTTATTAGCTCTATTTTTCTTGTGGTAACTGAGGAGTTGGTGTTGCTTTCAGTCTCTATTTCAGACTCTATTTCAGACTCCTCACCACTATTGGTGCTTGAGCTTGAGTCATCCCATGTGGACTCAAGTTAACTATAACTAATCCCCTCGGCATCAAAAGGTAGAGCACGAATCATTCGTAGAGGGACACAACATTAGGGAGCTCCTTACCATCAGGCGTAACCCATGTAAATCCTCTAGCTCTCCAACTATCAATTGTAGCCATCATATATATCCAGTTTAAATCTTCTTCAAGTTTAATAGCTTGTTTTTTAGCATCTTTGTAGGGTGGGTATTCCCTACATGGCTCTTCTCTCTACAAGTATAACAGTATTGCAAAGAGGTCACATTATCAGACCTCTAGTCAAATAGTCCACCACTACCCCTTTGGATGTACATAACCAGTCACCATGTCTACTCTAAGGATTGAGTCATCAAATTGTAAGTAGACATGATTTTTGGACCAACCACATGGACCATTTTAACTTCACACATAAATGGCATTCCTAGGATCATTTCATAAGAATCAGGTTACTTGGAAAGGTCCATCACAATGAACGTATGCCTCACCCAATGTTTTAACACCTTGATCTTATGATTGCATAACATTCCCATTGGTTTGGTGATAGTACCATCAACCATTTTAACCATAATGTCTGAGAATTCAAGCTTGGGTTTAGCCATATTTTCCTAACATTTTTGGTGATTATACTGACTCCTGCACCACCATCAAGGACTTCCCATTACTGTGATGCCCTTGGCAATGAATGGTAGTAATGCATTGGATGAATTACCTTCAAAGTACTGATCCATTTTATTAAATGGAATTTTGAGCATTGATTTGGCGTACTCCTCCATCTACTTGGGTTCTTGGATATTCTATGACTTGGGCTAGTGAAATTCCATAGTAGGGTTGAGTCTTGTGGGTTTTGGTAGTCCTATGTTGAGTTCTCCATTTAAAATAAATTTCAATGCTCTAAAGAGTTAAGGATCTCCACATAAGCGCATAGTCATCGTGGTCTTTGTTTGAGAAGCCATGAACTCCAACACTTTAGGAATGTTTAAGGGAGTACCCGTCACATCTCCACCATATGAGGGTGTTGGTGATTTTGGAATTTCCACCTCTTGAACGAGTTCAGGGTTCTCATACTACTTAAACATTCTCTCCTAAAGAGCTCAAATTCCATGCTTGGGATAGGTGAGTTCTCACTGACCTCAAGGATGACACTAGGTATATCCAAGGACTTGTGGGTTACGATAGGCTTTAGGTTGTTTCAAGGATGAACAGTGTCAGAGATGTTTACTTATTTTGGTCTTGGTTCTAGCTCCTCCTGAGTATGTGTGACCATATCCCTGAGCTCATGAAGTTGTTCCAATTATTTTATAGGGTCAGGGTATGAACTAAGTTTCTCTTTGTTTGGTTTCTTGAGGGCTTGTATCCTTTCCTTTTTAGTCTCCTTATTTTTTGTTTGAGTGTCTCTAGTTTGCTTAGAATCAGTGTGTGGGTGTCCACTGAATTGGAATACTCATCATCAATATCATTCATGTAGACTGGTTTGTTAGGTGTTCCCAAGTTCATTCATTCTGTTTTCTCCATTTTTCCCCATTTTATGGATTTCTTTCTTCTATGGCCCCTCTTCTTTTTGGATCCCTCTGTTGAAGTAGCCTAGTTTTCTACTTTCTTTTCCACAATAGGTGTGTTTTGAGCCATGAGTCTCGTTATTGGCATTCATAGGTGGGTTAGGTGTTAGATACCTGTAACGTCGCACGGGCGTTACCACAGGAGGGAACGGCCTCTGGCTCACCACCAGCCATAGAGGAAGAATGAGGATTGCCCCTCATCCCCCAGGTTATATAGTGTGTGGCCTGCCGTCCACACTAGCCTGGCCGCCCATGACTCCGCATGGGCGTCCTCTCCCACTGAACCCCGGACATGGCCATCCGGTCTGCCGTCGGCACAGGCGTTACAGCCTACATGACATTAGGATTTCTCAAAATTGATCTCTGAGTTTGACCATCCACTCCAATCATGTTTAGAGGTGTGATGGTAGGACCAATCTGCTAATTTGCAACCAACATTTTCATTGGAAAATATTTGATCCAATGATCTATGCCATAACAATTACAAGTTGTAGGTGGCATGCTAGAAGATGCAACGTGGGTGATTAGTTGGTTTCTAATAGGACACTTAGAGACTCGGTGCGGTCCTTGACAATGATAGCATTGAAGAGGCATTGTCTTGATAGTAGATTTGATGTCTCGACCTCTTCCTACTGTGGGTAGCTGGTATACTAGTTTCACTCCCCCTTTTACATCAACTACATAGTAGTTTGGATAAAGCTCTATGGAGTCCCCAATGACATGCAACATCATATAAACTTCTAGTTGGATGGCATTTTTGTGACTTCATCCCATGGGGTGATCCCTCTAATGACTAAGCCATTATAAATTGCTTCATGTTTAAGCCCATGGATGAATCTATCAAGCAGTTGATTATTCAAATAGCATCCATGCAGAAGGCAATGAGAGTTCAAATGCTTGAGACGGCTAATTAAATCTCTAATCGGCTCCTCTTCTTCTCTCTTGGCTTTGTGTAGCTATGAAGCTACACCCCATAAGACTCCTTCATACACAAATTCATCTGTGAGAAGACGATATGAGATTTTTAAGCTTAGCTCTTTCCTCAAGGTAGATGTAATGTTATTGCTTATGTCGAGACTATCAGGCAATACTTTTATGATCCTGGCTTGGGACTCGTTTTGGACGTATTGAATTGTTTGGGCTGCTAAAATCGACGGTTGTGCCACTTGCAAAGTCTCTTTTACCTTTGCTCTAGCAGCTTGGATTAGTGCCTCTACTGCCTACATTTCTACTAATGTTCTACCATCAGGCATAAGCACTTATGCAAGGGATGGTTCGATAGTCATAGTTGTAGCAGGTGCAACAAGAGCTGTATAGATAGGGATATCAACGTGAAAGCTCCCTGCTTGTAATGATGACACTACCCCAAGTGTCTCTCGCGAGTTTACCTTAACTCCATCATTATGTGATCGGTATGTAAGAAGATTTGGTTCAAAGGTAGTAGTTGAGGCCGAACCTCTGAGGTAGCTAGCTACATAGTCAAAAAGACTGGTAGATGGCCTGATTGGTTGGTGAGGCTTGGTTAGGGTTCTCATTTCTTGGGACTCGGGATCCTTCCATTGACTCAAAATTATAAAAAAGTATCACCGGCCCTTATTTGTAAGTTCTTATACGATGCTAAACTCGGTTCTGACCGAAGATCCTTAGCCTAGTGTTGGCCACTCAAAACTTACTCTAAATGGGTATTGATAGGCTTTTGGACTTTTCTGGCTAGTGGCCTAAAAGTCTGTTGCATTAAATGCGGCCAGCCAATTAAGTCTAACACCTAGTTGCCCAAATTACATGGAGATTAAGCTTACTTAATCTATATTAATTACACTAATGAAAAAATACAAAAAAACTGCAAAACGCAAAATTTAATCTGCCTTGCAAATCCTCCCTACATTTCTATTTCAATCCCAATTTCTCCATGTAAGGAGTATAAATCGTGATAAACCGGATGCCCGAAAACCGATTTGGAGGTCAATTTACCTAGATTAATTCAATGTCATGTCCAATTTAATGTTTTTCATTTTTAAAATTAAAAAAATATAAAAAACCAAAAAATGCAGAAATCAACTAAAACATGAAATGTAAATTTGAAAAACACACAGCTTTTGTAAAAATCGACCAAAACTAAACACAAATTTGCAAATATAACAACAAAATGCAACAAGAAACATAAATGATGCAGCAAAATAGATAAATTTCTGAGATTTTTCTAATGTTTCTTTCTTGACATAAAATAAATTTTCACAATAATGAACCACACATAAGCATTCAAGATACATTGTGGCTATGTGGTGGGGCTATTCCTTGGTAGCGACGCCACTTATGGAAAGCCCCATGACAAGTGGTTGTTTCTGTCATCTTTTCCATGGCGGAAGGGCCTTCCATAAGCGCCACTTATGGAAGGCCCTTGCACCATGGAAAAGACGTGGGAAACAACCACTTGTCGTGGGAATTTGCCCAACCACATTCGCGAGCATAAAGCAACTCAACCGAGAAGCAATGTCCCATCACCTAGCTCACAAATGTAGGGACATGGTGTGTCACTCACCTTGTGAATACATGTTCTTGGGATCCTTGTAGGTTGCACTGCCTGTGCAAGAGCACCCGAGAGCTCCACTCCGCCGCGCTGCCGCCTCCACACTCCAAATGTAACTCGACCCTCCTCGCACTCAATCTCACACTCACTCTCTCACACACACACATGCAATGAGCACACAAGAGCTCAAATCAAAATAGGCAAGCAAGACACAAGAGAGCAAGAGAGTAGAGAAGAAGAGCACTCTATTCATTATACATAAGAGAATAAATAGTGAGATTACAAATTGACCCTTATCTTAGCCCCAAGCATTCACACCTTGGCTCGTCTTATATAAAACATAGGTCCATGGCTATCCAAGACCGCCT
The DNA here is from genome assembly GCF_041138505.1 of Cibotium barometz. Classification (NCBI taxonomy): domain Eukaryota; kingdom Viridiplantae; phylum Streptophyta; class Polypodiopsida; order Cyatheales; family Cibotiaceae; genus Cibotium; species Cibotium barometz. The sequence goes on from NC_141091.1 coordinate 20,830,251, forward strand.
AGGCATGTGCAAACACTTAATCTAATCTTGCAATCTCAATAATTAATCATGTGGTGCACCTTTTATAGATAAGCAGCGATGATCGCACATGTAAAATATGCAATACTAGCATTTCTAATGCCAATGGTCCAATGAAGTGATGGTTGCTAGAGAGGTGTCCAATGAGGGTTAATAATTATGATAAATTATTACCTTATATGTATCTGGCCCTTGTTTAGACTTAGGAACATGAACGTGGCCATCTTTCTCATAAAGATTATAACTTTTATAGTGTCTTTATATGACACTATTTTTTACTCTCATTTGTAGAGGAGAGCAGCTAGTTGACCCAAAATAGGGTAAACATCCATGTTTAACTTAGTCATGGGAAGATTTCTTAAATAGCTTGGCCCTTTTTGGTTGGGTGTATTGAGAGAGGATTATTCTTACATAAAACTTAAGCAAAATTTGAACGTTAGAATAATAATATATTTTTCTTATTAACACATGTCCTTTTAAGAAGTGGCCATCTTTGTGGAATTTTTACACACCATCTATGGTGAATTGTTATATGCTATCTTTTCACATGACCCAAAATTTAACAAAAAAATACATTATGGCTATATTTACGTCATAGGAAGTGTCATCTATGGTGACTTATTCACACATGACCTAAAATTCAACACAAAAATACATTATGGCTATATTTAGTTCGTAGGAAGAGAATTATGAAAAACTCTATAACCTACATTCTCGGTAAAACAAAATAAAGACTCTAAAGAGAACAAAAGGAGGTTTTGAAAAAGATGACATTTGGAGGGCCTAATGCACAAATCTTCTGAGCCTAGAGATTAAAATTATTTTGACATGATTTGAACTCTCTTTTGTCTTAAGATTTAGAGTTTTGGTTGATGTGATGAGTGGTCCAACCTCAAGTAATGAAGTGTTCTTAGGATGCACATGCACATGGGATGGGCCTAGGCACATAGGCTTAGGGTCATTTACATGTGGGATTAGGGCACATGGGCCTTGGGACTATAAAAGGCATGTGCTCTAGGAGTATTGTACCTTTTGACCTTTTGAACTATCATTACACTTACTTTCCATAATCTCTTAAGATTTTTCTAATCTAGGCTAATCCAAAGCTAATCTCTATAAAAGGCACGTTCTCTAGGAGTATTGTACTTTTTGACCTTTTGATACCTTTTATACTATCATTATACTTACTTTCCATATTCCTTAGTGCTAATCTCTAGATTTTCCTAATCCAACCTAATCAGGCTAATCCAAGGCTAATCTAAAAGTTTCCTTCTTTCATTGGTATCAGAGCTCTAGGCTTAGATCTTAATGTTTCGATTTAGGAGATTAATCATTTTTTGATTACTAATAACTCAGTTTTCAGAAATATATTTTCTTGATTAGGATTAGTGTTAACATTTTCGAAATTGATTTTTACATAGTTTCAAATTTGTTATTTTCTTGTTTTAAGAAGATTAGCAATCAAACTTATGTTAATCATTTTCGAATTTGTATTAATAACTATTTTCAGAATCCTTAATCCACTTTATCCCTTGATTATCTTGATTTTCTTGAAGTTCTTGAATTTTTTTGAATTTCTTGATATGCCTAAATTTTTTTATTAGGGTTTGCATAGATTTTAGTAACCGATGATTTTCTTGCACTATTTTGCTTAGAGAACCTATAGTTTCAAATATCAATTCTAAAGGCCTTATTTTGTCAAGATCAAACCCGAGATTGCCAATTCTTGAGCTCTTGGAGAAGCATTGCAAGAAGATTGTTATGGAGAAAATTAAGATTGATGTGTAGAGTTTTCACATTACTGTGCAAAATATCAAGGTTGTTGTGCAGAGTTTTTAAATTACTGTGCAGAATATTCAGATTGTTGTGTAGAGTTTTCAAATTACTGTGTAGAATATTCAGATTGCTATGTAAAGTTCTCAGATTTTTGTTGGCAGTGTTGTAGAGTGTTGGTTAAGTGCAGATTCATTGCAATTTTGAACAGATTTTAGTGCATTTCAAGATTAATGAAGTTTTTAACAAATCTTGGAGTAAGTGCATAAACTTCAACTTCATTTCATGTTTCTTGAGTATTGTGCAAATATGGCTTGCTCAACAAGTAACAAATTGAAAGACAGAGATGCTAGGTGAAAGACAGAGATGCTTGGCAAAAGATTAAGTGAATCTTTACAACTTTTAACAAAGATTGCATAACAATTGCAAAGAAATTGTGAAAGCTTCAAGAGCAGTGAATACTTGGGCTTTCTGGTATCCAAAGATGGAATTTCTCCAGATTTCGCAAAAGTCCAAGCAGTCATAGATTGGCCGGAACCAAAGACAATGAAAGAAGTCAGAGGATTCTTAGGATTGACTGGTTGGTATAGAATTTTTATACCAAAGTATGCTCTCATAGCTTCCCCCTGACTAACCTTCTTAAAAAGAATATCCCATTTCAGTGGTCTGCCAGGTGCCAGAGTGCTTTTGATAAGCTGAAGACCGCCTTGGTAACTAGTCCCGTTCTGATGCTGCCAGATTTCTCTCTACCCTTTGAGGTAGTAACTAATGCAAGTGGTTTTGCCCTGGGAGGTGCACTCATGCAGGAAGGTCATGCAGTGGCCTACGAATCCCGAAAGCTCAGAATGCATGAGAGGAATTATGCTATCCATGACCTGGAATTATTTTCAGTAGTCTGTGCCTTAAAGTTGTGGAGACATTACCTACTGGGAAAAAGATTCACTTTGATGACAGATCATCAGAGCTTAAAGTGGATCTTTACTCAAAAGGACCTCAACATGCGCCAAAGAAGGTGGATGCAGACCCTACAGGAATTTGATTTTGAAATCAAGTACCGCCCAGGCAAAGAAAATGTGGTAGCCGATGCCCTCAGCAGAAAAGCCTCCTTGCTTGCAATTACTGTAGTATCAAATCCTTTGATTATTGAAGCAAGTGAGAAGATCATGCAGGATAGATTCTTTGGCCCTATTGCTACCCTACTTATGCAGAAAGCAAAACTCCTCAGGAGTTGAACAGAGTTCAAGGGTACAGTCTGGATGATGGCATTATGTATTATAATCGCAGGCTATGCATTCCCAATGATGAGGGAACCAAGGACCAAATTCTGAATGAAGCCCATGATAGCCTTATAGCAGGACATCGAGGTTTCATCAAAACCTACATGTCTGTAAAGAAAAGCTTCTTTTGGCCTGGTCTGAAAAAGGATGTACTGAATCATGTACGTCAATGTCTGGTATGCCAGAAAGTCAAAGCTGAGAGAGTAAAAATGCCTGGGAAGTTACATCCATTAGACATCCCCCAGATGAAGTGGAAATGTATCAGTATGGACTTTATTACTGGATTACCTTCAGTGCAATTAGGTTACAACTCCATTTTCGTGGTAGTTGACAGACTAACCAAAGTCTTTAGATTGCATGGCCTACCCAGGAGAATAGTAAGTGATCGAGATCCCAAGTTTACTTCAAGATTCTAGACTACATTTTTCGAAGCAATGGAAACTTTCTTGGATCTCAGCACAGCTTATCACCCTGAGACCGATGGTCAAACTAAAAGGGTAAACCAAGTAATCGAAGATATACGTCGGTCATGCTATGGGCAGGGAACCCAAGAAGTGGCTAAGCTATCTGCACCTAGTCGAGTTCGCCTACAATGCTTCTTATCACAGAAGTATCGGGATGAGTCCTTTTAAAGCTCTGTATGGACAAGATTGCTTAACTCTATTAACTTGGTCCGACCCATTGATTAGGGTCGAGATGTCCAGACAGATGCTTGATGACATGGAGCAGCAGATGCAGGCAATTCGTAAAGATATAAAAGCTGTCCAGGATAGACAGAAGCAATATGCAGATAAGAAGAGGACAGATAGAGAATTCAAAGAAGCAGATATGGTCTTCATTCGAGTAAGTATGGCCCAAAAGAAGTTCTTTATCTCTTGGGACGTACAAGAAGTTATCCCCCAGATATTGTGGGCCATATCTGATCACAAAGAAAGTAGGTGACTTAGCCTACGAGCTTCTTCTGCCTCCTCATCTCAAAGTTCATAATGTATTTCATGTAAGCCTTCTAAAGAAATATGTTCCAAGCCCAAATCATGTGCTTGATGATGAAATCCTAACCTCTTCAACCCAAGGGCAGATGGAACTCCAACCTGAACAAATTCTCGATGTTCGAGAAAAGATTCTCAGGAACAGAATTCTCAGAGAATTATTGGTAAAATGGAAGTTCTATCCTTTTGAAGATGCCACCTGGGAGAATGAAGCCGATCTGTTTTGCGGATCTGTTTGCGGGATTACCCCCAGTTTGCGAGATGAGGGCATCTCGCGTTTTTCAAGTGGGAGAGAATGTAAGATTCCTCCCCAGCCTCTCAAGTTGTCCAGTATCTTCCCCTGTAATCAAATCCCTCTTCAGAAATATAAAAGATCTTGTTTCTACCAGTTTTGGCCTAGAGAGAGAAAATATTCTAGAGAGTGGTAACTCGATTTTTAAATATTTTTGGATAGAAAAATATCTCATCTTATTAAAATAAGTTCCCTGAAACAGAAGTTCAAAAAGATTTTCAAAAGGTGCATTAGAAATCAAGTATAATCTGTTCAAGAGGCATTATCCTGGGGGTGAAGATTTTTTCAAAATTTTAAATTAAGGTTCCTATGGACCAATAAGATTCATCCAAATGTAGGGAGGAGATAAATGAAGAAATAAAAGAAAAATCCCCCAAAAATGAGTAAATACTCACATAAGATGAAGAGTTGACTAAGGACAAGGTTAATAGTTAAAAAAGAGAGATATTTAGGTGAAATGATGCATTTTTGACACCTCTGCATGGGGGAATTCCCCTCATGAAGGAGGCACCTATTTCACATACTTGAATGAGTTTTAAACTCCCAAATAATGGGATATTTTTATCTCTCCTCTCTCCTGTTTCAACTAGATCCAAAAGTGAGCAAAACTGACCTAAAAATGGTCAAAAATTGACCAAACTGATCTAGAAAATTCTAGAATCAGTTGGCTTGGTTAGAAGCTCACTTTTTCCTATAAATAGAAGCCCTCCCCTTTGTTGAAACTTAATAGTGTTTTTGCACTGTTACCCTGTCTCTCCCAAGTGCCAAAGACTGTGAATTTTACCCATAATTCACTAGTTTTTGACCCTCCCTCTTCCAAAAGATTGGTGGCCACTCTTGTCTCAAACAAGAGTTGAACCCTCAAACCATCAAGCCAAAGGAAAGCTCCCAAAGTCATTAGTAAGTTGGTGATTCTTCTCTTTCCACTTATTTTATGGTTTTTATGCTTTTTGTCTTCTCTAAAATTGCAAATAATGTTATGCCTCATTACAAAAAGGCATTCCCCTCTCTTCTCTAATAAATCCAACCATTCTCTATCCTAGGTGAATGATTAATGATTAAAGTCAAGTTTTTATAATGATTGTCTTAAATAAGTAGAAAAATGTTTACTTAAGAATAAATTCAATACTCTTGGTACACTTTCAATTAATTTTAGAGGCTTAAAAATTGAAAAATGGCCAACCATACAAAGGAGGTTATGGCAAAATTTTTAGAAATTAGTGAAATGAATTTCAGCTTTTATTATTCTAAAAGAGTATCCTTATGGTATCTATATTCTAAAGTATCATTTTCATGTATAGAAGATGCATTTTGATTATTTATATAAATGAAAATTAGTATTATTATAAAAGTATTACTTTCATTATATTTGATTTTCATGCATAGAAGTATGCATAAAAGATATTTTTTTATTATAAAAGTGTTACTTTTATCATATTTGATTTTCATGCATAGAAGTATGCATAAAAGATTATTTTTTATTATAAAAGTGTTACTTTTATCATATTTGATTTTCATGCATAGAAGTATGCATAAAAAATAAAAAAATTTATTGTAAAAGTGTTACTTTTATCATATTTGAATTTCATGCATAGAAGTATGCATAAAAGATATTTTTTAATTATAAAAGTGTTACTTTTATCATATTTGATTTTCATGCATAGAAGTATGCATAAAAGATTATTTTTATTATTATAAAAGTGTTACTTTTATCATGAATGGTTTTTCTACATAAATGGTTGCATAAAAGAATTTTTATATTAAAAGTGTGACTTTCATCAGAAACGGATTTTATGCATAATTAGATGCATATAGAATCTTTTAAGGGTTCTCCTTAATCCTTTATTTAATTTTCGTAAAAATTAGAAAAATGAATAAGTAGATAATCTGTGAGAAGAAATACTATCGTTTCATATTCCACTAAGATGGTAATGATAAAACTATCAAAGTCGGAGATCGAGATAAATGATTATTTTATTCTCTTAAGAAATCCATGTTTTAGAAATCTGTAAGCAAATATTCGTCGAAAGAAATTTAGAAAAAGAGAAATTGAAATAGTACCTTTTCGAGAAAGATAATTTAGGAAGAACCTTTCCAGACCTAAACTCTGATTCAGACTATTGACCAAGACCAAATTCATTCGTCAATGACGATGTGATCAGTTCAGGAAAAATGTACTCAAATCACCCACCGAATCTGAAACTAAGATAAGACTTTTGATTTTGATCTGAGGATCAAGTTAACAGAATTCGAGGAATTCTGTTTAGATTTCAGACCTGGATCTAGAAGTATTGGGATACGGATTTAAGGTTTATTCATGTATTCAAACAAAAATCAAAACTGAAAACTTGCATAAAAACCCTGTTTTCTTAAAAGACTGTCTTACGCAAGAATGCTGGAGGGAGCATTTGGCATACATGTTTATCTAAGGGAAGTTCGGTTGCAACAGCTGGCGGGGAGTGTTCGAGGGACAGCTCACGCGGTAAAGCCTGCCGAGGTCTTGACAGCCTCGGTATGGTTAAAATGGTGCGCTTTCGGTACGATGGACGAGGGCCGAGGAAGCGGTCCCTGAGTGAAGTGCTAGGACACCTAAGGAGGATCCTGGAGGGCTCTGACCAGGCGATGCACGGGCTCGCAGTGCCGAGGACACCCATTCGTATGTCGAGGAAGATATTGTATGACAGACCAATGTTATTGTAATCTATCACTGGATCTCGTTGTTGACTCGCTGGTCTCAACGTAGAGTCCAGAGTGATACTGTTTTGTGAGAAACAAAGACTCAATGCAAATTTTGAAGTATGACATGTGTAACCAGTAAATTGTTTTGTCAATGGATTGTTTTTATTAAAGTTTTAAAGAGGAGTGTGTATGTATCTGTTTTCTAAAGCTAAAGTTAAGAAAGGCAATTCAATTATGGGTGGGTGAGTACTTGTTTGGTTCCACCGATTCCAGTGGTAGGGTGGTGGCTAACCCATGGGCCGAATGGGGTTAGGCTGGAATCATGGAGTTTTAATAATCAAACTAAAAAATCTTAGGATTACGCTAGGATTTGAGTAGATAGTTAATTCCCTGATAAAATTCTCGATTGAGTGGATCAACGGCTGTGCCTAATCTTGATTAGGAAAAAAGTGTTGAATTGCTCAGATGATCAAATTATATCAGTGATAGTTTCCTTCTATCTAGTTCATTCAGGTGGAGGATAGTTTAGATTTTGATCTTGTTAGAAAACTCGTTAAGAAAAATTCAAAAAGGTGGAATCGTCCCCGCTTTCCGGGCATGGGAAATTTTCTCGGTTTCGGTTTTTTGAGTGACCACCAGCCTAGTCTCGTGCCCGGACATTCGTGGGCGAGGCCCCGAGTGAGAGACCCTGCCCCACGCATGAGGGGGATGCTTCCGCTGTCAGCTACTACCGGGAGTACGGTGCACAGAGGGGGTAGTGGGATCTCACAGATGGATCAATTTTTCTCAGTTGGGATGACTCTTATGGTTGCTTATTCGAGTGTCCTACATTCTTGACTAGTCATGATTATGTTACTGAGGATGTATATTGCATCGACATCGGCATAGATGATGATGATGATAATGTATCACACCCACATACCTATGATGATGTATTATGCAACATACACATGATGATATTGATGTATCACACACACATACACATGATGATATTGATGTATTCCACACACATACATATGATGATATTGATGTATCACACACACATACACATGATGATAGTGATACACGTGCACATGATGCCACTGACATATATACACATGATGATGATGTGTGTGATAGTGATAGCAAGAGTGATGTGTGTGAGTTAGATCATGTGGGCATGATCTTGATGGGGGGGATGGCAGAGAGCATTCCAAGCATTATGAATAATGATACACCTATGTCTACCTACCTTCCAGTGGATCATAGTGATGCACTAGGAGATAGTGATGCATTAAACTATCAAGGGGATCAGCTCTTGATTAGTGATGTATCCATTGTAGTATGTGAGATTCGGGATGATGATACTTCACATGTTGATGAGCATACGATAGTGCATGAGGAGTATAGACCTGAGTTTCTAGTGTTATATGATACTTCGCATGTTGATGAACATACGATAGTGTATGAGGAGCATAGACTTGAGTTTCTAGTGCTAGATGAATTAGGCTACTCTTTTAGATCTTCTATTCAGGGTGATTTCTATGATTCTATCTCTACTCCTAGTTGTCAAAGCTCTCATAGCATTCCTGGCAGCATTCACTTGGGTTTAGTGCATATATTTAGGTAGTCACGCATTTCGCATGAGCATAGCGATGATTTTGTTGAGGTGAGACCTCGTAGGAGACCAAGGATTATGCATATGGATCTAGAGACCTTTTCATTTGATCTAGATATCTACTTAGATCCATTGTTATTAGAGATAGATCTATCTTGGGATCTAGATCATATAGGGGCATCATGGTATGGTATAGATCATTCCTATAGGGATGACCTTAGTGATCTTGGAGATTCCAAGGATCATGACTCTACTTACCTTTCATGTGTAGACAATCTATCCATCTTCAATGAAGAATGAGGTCTACACTAATCCTATTGATCATGTTTCTATCTTGATGGATCACACACACATAGAGGATCTTGCACTTGAGGATGCAGTGCATGGTTCGGATCATGCTTCTACTCACATTGACACATAGTGGATCGTGCCTTCAATTCTTTGAGTGGTGCTTTAGTGGATGATGGCATTGGTTCACACTTGATCCTGCATGACGCTGACTTCGAGCTATGTTCTTTTGGCTCCTATACGGGTGTCGACACGAGTCTTTGTTCTTTGGGGGTAGGACATTTTTCTATGGGTGCATTCTATGTCACATGGTTAGTGACTATGTGGCACATCATTTTAATGCACCTATAGCACATCTCAGTCTCACGGTGGCATACACGATGGTTCTTTTGTGCTATGACCATTCCACATTCCTGCTAGGAGTGTTGATTCCACTTCTTGAGTTTCGGATTCACACAGTGGTCGTGTGGACGAGCTTACAAGTTTTCCCTTTGACCCTGGTGCTACCACTACATCGATATCGAGGATCCTTGTTGATGTGTACCTTACCTATCTGTTTGATCCTAGAGGGTACACGACTAGCTTCACCCTCGATGATGGTTCCTTAGCCTCTCCATTCGCACCCAGATCATCATGGGATCGCTGTCTTGGAATCAGAGTAACTTGGATTTCCTTTTGATCCAGAGCGAGAGCTTATCTAGCCTCATCGACAGGATTCCACTGACCTTTCCATTAGATCTAGGCATTGTCGAAGATCGCTTTTTAATGATGGGGTGGCGTTACTTCACATTTGACCCAGGTGGCCGCACATTCCTGGTGTGGGGAGATACGACCTACCCTTTCGACGACCCGGGTGGCACGAGATCTATGTCCTTGATCATGTGACTCTTTGGTTTTCCATTCGATTCGGGAGGCCTCTACACTGTCTGGCACTATGATCTTCATTATGGACTATATATTTGATTTTTGGCTTTTGTATATAGCCTCTTGTATGCGTATTTTTGTGCATGACCACCCTTAGATTTCGAGGATGAAATCATGTTAGGAGGGGATGTTTTGTAACAAAGTGTTCTTAGAATGCACATGCACATGGGATGGGCCTAGGCACATGGGCTTAGGGTCATTTACATGTGGGATTAGGGCACATGGGCCTTGGGACTATAAAAGGCATGTGCTCTAGGAGTATTGTACCTTTTAAACTATCATTACACTTACTTTTCATATTCCTTAGTGCTAATCTCTCAAGCTTTCCCTAATCCAAGCTAATTAGGCTAATCCAAGGCTAATCTAGAAATTCCTTTCTTTCACTCAATTTTCTCCGTACATAGCCATTTGCAGTGAAGTGCATTTCAATAAAAAAAATTACTACCAACATCCTTCTTTTGTGTTCTACCTATATATATGACCTTTTCTCTTCATGCCAAGAATGGTAGTATTTTTTAGAGCCTTAGTTAGACAAAATGTGGAGGTGAGCAAAACATGAGCATGGAAGCTCCTAGAAAATAGTATGTTATATACGTCCAATTATGGACTTCCATTCATGCTTAGTGAACTTCTCAAGGTAATTCAAAGTTGTAAAATATTTATGTGCAAGGTATCCATTCTTGCCTTTGATCATGTTTGACTTGAAGGTGATTAAAATTGAATATAGTTTAGGTTCCTTTTTCAAATGTATCTCATTTTTAAAAAAAGAGTTTCTCTAAGGACCCATTGTTATTAGGGTGACCTTGAAGCTTCTTTGAGCTTGGAGTGGAATTTATATATAGTATTGACTTTTACACATATACTTGGTACATTATCCCTCAATTTGGAAATGATCATAGTATTGACTTTTACACATATACTTGGCGCATCATCCCGCAATTTTGAAACGATCATTGGTTATCTTCACTTATGTTGTGATAATTTTATCTTCAATCTACTTTATAATAGGGTTGTTTACCTATTTTGAGACTCTATTTTATAAAGAATTGACTTGAGGACCTATAATCCATTATGCACTATGAATCTTTTCAATCATATCTAACTACGTTTTTGACTCGTTATATAATTTTTTGGACTTATATCATGGTATTTAAGTGTGTATTCATGCATATATATTTGATTTAGTTTTCAAAATTATCATTTAATACCTTAGAATAATCTCCTTATTTGTACAAAAATGTAGATTTATAAGATCTACATCTTTGTGTTAGTATGTACACATCATTTAAGACCTTAGAATAATCTCCTTATTTGTATAAAAATGTAGATTTTTAAGCTCTACATCTTTGTGTTGTCATGTATACATCTATTGAATTTTCTTTAGACTCTACTGTTCTTTTAAGGATCTCTAATTTCACCTAATTGTGTTTCCTCCTATGACTTGGTTTTTTAAAGTGTAGAGGCTATTTTTAATTTTTTTTAAAGAGAAATGGTTTTGCATATTAGTATGGAAGCTACCTACACAACATAATTACCCTCCAAACAACTAAACATACCCCATTAGAGTTAAACTAGCCACTAAGGTTTGGGGAAATATATTCAATTAAATAGTGAGAAGTCTCTAAAAAAATAGTATATACAATTAAGCAAGCAACCCCTAAGACCAAAAAGCTTCCAAAATACAAGAGTACTACCTAGCTTCGACTTCACACATCATTATTTCTAGGAGCAATTAAGACCAAGTGATAGCTATAACCCCATACATTAGTACTACCAAGAGTCATTAAGCCCCAAGTGATAACAAGAGGCCTCCAAAGAGGAACATGCCACATACTTAGGATTCAGGAGGGCACATTGTGTTGATATCCTATGTCTGTATAGGAAAGGTCCATTTTAATGATATACCCAATTCCCCTTTAGGGTTACACCCCCCCCCTTAGCACCCTTAGTCTTCCCTATGAAAATCTCTAACCTAACAGCCACACAGAGCATAATTAGAACCAACAAGAATATCATATAATGTAGATGGCACAATAAAATGGGATGCCTTATTGAGCCTTTTCTTTTGCTCCAACATTTTTACCATGTCCTTTTAATTATATTTATTTTGAAGGGAATTGTATTTTTACCATGTCCTTTCAATTATATTTATTTTGAGAAGGGAATCAAAATTAAAGTTCAAAGATTTTTGTAACCCTTAAAAAGTCATGATGGGGTATTCAACTAGTGTTAAGTTCAAAGGGGTGTGAGGGTATATGTGTGTGTTTGTGTGCATGCGCACATGCATAAGAGCATAGTTGTTTGTCCTCCACAGAGAGAGAGAGAGAGAGAGAGAGAGATGCCCAAACAATGGAAATGAATTTGTTGATCTCTTGTAATTGCTAAACAAGAGATGCTTTTCAAGCCTATGGAAGTTTCTCACACATGATGGATCCTAAATTACTTAGAACAACCTTAGAAATGTTCTATGGAGATAAAACCTCGACTTTATGTTCCATATCTTGACTCGATCGTACCTTCCAAAACATTCTATAATCCACTTGGTTTTTGAGCAAAAAATACTTAAAGCATCCAAATCTAGAATGCCGATATTGTTGAAAAACAAGCCCACTTTAGAGGTAGAAACTTTCTATACTTATAGTGCGATAACAGAAGTACAAATCTAATATTTTTTCTCAAATTGGGTGGCACTCATATCAATGTACCACATTCTCCAATCTTCTCTTCAAAATTCATAGTGTCATTAAAATCGTTTGACAAATCATTAAAAAATTTAAAGCATTGCTCATATTAATTCTCCACTCTTCTCTTGAAAAAAGTGATGGTGTCATTTAACTCCTTGAAGCATCATTAGAAATATATACGATAGTATTTGAGCTAATTACACATGCACATGTGCCTATGCCACTAGCATGCATGCATGTTTGTAAAGATGCATATATGCATACATACACGTGTGCATGTAGATGCAAGGGTGTGTATATGTGTAGCTGTTAAGGCTTACTCAAGGCTTGTTAATTCATGAGGCATGGGGGCACATTTGAAACTTGAGATTATTTCTTCTTGACCATGGATTTTGAACAAACTTAGTAAATCAAAATCTTGAATTATCAGGGAGGCATACGATTTTAGGATACGTGTGCAAATTTACAAAGTCATGAATTCAATTCTACAAGAAACATTATTGAATGATCTTTTTTTGTAAAAAGAATCATTAGTTCAAGAAACATGCTTGTTGTCAATCTTCACCTTTTTCTTTTTAATGCACAATTTTAGATGTTATAATAAATACAAATAGAAGCGCTTTTTAATGACTTTTCATCATTATTTTGAAGGTCTCATGCATGGAAGTGCTTTTTCAAATCCAAAGGATGCAAAAAGTGACTTTCATAAAATATGTAAACTAACTAAGGTAGGGAATTTGATTAAAATGTGAGCATAAAGTAAGCACTTGTTTCTATACTTCCAAAATGATAGTGAGTACTATTTTTGTTGGAAACCTTATAACCAAACTTGTGGTCAATTACATGGTGCATTGCTAACTAATCGAAAAGACATTTCATTTTCTAATCTATGCAAATTTGTAGCTTTTGCATCTCTTTGATGGCATCTAGGTTCCATATTAGACTCCATTGGTTTCCACTGGCCAAATCAACCATGCAATGCTATTGGTAAGATTGGATGTTATGATTGTTCTCTTCTTTAAAACATCGAAACACAAAGAAGCTAGAGAATATTGACGAGGATATGTACAAAGACATTTGAAAGCTCAATTTTTTGCGTCCCAACCTTGGTGGTAGGGAAGAGGAACATGATAACGAAAATGACAGTGTAACGTGGGGTGAAAGATTAGAGGAGAAATATCTTGATAAAATGACAAAAACAGGAAACAGAAGATTTGCCAACCACCATGTGCAAAGGGTGGTAGGGTGGGTCCACGAGAGAGCTTTACGGCAAAAGGGGGAGAGAAGCTTTAGAGAAAAAGAGAAAGATCCCCATTCTAACTCTTAGTTTTTGAGAGGGGTTGGAACTAGTGCTTGTTGAGAATGTGTACAACCTCTTGCTCCCCTAACCCCCACCACCCCTTTTTACTTTTCCTTTTCTCCCCTTTATGGAGGAATTGAGCCCATGGAGGAGAGAGGCTAACACATTGAACTACACACAACACTTTTTTGGATTCGATTGGATAATACAATATTTTATAAATGGGCAATATTACAGAACTGAATTGGAAAAAATGTGAAAATATTGTGGGTGTCTCCTTACTATTCCAAGAGACTTTTCCCATTTCTAGGAATGCATTCAAGCATTCTAACACAAAGATATACTTAAGTAGTGCTTAGTAAAAACTCTAGAATTTATGACATCATTGTTTTTAGTATGATCCAATGCTATAGGTATGGGCTTACTCATTAGATAATAGTTTGGAGGATCAATTGAGTGATGTGACATTTGGAGCACACAATGTGTATTGGAATAGAAAAGCGTACTTATGTGATGTTTATGTAATCTAAGGTGAAGGTTTTTGTGTGGATGATTTTGGAAAAAATGATTAGCATGCTTTATTTCCTTTGCATTGGGACTTGGTTCGAAGAAGAGAAAACATCATTATATCTTCACTCGTAGCATTCCAACGAGACACGAACACTCTACGCTTGTGAGAGATCTATACATGTTTCCATTCTCTCGTGTCTCTCTCCAATCATGGCTTGATGATTTCCCCCCCTGGAAACCAGTTCAATGCATATGTGGCTTGCCAATTTGTGGGTGGGACCTTGGTGTGGTTTTGACACTTAGATTCTTGCCCAATTTGGTTGCATTTGACCCATAAACTTGCAAGACTAGGGCCATGAAAATTGGGTGTCTCTACTCTTGTGCTAGAGAACCCAAGGTGTTTGACTAGTAAGAGCTACCAATAGTTTGTTGACAGTGGAGAATGGGTGTTTGAGATATCAAGGAATAGGCTCTTGACTCCACTCAGCTTGATCATCCCATCACTTCGAAGGGCCATCCATCACTTCAAAGGGCTCTTCCAAGAGCAATTCTGTGATTCATCTTGGGAGAGGTAATCCTCATTATGACTCCTCTATAAATCTCCACCCTTTGAGATTGCTTGATGACGACTTTGACTGAACACCCTACGACTTTGACTTAACAATTTTCCCCAATTCCTCACAATGTTTTGCATTCAACAAGACCCAAAAGAGGACACAATCAATCCAATAAAAGAGGACATTAAACACACACACGTGACACACACACACACACCTATTTCTCCCCCTATACTCTCTAGCACGCACACGTGCCACGAACACATCTAGTAAAAATTAAGGTCTCTCTGGGCATTAAAAAAAAGCAATATTTTGATTAAAATGCATTTACCATTACAAATTTTGAAATTTATAAATAGTGGGCAATAGTGTCGTGTCCCCAGCAGACACCAGCATGTTACCTTTTGAAGGAGGCTGAACCCAAGCTCAACACCAGGCTTGCTGTGCAAAGGGCACCATGTGGGTTGCCAGCCCTGATCACATCCAGAGCTTACTGTTCTCCAGACAAATAAAAATAGTTTTCCTGCCTTCCATGCCCATGAGCCCAAATCTCTCTCATTTAGCCGGAAGAAACAGATTAGGGTTTTGCAGGCTCCCGCTGCCCCCGTTTGAAGCAGAACCTCAGTAGGGTCTTGCAGGAAATGGTTCTTCAGATTAGGGTTTTACAGGGGAACATTATATGATTTCGACGCAGCAGAAGCAGGGGTTTCTTGGAAGCACAAAAACACACTAGGGTTTCGCAGATCAGGGCTTTGGACAGCCGACAACCCAGTAGAGAGCTTTGCAGGTTCAGAACTAGTACTGTGAAAGACAATGTACTTGCTGCCATTGTGAGCTGCAGATCGGAGTCCTTAAAGCCACTTTTTGCGTAATAATGTCACAGAAATCTGCAGAAAAATCTCTAATCTCGCATTTCAAGTTGCAGAGAGAACCCTGCCTGCATAATCCGGTACAACAATCACAGACAATACCCTAATCTCACAGAGAAAACTCTAATCGGTCAAACCCAACCTCACGAAGGAAGCCCTAATCTGGCACAACAAACACAAATTTCTGCTAAGACAACCCTAGCCTCACAGTAAACTCTGACCCCCCACATAAATCTACAGAGGAAATTCTAATAGCTGCAGAAAGAATCCTAGTTGCTGGCCAGAATCAAGCCAATTTTTTATGGGATAAAAGCTCTTCACAATGGTGAAGATCGAGTTCTTTACTGAGTACGGTGAAGCGAATCGCTACCAAATCTTGGAGGTGATTGGCAAGGGTAGCTATGGACTGGTATGCTCGGCGATAGACACACACACTGGGGAGAAGGTAGCCATCAAGAAGATCAATGACATTTTCGAGCACGTATCAGATGCTACTCGAATACTCAGGGAAATTAAGCTTCTTCGATTTTTGCGGCATCCTGACATTGTTGAAATCAAGCACATTCTGCTGCCCCCTTCCCCACGTGATTTCAGAGATATCTATGTTGTCTTTGAGCTTATGGAGGCTGACCTGCATCAGGTTATCAAAGCTAACGATGACTTAACGCAGGAGCATTTTCAGTTTTTCTTGTACCAGCTTCTCCGCGCCTTGAAATTCATGCACACAGGTAAGGCTCCCTTGCCATGAATCTAGCCCTTTTAATTTAAGAAAAGCTCCTAAATCTAGTGTTTTGATCTAAAAAGGAGCTATTGTCAAGCCTCACAAATTGCAAAAAGGGAGTAGATAACTTTGCAAGAAATGGGATATGGTTAGTAAGATTGTAATGACTCATTCTTTTTGGATCACAAAAGTGACCAATCGCATACCTTATCAGTGAATTTCAGTTTTCCTCGAACTTGCCAGGGATCACAGAGTTCATCCAACATCACACACACACATATATGTATATATATATGTGTGTGTGTGTGTGTGTGTGCGTGTATGTATACGCATGCACATATGTATGTGTGCATGTGTATGTATACATGTATATGTATGCATGTAAATATGGATCATTTCACTGCAAAGAATTTGTTGAAAACACTTTGAATACAGCATCGGATGCTGATCGAAAACACAAGCAGATCTTCCACCCATACACATTATCAAACACAGTTGGAATCATCATTCTGGAGCATATTGTCTTCCTCAGTATTTGTCTGCAGATGCATTTGGAATTTGAGGGCAGCAAATGATGCCTTTTTTTGGGCTTTTTATCAATAAATCACTCAATGTAATTGATCTCACTTGATTATGCTATGCAGCTAACGTATTCCATCGCGATTTGAAGCCAAAGAATGTGTTGGCCAACTCTGATTGCAAACTCAAGATATGTGATTTTGGGTTAGCTAGAGTGACTTTCAATGGCTCGTCCTCAGCTATTTTTTGGACTGTAAGTACACGGAGCCAGTCATGTGAACTTGTGGCCAAAAGCTTTCTTGTTCAGTATTCTGTCACAGTAAAATTTGAACATAATGTTTTCTTCTTGTATTTCACTTTGTCATTTGTACACCGTCATGAACATGTGTCCTGGTTTAATGCCAGGATTATGTGGCAACAAGGTGGTATCGTGCTCCGGAACTTTGTGGGTCTTTCTATTCGAAGGTATATGGATTTGTGATGAAGTTTTTAAAATTCTTTTAGCTTCTCAAGTGATTCTTGAAGTGTTTTTGCAAACATTACACCATGCTCATTAACTAACACTTTTTTCTCTCTCTCTCTTTGTCTTGCAGTATACCACTGCGGTTGATATATGGAGCATCGGATGCATTTTTGCTGAAGTGCTGACTGGGAAGCCGCTTTTCCCAGGGAAGAACGTTGTTCATCAATTGGACCTTATAACCGACATGCTGGGAACCCCTTCTGCAGAAGTTATTTCAAGGGTTGGCTTTCTGACTTCTTGCTTGTTATACTCTCAAGTTTGCATTATGGGTTCAATTGGGTTTCATCATGGCGCAGGCAGTCGACGCCATTCCATAGCTGCAGGTTATTTTGTGAGATGTGCTGAATGGGACGGGGACTTTGCAGTCCTGTTGATGTGGCAGCCTCCCTGTGCCCATGATGTCAGCAATTGGGGTGCCGGTATGCCCATTCTTGCTGGCAGCTATGCTGGGTTGGCTGCATAGTTGCATGATGGAAACAAAATGGCCAGAACCCTTCCTCTTCAAGGAAGGTTGTGCTTGCTTTGAAATATGCCTTTGTTTAAACATGCTTGTTTCAATTGGTTTTTTTTTGCATCACTTGATTGGCCTTCAGATTCGTAATGACAAGGCGAGGCGGTACTTGAGCAACATGCGCAGAAAGCAGCCAGCACAGTTCCAACAAAAATTCCCGCATGTTGATCCGTTGGCAGTCCGGCTTTTGCAGAGACTCCTTGCTTTTGATGCAAAAGATCGGCCTACAGCAGAAGAGGTGACTCTCAATGAGAAAGCTGCCCAAAACATTGGGCCTACTACAAGCTCTCCTCTTATTTTGACCATAACCGAACCATCTCAGAATGAGGGGTTTTTCCACAGGCTTTGGCAGATCCATATTTTAAGGGCTTAGCAAAGTTGGAGAGGGAACCTTCCTCGCAGCCAGCATCTAAAGCTGATTTTGATTTTGAAAGAAAGCGGTTAAGCAAGGATGATGTGCGAGAGTTGATTTATAGGGAGGTACATATTATAACCAAGCATGGAACCTTGTAGTGTTCCACATAGTTTCCACAATTAGCATCACTTTGGGCTTCAACCCCATCACTGTTTTCTCCTACATTCAGTTTTGTTTTGGTTCCTTTTTCTGTTAGATACTTGAATATCATCCAGAGATGCTAAAGCAATATTCTAGCAATAGAGATCAATCGAGGTTCATGTACCCCAGGTATGTCTGTAAATGTATTCGGAATTTCATGTCATGATTATGGCTGTAATGTACGACTACTCATAGATTGTTTGTTTTGGTGGCAGTGCGGTTGATCAGTTGAAGAGACAATTTGATCACTTACAGAAACAGTCCAAGGAGACTGTGAAACCACCCATTGAAAGGAAGCCCACCTCTCTACCAAGGTAACTTTTAGACTTCTGTTGATCCTTCATACAGTACCCCTTACTAAAAGGGGAGATCTCCTCCACGGGACGCCCCTCCCACGCTTAGCCCGCCACAAGTTGGGATTGTTTCTGAGCAACACCCCCCAGGAATGTTTTTTGGAGAACTGATGAGAGATGAAAGTGCACTTGTGCTCTTGTTCTTTTTAAGGATAAGTTACACATTGTATAAAGGAATCAGGTGATACAGCTGATTGTGTTAGTCGAATTGCTTAACAGGGAGCGTGTATCAGAACCACGAGAAGAAGCAAAAAAGCATGTAAAAGAAAACAACAATGTGGTACGATGTTTACCGAATAAGAACACCGAATCACGGGCACCCTTAGGGCCGCACAAGTCTGTCCAAGGTAATAGTAACAATGGTACTTTCCACTTAGTTCTTGATGTGTTTTGGCACATTTCTATGTTTGTAATGGAAAGGCCCCTATAGGCTGGATACACAACCAGCCCTTGCCTGTCAACAGGGGCCCATCAAAGCCGCGTGTTGGGATGGACAGATAACCCTCCCTGCTTGTTGCACGGGGAGAGAAGGTCGTGTATCCACCCTTGGAACTTTCAGCTTCACACTGTCTCTACCCTTGGGATGACATGGACCCACCTGGGTTCAAGTCTCTCCGTCGATTGGTCTCTCTAGATCAATAAATTCGACGTTAAGCGGCTCTCTCTCCCGGGGGTGTGTGTAAAAGAGGACACTCTCACTACCTTTCTGCCACCCATTGTGGGGTAGAAATGGCTAGTGGGATTGCCCTTGGGATGAATGGACCCACCTGGGTTCAAGTCTCTCCGTCGATTGGTCTCTCTAGATCAATAAAGTCGACATTGAGCGGCTCTCTCTCTCTCTCTCTCTCTCTACCTCAATAATGACAAGCAAGCACCTTCTCTCTTTGAAACATAATCCATTGGATGTTGATGTGAATGGATCATGGGACAGGGGAATTGTTGAAGGGTAATAAAGCTCTTGGTCCGAATGCTTCGGCGGGTGATGATGCTGCTCGGAAAGAGACTTCTTATGTGAAGAAATTAGTGAAGAGTGCAAGTGTTAGCTTATCACAGCAAACCCAACCTAATCCAAGAACACGAACAAATTCTACAGTAGAGCAAGATAATAGCAAAAAAGGTGTTGTAAATGAAGGGAAAGTAGTCCAATCGAGGACAAAGTCTATGGGGAGTACTGTTGCCAAGTTAGTGGCAGTATTTTCAAATGGCATGGCATATTCCTAGTTTGGTATGGTGTTCCATTATAAAGCATTCATGGTGGTAGGTATGTACAAAGCTGGGCCACCACCTGTATGAATGTAAAGCCTTATTTACACACCCTGGTGCTTTCTTTCACTGGTGCATCTCGCAAACCGAAGGAGCATTTGTAAATTCTTTTTAAAGAGCTGGGTGGCAGCCTGTATGTGTTGGACCTGTCTCCTTGTCACCACACATTCTAATATTGAATAGTGCCATTTTTCAATTTTTTTTTTCAAGCCTTAACCAGTCGGTGAATAGCTCATTAAGGTGGGGTCTCCCAAACAAAAAACTCTGCAAAGACTTGAAGGCCTTGAAACTATGGGTCAACATTCAATAAAGTACCATCACACATCCATGAATTGAGCAACAGATTCATATACCTTAATCTCATTACAAATCTCAAGTATGTTCTTAAATGCGAAACATAGTGGGCTGCTCATGAAATGCTCTCAATTCTAACGAAATGTTCTCAATTAGTGACAGGAAATAAATGTGAAATGTTTACAGATTGAGGTGTTGTAGGGGTAGTCAATCTACAATATAGTATTGCTAGGTGAAGCTTTTGGTGGAAGTTACAATCATGATTAATGGAACAGTATTGGCTGCACCCTCGTAGACCAACATATGGTGAGAGGTTAATGTACCTGCACCCTCGTAGACCAACATATGGTGAGAGGTTAATGTACCTGCAAGCTTCATGCATTGATTAGAATAATAAAGTTAGCTGATGTAAATTGACAAGGTGTTGCCAGCTAGATAGCTTGATGCCTCCTAAGCTTGAGATTAGGATGTAATAGTACATTGAGAAGATGCTTTGCTATGTCTATTACCGTCATCGTCTTGGGTCTTGGGAAAATAAATCCCAGCCATCAAATTAGCAAGCTTTGTCTGTAAAGAATGCACCTTAAGATATTGACACATCACCAGTGGGGATTTTACTCAAATGAAAGCAAATGAGTTGATGACACATAAGTAGTGAAAATATTAAAAAATAGAAGGCTAATAAAACCTTGACACATCATCACACAAGCACACAAGGAATGCTAAAAAATATAAAGCTAATAAAAATTTGCCATATCCAGAAGGAAAATTTTAAAATAATTGTGCCACTCCCCGAGACCATGATGGTTGGGAAAGGCCATGGGTTGGCCTTTACCCATGGCCTTTCCCTAGGAAAATGGGTTATTGGCGCTAGCCAGCTCCCCATTTTCCGCTAGGGAAAGGCCTTCCCATGGCCTTTCCTTACACCAACACTCGCACATGATCAACTTTTGAACGAGGCATTTAACCAAATACAATCGTGCTTGATGAACACCATAGAAGGATAGCACATCATAATTATCCTTGTTAACCCCTTAATCCCAGTTTTAGTATCTACCTATCAAGTTTTCTTGACAAGAATTAGGTTGATCTTTGAAGAATCAACAAGTGCCTCCTTTAGCTTGTTGATTGACTTCTTGTAGGTGAATTTGTACTAGCATGAAACATACAATTAAAAATTGAATAGTTCTTAAGAAGTGACGTTCCAAGATAGCTCTGATCTTTTCTCAATCAATAGCTATCCCATGCCTTGATACTACATGGCCAAGCACCAACCCACATGTTTACATGCACTTGCACTTAAAAGGGATTTTTTTGGAGGTGATATTAACTATATTAAATATGTATTGGGCATCGATCTGCTGCACTTAAAAGATTTAATAAGGTTACGTAGTAGTGGCATGAGCATGTCTACTCAAAGATTTGATGGGTGATGTGACCAGTTTGAATGTACACATGAATAGTGAATTGAAAGAAGGAGTACATCAACCTTTGGAAGCTTTCTAGAGCATGCCATATCCCAAATGACATTATCATGTAAGCAAATTTTCTTGAGCTAGTGGCCATGGGCTTGATGGTACAAGCATTAAGCTTCTTGACATTGGCAGTTGCTTAGCTTCTCATGGTTATTGGATGCAATGACTAATGTTAGCACTCAGTTGGTGGGTTTAATCTTTCACAACAAATAGCTTGTGGTCTCTTCTTGATGATCTCCATGTACTACAAGGCTCACATGAGCTATCACCATTCAATCATGAATTAAAGGAATAATGTACGTTAATTTGTTTAGTGGCACTCCTCACATGTACTCCAGTGGAAATGAAAGAATTGTCTTATTTGTCATGGGTGTTTTAAATAGATGTTCTATCATAGATTGGTTTTCTTTACCAACATATATTATTGTTTATTTGGCAAGGATTATAAAAACTTAAGCACATAGAGAAACTTGAAAAACTTAGTTTTTGTGACATAGCTCTAATCCACTCAAAAGATCACTTTTGATATAGTGTTCAAAATGGTACAACTAGTAGAGTGCAAATTACTAATCACATAAGATTAGAGTTGTTAAAAATGAATCAAAGATAAAGTTCTCACACAAAAATGGAGAAGGGCATGCTCTTTTTCTTGCTATTCAATCTATGTACTTTTACAACTAGGTAATGTAGAGTATTGTATCACATAATCATTGTTATAATAAACCCAATGTGAAATCATTAAGTGATGAGAGGAATCAAGCATGATGTGTACAATCAACTCTTGGACATGTTGCACACATACCATTGTGAAGCACATGCTATGCTTTTCTACTTGTTTTTTGGACATCCACATGGGCATGTAGAGCCACATTGCCTACAAATATCTCATCTAGAACACTTGGACATGCTGTACACATACCAATGTGATGCCCATGCTACGCTTTTCTAGCTTGTCCATCCATGTGGGCATGTACAACCACACTCAATGCACAAGATGCAGCGCAAGATGCCTAACCATTTAAACTGACATCCCCTCATGTGTGATGGGTGTTCAATTGTCACTAAGTTCCATGTCATCTAGTCATTATAAATTGGCCCTCCAAGTCATGCCATTAATCATGAATGCAAAACAACTCAAACCAAATGCAACCTACTAGATGACCTAAAGTGATGACCATCCATGTAGATACACATCAATCAACATCGAAGGATTGATTTTTATGACTTGCTACACCATGCCACGTATGTTCCCCATGTTTATCCATGTTTATGAAGTGTTATACCATGCCATCTATATCCCCCATGTGTTTATCCATGTTATGTAAACATGCAAATATGTGTGCTAGCTACCATGCAAATACGTGTGCTAGCTACCATGCTACAAACTATCTAAGGAAAAATGAGCCACAAATGGGTTAATTAATTACCCTTCATGGGACATGCACATGGAGGAAAGTAGATATTGGAAAAATTAAATTTTCAAAATGGGTCAATTAATTTCATACCCTTCATGTGACCATGCTAAAGGATGAAAGTAGATATTGAGAGCAGCTCATCAATGTATATGTTTGATCATTTAGGAACGATCAAATAGCTCATCAAACATTAGATGATTCTGTCACACTTTTTCAATGCTCTCCCTTGAGCTTGAAGTTACTTTAAAAACACCCAAATTGGCTCTAAGTTGTTGAAACTTTAGCTTTGGGAGTGCCTTAGTGAAGATGTTTTCCACTTGACTATTTGTATGCACATGTCTCAAGTCAATATCACATGCAATCACCTTTTCCTCATGAACCAGTAGAGCGAACCTTTATGCGTTTTGTCCTAATTTTTGAATCACAGGGTTATTTGCATCTCTTAAAAAAATGTTGAACCATGTAATCACATAAGTTGTCATCATTGTAGTCCCATGCGGAGGAAAATACAATTGTAAGTTACTTATTTGAAGAGAATATGATGGTTGCACAATGCGTAGTGTTCCTCTTGTCCTAAGAGCGACTATTATGATGTAGAGTAAAATACAATTCTAAGTTACTTCTTGGAAGACGATATGATGGTTACTTGCACTTTCAAGGCTAGATCTATAGTGCTCCTCTTGTCCAAATAGCTAGCAACCCAACTAGCCTCTACGTAGTCTTGGAATGTCAACTCTGAGGCTTTCCTAAAATTCAACCTAGTTGTCGAATGCCCTTTACAAATTGGACGATCCTCTTTACATCATTCAAGTGTTTTTTGGAATCTTGCATCATGAACTGGTCGAACTAGACCCTTCGAGCAGATAAGGTTATAGCAAGGTAGATCAAGCTCCTAGCCATTTGTTTATACATATTGAGATTTCCCAAGTAAGTTGCCTACATTTTCCCTAATTTTGGCATTCACTTCAAGTGGTGTCTCCATGCATTTGCATTTGCTTGCAACACATACTCGGTAAACACTTTCATTGTATACTATTTTTGGGTCATCCAAAACCCATCATGGTCCTTGACCAACTCTATGCAAAAGAAAAATTGAGTTTCCTCATGTCCGTCTCCCAGATTTGCTACGAGGTGCCCCTTAACTTTTGAAATGGATCTACATCACACTCCCTAAATCTTATCTAATGTAAAAATGAGTCCAACTTGACTTTCGTGCTCGAGGGGTCATTTATAACCTTCTTAAGTTTAAACATATTTCTAGACTATATATATATTATATATATATATATATATAGCCTTTGTTTTCCTTGGAGAACCCAACACACTTTTGGCTTTCAACATCAATTTTCTCCTTACCTTGCTCCCCCCTATCTCTCTCCTTTGAACACCTCACCCATACAGGTTGGTGGACTAGAGACTTGTTGCGCAACCTAACACAGGGCGGCTTCTACTAACAATGAATGGTCTGTTTGACCTCTAGGTCAAGGCTTGATGATAAGTCTGTCCTTCACACCAGGTAGTAGCATATATATATATATATATATACACACACATATATATATATATACACATGTATATATATATATACACACACATATATATATATACACACATATAGCACATGGAGATGTGAAGTGTTAGAGTAAGTATGAAAAAGTAGGATGAGATAAGAGTGGTCTAATTTACCGCCTCTCTACGCTATTAAGTAGTCAACGGTCAACCCGCCTATAGGGTAGAACTTGCGCCTGGCAAGTACATCACGGGTATCAAATCGAATCAAATGTCCTTGCGTAGGAGTACACACACACACATGAAAACGGGGCCTCGCAGAAATGTCACGGGTTCTCATTTTGCGCAAGAAGAAGTGCATCTGGCGTTCTGTCGTCGTGGACTCGTTCAGAACTTAATCCCGCCCCCTCCCCTTTTTTTTTCTTCGCTTTATTTTTGTTCTCAATGTGCCCAGGTCCAATAAAATTATACTACAAATTCCATCCTGACACCTTGGAGCGCCCTCGCTCCCATAGCTCAGTTGGTTAGAGCACCCGTTTAGTTAGCGGAGTTCCATCTGCCGCGGTTATATTTAGGATGTTAACGAATTATTTTCTCCTTCCTTTTCAAAGCAAAGCCTCCTTGGCTTTCAAAGCAAATGAGAGCCCCTAGGGCCCTCCTGCCATCATACTAGCAATTTCCCCCTAGCAATGGATCAGAATAGAGAGGCGCTGATGAGGCAAGACAGGATGCTTGAAGATTTCATGGACACCAAGAAGCAGTTGGAGGACTCAAGAGCAAGAATAGAGGAACTAAACCTTCTTCTGCTCCAGAAACAAATAGAAGAAAAAGACGAGCTCTCCAACCAGGCGCTCCCAAAGGCTCCCTTTGCTCCCCTCAGGTTTGCTTGCCCCCAGGGCCCTAGAGCTGCCCTCCTGCCATCATACCAGCAATTTTTTCCTTGGCCCCTAGCAATGGATCAGAACAAAGAGGCGCTGATGAGGCAAGACAGGATGCTTGAAGATTTCATGGACACCAAGAAGCAGTTGGAGGACTCAAGAGCAAGAATAGAGGAACTAAACCTTCTTCTGCTCCAGAAACAAATAGAAGAAAAAGACGAGCTCTCCAACCAGGCGCTCCCAAAGGCTCCCTTTGCTCCCCTCAGGTTTGCTTGCCCCCAGGGCCCTAGAGCTGCCCTCCTGCCATCATACCAGCAATTTCCCCCTTAGCCCCCAGCAATGGATCAGAACAAAGAGGCGTTGATGAGGCAAGACAGGATGCTTGAAGATTTCATGGACACCAAGAAGGAGGACTCAAGAGCAAGAATAGAGGAACTAAACCTTCTTCTGCTCTAGAAACAAATAGAAGAAAAAGACGAGCTCTCCAACCAGACGCTCCCAAAGGCTCCCTTTGCTCCATCTTCAGGTAATCCTCCTGCAAATGCCCCTCACGTTTGCTTGCCCCCAGGGCCTTAGAGCTGCCCTCTTGCCGTCATACCAGCAATTTCCCCCTTGGCCCCCAGCAACAATGGATCAGAAACAGAGAGGCGCTGATTAGGCAAGACATGATGCTTGAGGATTTTATGGACACAAAGAAGCAGTTGGAGGACTTAAGAGCAAGAA
Source organism: Cibotium barometz (assembly GCF_041138505.1). Lineage (NCBI taxonomy): Eukaryota > Viridiplantae > Streptophyta > Polypodiopsida > Cyatheales > Cibotiaceae > Cibotium > Cibotium barometz. The sequence continues at coordinate 20,856,748 of NC_141091.1, forward strand.
TAGAGGAACTAAACCTTCTTCTGCTCCAGAAACAAATAGAAGAAAAAGACGAGCTCTCCAACCATGCGCTCCCAAAGGCTCCCTTTGCTCCATCTTTAAAGGTAATCCTCCTGCTAATGCCCCTCAGGTTTGCTTGCCCCCAGACATGGTGTGTGCAATGGAAATGGATTACTTAGCCCAGGTGCCTAGTTGTTCTCCTGTTTGGCCCTCGTCCCCCTGTTGAATTTTTAAGGAGTTGGGTAAGGGACAACTGGGTTAGAATCGGGATTGATGTCGAGATCATCCAAGCCCTCCCCAATGGGTACTACATTTTCCTCTTTAAGGACTCTAAAATGGCTCTCAAGGTCATGGGTTTTGGCCAATGGATGTACAAGAACCTCCCTTCTGCTTTTTTAGACGGTCCAAAGAATTCAACCCCAATGGCCTTAAGTCTTCTGCCTGCCCGGTTTGGGTGGAACCGCCCAATCTCCCATTTTACCTTTACCCATGGATTAAAAAGATTGTTTCCCCTGTAGGCAAAACCCTTGGCCTTAGACCCAAGAATGATTACAATCCAGCATGGCATCCCAAATTCTTGTTGAAGTTGACCTGGACAAACCTCTAATTGAAGAAATTGAAATTAATTGTGGGGAATACATCGTGCATCAGAAGGTCCTCTACAAGCACCTTCCCAATGCTTGCTTCCACTTGCTTGCTTCCACTGTGGTGGCAAGGACATGTTATTAAGAATTTCCCTATCAAGAGCCCAAATCTAGGAGCTCCTAGTCCCCCTTCCCTACAACCCCCTGACAGTAGAAGCCAACACGCTGATGGCAATGCCCAACAAGGTTCCCCTCTCAATGTCCTTGGTCTTGCAAAACAGAAAGGAGACAGGTTTGTAATATTAGGAAAACAGTAAGACGACACAGACCAGGCCAGTAGAGGCCGTATGCTAATACATATGTCCTTCTAGATAACCCCTCTGACTTAGAAGATAGTGAGAGTCCAGTCATTCCACTCCTCTAGATAGGAACATGGTGAATTCAAAAGTCAACCAGATGGACCATGACCTTATTAATCCCTACCAACCACTAGAGGAGGTGAACCAGAATGAGGATTTTAAGAGGGTGAATGAAACCAAGCCAGACATATATAATGGCATGCCCAATGAAATGGAGGTAGTGAAAGAGCTGAAAAGGGCCCATGCTCTGGTGGGCTCCATTACCCCTCAATCAGCAGAGCTAAAGGGGGAACTCAGAATCCCAACTCCCAAAGAAAAAAGTAAATGAAGTGCTCTACCTTGAATGTCAAAGGGTTAACAGACCCTTCCAAGGCTTAGATGGTTAGACAATGGCTCGGAAAACAAGGCAAGCTTGATTTCATAGCCCTCACTGAAGTTAAAATCAATGGTTTGGAGCTGGAAAAAAGGCTACAAGCCATTTCCCAAGACCACATCTGGATATACACTTCCTACTCTCAAGGTTTTGGAGGAGTGGCAGTAGGAATGCAGCACGACCACCAAGAATACCTCAAGGATGTTCAACTGGATGTATATGATGAGTGGGCATCCTTTGAGATGACTACCTTCTCCTTCATAGGCATTTATGCTGCAGGCCTGCAAACCAATCGGGTTAGAACTTGGAGGACCTTGAGACTGGTTCTAGATCCTATCATCCTAATGGGGGACTTTAATATGGTTGAGACTAGAGAGGACATGTTTAAAGGTTGAGACTAGAGAGGACATGTTTAAAGGTGCTGGTGGACAGATTCTCAAAGGTGCCGAGTTGCAATCCTGGCATAAAACCTCAGATTTCTTTGAACTATGTGACCTAGGGAACTTGGGTGACTTCACCTGGCAGAATTATGTCGTGGGGGAACTAGCCAGAAAGGCCAGATTGGACAGGGGTTATGTTAGCAAAAGTCTATGTAACACATTTGTGGAGGACTAAATGTAGAATTGACTTTTCCACATGCCTATTTGATCACTACCCCATTACCTTACTGTTGGTCAACTATGACAAAAAGGTCCTCAACAATCAATGGTTTCACACTGACCTTGATTTGTTCAAATTGCCCATAGTCCAAGAAGAGGTTAAAAAATATGGGAAGACTTCTTCGGTAGGGGTCTCACCCCAGCCAGCTCACCCCAGCCAGGGCCTGGAGCCTTGCCACCAAATCTACCTAATCCCTTTTGATTTGCATCAAGAAGGAAATGACCAGAATCAGGAAGTTAAGGAAAGATCAGTTCTGCCTGGAGCTAAAGAACATGGAGGAATTGGCCAATAAGATAGACCCCTCAGTGCAGGAGGAGGCGTGTAGAACTAGAGCTCAAATCAGAAAGGAGGAAGAGACCTCCCTATAGCATGCCAATCTCTTCTTTAGAGATTGGTGGGTAGGAAAAAGTGATCTCCCCACCCCTGAAATGTTCAAAATGATGAAGGTAAAACAAAGCAAGGATAAAATTCCCCTCCTCAAAGACAACTATGGAATTAGCTATGGTTCTGAGAGGAAGACAATAGAAAGATGGTTTTCCAACACTGCAACAATATATTCAATAAGGGGGGTGAGCTCACAAAGGATTAGACTCAATGCATAGCAATGATAGGTGAAGCCAGAAAACCCACCATCCTAGAAGGCATCTCAAAAACTATGGAATACAATCTTTCAAAGGAAGAAATCAGCAAGGCAATAGACAACCTTATGGGGAAGAAAAGCCCAAGGGTGGATGGCTTATCCTCAGAATTCTTCAAAACCTTCAAAGAGACCTTGGTGGGCCCCCCTCTTGATGTCTCGCAAGAGGCTTTGTCATATGGAGCCCTCCCTCTCTCAATCAATGAAGGATGGATCAAACTTATTCACAATAAGGGAGAGAAAGATAACTTGGGCAATTGGAGACCCATCACTATGCTCACAAGTGCTTATAAAATCTATATAAAAGCCCTTGGTCTGAGGCTCTCTTGCCACATGAAAAGCTGGATTAGACAAGAACAGAAGGGCTTCATAAAGGGTCGTTACATTCTGGATGCTATTATTGCCCTCTGGGAGAGTATGTAATTTGTTGAAGAAACCAATCATGATTATATCTTTTTAAAAATAGATTTTGACAAAGCATATGATAGACTAAGGTAGCACTATGTTTTGGAGTCTCTTAGACACATGGGGGCAGGCAAGCACTTTATCCAGATGGTGGGGACCCTTTTTGGTAAACCACAACAAGGGTCAATGTTAATGGGGTGCTCTTTGAGGCCCAGTCCATTAGGCAAGGCTACCCTCTGGCCCCCCTGCTCTATGCCATTGCTGTAGATGGACTAAATTGGCAATTAAAGACATGATGGATAAAGGGGAGATGCAGGCACACACATATATACGAGATGTTCACGCACATACATAAAGAGGGGCACAATTAGATGATGGATTCACACATAGAGACTCCGAGATACCCAACAAACCCCCTTTGGAGTTAAGGTGATGTCTTGTGAAGTGGCCTTTATATTTATGGTGATTTGGGCCCTTGATTACAACATGTGATACAACATGTACTCTCATGATAGGCATGATATGGGGCTTAACCACTCATAAAATTCCTCATGCATTCTCCTAGACTCAAAATGGATATAAGCTAGAATAATGAAGCCTTTTATAACATAAGGCGATCAATCACACAAATAAATACAATCAAATTTTAGGGGACAACCTTGGTAGATAACCCTTATTGACTCATACATGAATTCAAAAAGCCCAATCTGTATCTATCTTAGAGAGAGATAAATTAGCCATTGTAGTGTAGGTTTTGTCACGTGCACTTGGTGATTCTGACTTGTCTGGAGTCTCTTCAAAATCTTCTTCATCCTCTTCTTCTTCTTCAGCAGTAAAAACTAGGTTGGCATGATTCTTCTCATGTTCTTTTACTAGCCTTTTGAAGCACCAATCCCCTATGTGTCCTAGTTTTCTGTAGAATCCGTATTTGACTGCTTTCATTTTACCCTAGTAGGTTGATTTCTATCATTGGAGAAGAAACCATTATCCAAATCAAAAGCATAGTCATCTTGGTCTCGTCACGAGCAGTATTGCTACCATGTCCTCATAGCATGATGTGTGATACTCGGAGTGTAGACAAGACTTCTTTATTTTTGACTACTATCATCTTCATCGACTTCTGTTGATAGTACAATCAATTGTTACAGAAGTAACCTTATAATGCTTAAATGCTCTTGAATTGTATGAGATTCTTTCATTTGAAGGCCATAATACTTTTGCTTGAGAAACACTTTAGAGTTATTTATTTTGTTGCCGAACAAATTTTGAAGCTTTGTCCATACCTCGTTTGTTGTCTTGTCAAAATCAATGTGATGTATGAGGTTGTTAGCTATAATCCCAGTCCTAGGTATGCAAGAGCTTTGTCATTTTTATATATCCAAGCGACCACTGCAGGCTCCATAGATACACCTTTAGGCTCATCATCCTTGACGATCTTCCATAGTCCTCGTACCATCAGAAGAAGCCTGATTTTGGTCTGTCGTGTTGAAAAGTTAGCACTGGTGGAGAACTTGTCGAAGGAGATGTTGCTTTTGTTGAGATCCATGGTATATGCAAAGGCCAATGAACAACTTTGAATGTGGTAGATATGCTGAGTAGCATAATATAAGTAGATAAGCTAGAGGATGTATGGGAAGTAGAGAAGCATCCAAGCTTGTGAGAGGCCCACATCAAAAGCAAGAAAAGGGTGGCCTAGAATGTAGAGGGCTAGCAGGTACTCTTGTTAGAAGGTAAGGGAGCTGACGGGATATTAGCATTGTGCATAGGAGAGTCTGTGGAGGAGAAGACTACGAAGAGGAGCAATAGGAGGGTTGAGCTCAGAGTATTGGCAAACCCCATAGAGCAACAACAACAACAACAATAGTAACCAACTTAACCATGCTAGAGGTGGGTGGAGCAGACAAGGTGGAGTAGCTATGGAGAACATGCGGTGGCGCACAGTGGAGGAAAGAAGGTAAAGTAAGCGGTGGCAAGACGGTGGCGTAAACTAGGCGAAGCAGTGATGGAAAAGCCAGTGTTGATGGTTGCCTCAGCACTCGCAACGACTGAAAAAGCCAACGAAGCTGGCTGACCACCGCCACTGCCGATGAGATGGTGGCGCAGTGCACCCAGCACTAGCACAGCCCCAAAATAATGGCAACCCCCCCCCGCGCCCCCCCCCCACAGTGGTGGCGGCATAAAGGCATACCCACTCTGATACCATTTTAGAAGCTAGAGCTATAGGCGAATGTGGAAGCTATAGGGGATGGAAGATTGCCATAAATTCGTACAGAGGGAGAGCCATGAAGAGAGAGAGAGAAAATAAACTCAGATTTGCACGACTCAATAGCCTTGAATGGCCAACTCCTAATGCTTGGACGATTATGGTCATGAAATCAAAGATGCTTTGTGACATACAAGGATCTTTGAAGTTTGCAAAGCCATCTCGATTTGTGGGGTCTCAGTTGGGTATCCAATTCATTTTTTTGCTAAGATGTACAATCAATTTACTTTCTCACAAACACTTACCATGTTTGTGTGCAAGAAAGTACTAGGTGATGACATGGTTGCCTTGCTTGGAGAGCAGTGGAACATTGTAGAGGGGTAGCATAAGGATGATACATTCGCAAAATAGGAGAGTCCAGTGTTACATTTCGGTATCTTAAAGCTTGATTTACCTTATACATTCGCTTTTATTACGAACGGTGGATGAAGAAAAATAGTAGTTGGGTCCCATTGCAAGTGGATGAACAAGTTGTTTTGCCTCTTGACATATGCGTTAGGTTACCCAATGGTATGGTAGAAATTATAAGTGCAAGCAGACATTGGAGCCTCCTAAATATTAGGGAGCACCTCAATATCATGGGAAGTATAAGTGGGGCACAGTTCAAGGTGAAGAATAGAAAGATTCGAATGCGAATGGAGTCAAAGACCTTGATAGATGCTAATTGGGAATATGATTGTATAAGCACGACTTAATAAGAAAGCTTTGGAGTTTTTTTATGAAGTCTATTTAGACTCTTGGGATTTTGTAAATTTACGTATGTAATTCATCAACCACTGAAAAGTTTTGTCTTGTGATTGCTGTGCCTTTGTAATTTTTTTATGTTGTTCTTTTAGAATTACAATATTTAGAGCTCTTTTTATGAAGCCCTTTAAGAGTTCTAATATTTTCCTTTTAGAGACGTACTTGAGGCACGAGATAACAATTATGGCACAATATCCAAAACCATTACAAACTCAAGTACAAATGTGTTTTGAGTTAAAAACATTACAAAATGAGAAGAGAATTTCTCAATCTTTACAAAAAAGATTATAAAATTAGAAGAAAATTTACAAATATTTACAATGATAAATAGGGAGGAGAATGAAGCTTTCTATTTTGTCTCCATCTCCTCTGGTTTTGTCTCCATGTCCCCCTTTGTCTGAGTCTGGTTTTGTAGCCTCCTTTGTCTCTATGTCCATATCCTTTGACTGTTTCTGGTTATTCTTACACCAGCAAACTTGAACTTGAGTTCCTTCTTAGCTTTCTTGCCAACACCCTTCTTGTTGGCACCCACTTGAGGACCACTTTTTTTGAGATACTTCCTAATTTAGTACCCTTAGTTTCTTTATGTGTGCCTTGTTGAGGAGCACCCTTGGTTTCTTTTCGTAGAGTTTCTTGCTTAAACATAAAATGCCTTGGGGGTGGTGTGGAGAATCATTCGGAGTAATTGAATTATTCAAAATAATATTGATAGCTCTTGCACGAACACTCCACATCCAAAACTCGTGAGATTCAAGAGTCTGTCAAATTAAGAAAATTTCTCAGATTAAAGAAACAAGAACTATAGAAAATAAGTTAAAAATTAAGTTTAAAAGATTTATTGCAAAAATAGTGGGTTTTTAACTTAACCTACATTGCTATCAATCTCGGTATATTTAGACAAAAGATATTTCCACACATTAGCAATAACATGCCATCCACATGAGGTATAATCTTTTTGTAAAGCCACTGGCTGATTCAGAAACTTATACCCTGCCTTCTTTTTCAAATTTGGATATTCATCTTCAATAGCCGCAATAGCTCTCTTACATGCCCTATTAAAAATCAAATTTGAATATAAGGAAAAATAAAGTATGAAGCTTAGAAGGAAAAATAAAGTATGATGCTCAATATTCAAGTTATTTTAAGGAGAACTACTTACAATTTAATCTGCCCATGCATGCCAGTTAGGCTGTTCATGAAAATAACAGTCCTTCTCAAAAGATTAATAACACAAGCACTCCAGTGTCCACTGGAAAAAAGTAAAAGAAATATTTAAGAAAGGAAATATTGTATGTCAAACATTTAAACACATAGGAATCATCAGTTAGAGACGAACCTCTCTATATATGGCAAAACAACAAAACAAATGTTCTTATTTCTCATTGGCTTGAAATAGGATGCCAGCTCAGAAGTCTTCTTCTTCATATCAATCAATGCAGGTGACACTAATAAGGTATCACAAATGAATATTTCGTTGACTTGATTTGGAAGCAATTCATTCATAAGTGCCCTACAAGAGTTTATAAAGGAACGAATAAAATAGAAAATATTCTTACATTATTAACATATGAGAAAATATACATATGTGAAAAATGTAGTCATACCTTAAACATATGAGAACAACACTGTCATTGATCTCCCTATCCTTCTCTACAAGCATGTAAATGTCCCCAAGTGCAATATAGAGATAGTCTCCCTCTATTGTGCCAACATTGCAGATTAGCTGCAAACCTCTGAGAATTGGCCTTCTCCAACTGCACAAGGGTCTCTAAGCTATCATGCACATGTGAGACCTTTTCCTTCACCTTCTCCTCCTCCCCAGAACTCTTATCATCTGACTTAGATTTCCTAACCAACTTTCTTTTCTTCTTCTTCTTTGGGAGGGGAAGTAACGTCTTCAAATTTAATATTATCTGCCGTTGATTTCCTTTTCAATGCTGGGGGAATTGCAAGGAACTCAAAGGCTTTCTTATCCCTCATTTTAGCAAGGGATGAAGAAATTTATTAAACCTGTACCTCACCCTACTAACAAGTGTCATGTCTTTGTCCACCATCAAATTGACTCTTCTTGGCAACACATATGAAGCTATCACATTCATGAAGTCTATAAGAAGCTATCATTCATGAAGCTATCATTCATGAAGTCTATAAGAAAGTCTTCACAAGCTTCTTGAAGACATGCCACTGCATTGCTTTGCCATCTATAATGTCCTTGCCCTTTGATACTGTCACTTACTGTTCTTACAATTCTCAAGAATGGTGCCCTAGGGATGAGTAGATGTGTAGCCTCTTGTGCTTGCCTTATCTCAGCAAACAATTTCTTTTGTCTATGGAGGAAAGTTCTTGCCTTAGATAAATTGGTTCTACCCTTTACTTATTTCTTCTTTAATGGTTGCTTAGAAGTTGTTGCCTCTGGCACTGAATCTTGCTCTTTAGGAAGGGAGGGATCTAGGTAAACCATCCTCACAGTTTGCTTTGTACAAGCCATACTGCGAGGAAGCAAGAGTTCGTCCAAGGAGCGACTACACTCGCACCGTGGAAGGAATCGGGAGAGAGAAGGCGACAAGCCGCTATCCCACTGTGTGATAAGGAGGATCGGAGCCTGATGGAAGTAAGCACTCGCACCGTAGAGGGAGGAGGGCGAGAAGGTGGCGATGGGCCGGCGTGGTCCACGGTGCGATAAGAGAGATTGGAGCCTACTGGATATGTCTACTCACGCGCCATAGAGGGAGGAGGGCGAGAAGGCATTGTCCACGGTGCGATAAGGTTTATTGGAGCCTGACGGAAGGGACTACTCATGCCGTAGAGGGAGGAGGTCGAGAAGCCGCTGTCCATGGTGCAATAAGGATTATCGAAGCCTGACGGAATTGGGAAGTGTTAAATCATATGAAATGCATCTCTATACCATTGTAAGGGACTAGACACACTAGCGTGGGTCACTCCATTGTAAAGATCTTCCCATACCCATAAGGAAATCATGAAAACTCTAGTAATATAATGGTGTTGGTTTCCATACATGGCAAGTAAAACTTAAGTTTTTTCTCATGAATGATGTGCTTGGGGGTAGTAAGTGGAAGGGAGCAATATCCTAGAGAAGAGAAAGGTTTTAGCTTAGAAGAGATGAGGAGAGACCTAGCCATCATTGTATTAGGTCTAGGAGATAGTTTCATCCATCATATTCAATTGGAATAAAATTCTAAAAAGCATGGGATGAACACTAGAGAAGCAATTTGGTGCCAAACACTGTATTAGAGAATTTAGAAAAATCCCAATTCCCATTTTGCAAGATTTTAAAAAGGGACCATGGTGAAACTTTCTAAGCTTTTGTCAAAACCCCCTCATATGACATATCATTAGAAAGAGCTTAAAGAGTAGGTTCTAAATACATATTTTCCAATAACTTTTGAGTTTGTGTGAGACACACCAAAAAGTAGATTGAGAAGAAAATTCCCAAAGTCTTGGGATTTTTTCAAATTTGCCAACAAAATAACTCTAAAATTAATCTAAATATTTAGTTTTTTGGACTAGACATCAAAGATTCACTCTAAGATCACTTAAATAAAATGAAAAGTGTTATGTAAAAAGTTGCATGTGTTGGATCTCCAATGGATGAGGAGGATGCCATAGCAATCCTTCTCAAGATCATGACCTTGTAAGAATTCATCCCAAAGAATCTAATCCATCCAACCTTCTCTGGCATTAAAGCAACCGTGATCAAAGAGGAGAAAAGACTAAAATTCAAAGTGGGTGGACCTTCATCACACTATGAGGAGAAAGCATTCTTTACCAAAGGACCAAGAGAGCCACAGTGAAGTTTAACTTTTTTGGCAAGGGAGGTCATATACAGAGAGACTGTTGGAGTCCATGTGCTCCAGGACCTATTGGGAGATAGATTTTGGTTGACCTTTGAGTTAGGAAGCATGTTGAGGCTACACGTGGCTACAGATGGTGTAATGTGGAGGTGAAAATGCTTGATGCGAGGCCTCATCTTTGGGGTTGTGAGTTGTTTGAACCCGTACAAGGAAAGAGGGTCCATGGATTTACTTTGTGGATTCCTATGCTACCACCATGTTCATTTAATTGGCAATGACTGCCATTACTCTTTGACAAGTTCTTTGATGTGGACTAGATGCTTTATGCACATGTATACTCGCATAATCATTTGGTTGCAGTGTTTTTACAAAGATTGTTCTATTGTTTTCCTCACAGACATACACTAGCGTGCTCGTTTGGCCCTGTTGATTATAATCACATTGGACTCATGGTCAGACACAAAACGTTTGGTGGAATTTAGTGGTGCGCAAGTTGATGATGATGTAGAAGTGCATAATGTGTATGAAAAGATCTTATGCATCCATGATAGAGGTGTCAAAGACATCCGTGATGCTTGTGTTGGTGTAGCCCAAGCACAAAGCATGAGCTGCATATGAATAATTCCTTAATAAAAAGTTTTTACCCACCATGAGAATAATCCCTTAATAAAAGGTTTTTACCCATGAGAATGGGTCCTTAGGTTTCTTTTTTCTTTTTTCTTTTTTTAATTAGAACCTTATCACTTCACGCAATTGGTGTCAATAATGCTTGCGATGACCTGCTTCTGTGCGGCTTCTTCAAGTCGGGTCGGGAGGATTGCTTCACCTTCTCTGGTTCTCTAGTTCTCTGTTGTCCTTTTGCAAGGTTGCTTCACCTTCTCTGGTTCTTTGGTTCTCTGCTGTCCTTTTGCAAGGTTGCTTTAGGAACCACTCTCGGATATCTGCGTTTAAATTCCTTCTCTTTTCTCTTGTCTCTACCCTGCTGCCACATATCATAAAAGCCTTGAACTTGATGGCCTTGAAAGCCAAATGAGGGCCTTCTTTGACCTATCTTTCCTTCTCCACTTTTTGCCACCATAGTCGCATGAGTCACTGTCTTGCGTCTACTTGTGAAAGATAGTTTGCTTCAACTATATGAAGTTATGGTGGAGGGGATTTTTTATTTTTTTATTCAATGAAAATGCTAGAGAGATCAATAATAATAATACTGTAACTAATTTTCTAATCTAATCTACCATAACAATGGCACAAGTCTCAAGGAGACGAAATTATGGTGAAAAGGGACAAGGACTCTAATCACACTAAGAAATCTTAATGATAAAAATTAGTGCTAATAATGTGCACAAATGCTAAACTAAGCCAAGAGAGAAAAACCTAGCTCACAAATGCTAAACTAAGCCAAGAGAGAAAAACCAAGCTTTGATACCATGTTGAGAATATGGATCGAGCTCTCCTAATGACAATCAACTTCCTAATGAGATGCTAATCTTACTCTAATGATATATAATTAATTAACATGACTGATTTAAGATGGTGGGGGTGACTAATCTAAGGTGGTGGGTAATACCTAAGTGAACTCATGATGATGATGAGTGTGTGCTAATTAAATTGCACTCAAGTTAATTAGACTCCAAGTTAGATTAACTTAGACACATAGAGAAACTTGAGATTAGTGCAAGTGATATGATTCATTGCTTGAAATGGCCCCCTTTTATATGAGGAGGTACGCCCTTGGGCTTGTACATCAATGTGAGATAATTCCCTTTGCTCATGTAGCTTCATGCTAGAGTTTTCTCTTGTTTGGCACTACATTTCTCAACACTACTTTGGGTAGTTTGAGGATGGCATGACATTTCGCGAATGGAAAGGATACCCTGTGTGGTGACTGCCGAGGGTGAGGGTGGTCTTGGCCTTAGCGTGAATGAGCGATTAGAGAGAATTTTTGGATCTAGGGTGAATAAGTCTTCTTTAGTTGTGACTCCATTATGGCAAGTGAAGCAAGAAGATCAATAAGCTACTTTGGGTTTTTGGTGGAGTGGAAATGAGAAGTGAAGATCATCAGCATGGTTCTTGCTCTTGATGTTATAAGGATTATCATCTTAGTCTAGGTACGTGTGCATATGGTTTATGTGAAGTGCAATGTGAAAAGAGGGTTGGATGTTGCATAAATAAGACACAATGAATAGGAAGGTGGGGGTTCCTGATGGAGTGGGGAAATGAGAGGTGGAGGTGGCGTCCTCAGCCATGGTTCTTGCTCTTGATGTTATAAGAGAAGATCTAGGTATGTGTGCATGTGGTTCAAGTGAAGTTCAATGTGAAAAGAGGGTTGGATGTAGCATAAATAAGAAAGAATGAATAGGAAGGTGGCTACATTGGAAGACTGGAATGCAAAGATTTGGGAAAAGAGTAGAGCAGGCCACTTGCAGCCTTGGAGTGACACACGTGCGTAGGAATGAGTGGTTAGTATAAATTTGACTTGAAGGTTATGTGTATGGGCTTCAAGTGTGGGTATTTATACTTTCTAGTTATATGAATTTAGACTTTATAGGTATATACCTTTGGAATTTTTGGGTGTGTAAATATAGTTGTACTTGCTCTACTCATTCAGTGGTTAGCCACTCTACCCACTCAGCACAAGGAGCCAAATAAGATGACGGGTGGGGAGACAAAAACGCCAAAAAAGAGGGTTGAGAAAGTTACATCACAAGACTATTTCTCAAAATGAGGGTGAGGCTTTTGGTGTTGCTTCAAGGTGTGCTTTCCCAAAAGGGGATTTGGTATGGGAGATAGGTCTTGCTGCTTAATAATGGTTGGAAGTTGGAAGTTGTTTGTGTGGTATAGTGGACATGCACTAGAGTGTGCCCGATTGCTTGCTTTCCTCCTGGTTCTTCTCTTGTCCCTTCTTTCTGGCCTTCTTTCTCTTCCCTTGGTTGATTCCCCTTTACTTGTTTCCTTTGCAACTTTATATCCCACCACGGTTTATCCCTCTTCTTCTACTCTTCTCCCCTTCACTTATCTTGGCATTCTTCTTTTTCACTTTTGCTATTTCTTGTCTCTGCTTTCTGTTTCTTCTTTTCCCCTTCTCTGCCTTTTTATTCTTCTCCCCTTGTCTACATTTTATTGCTTTTCTACTTCTTTTATCCTTTATTCTTGCTTGCTTTTTCCTTTGTTTTTTGTTCCCCTTTTTATCCTTCTCTTTAACTTTCTTCTTCTTCTTAGCTTGACACTTGTTCTAGTAGCAGTCCTCCTTCCCACTTCTATCCCTTGCTTTGCTCTTCTTCTTCTTAGCCTACAACTTGTTCTAGAAGTCCTCCTTCCCACTTCTCTTCATTGTTTTGCTCTTCTTCTTCCTTCTCTTTGTTTTCTTTCTTCTCCTTGTTAGTTCTCCCTCTTCTCCAATTCCTTCTTCTACGGTACCTTCTCCGATTTCCTTTCTCTCTTGCAAGTTACCTTGGTTGCTTTTTCTCACATTTCTTTTCTTTCTTCTCTCTTTCTTCTCTCTCTCTCTCTCTCTCTCTCTCTCTCTCTCTCTCTCTCTCTCTCTCATTGCATCGCTTTTTTGAAATAGTGTCACAGCTTGTTCATGGGCACCTTCATCTATCCTTTGGTCTTGGATAAGGAAGGAGAGAGCAGTTAATGTGGCATGGCTATTGTTCCTCATCCTTCAACTATGTGGGCCCTTAAATTCGCACACCAGTCAAATAAGTCTCTTCAAAGTTGAGAATTCCCTTGTAATAAGAGAAAACCTATCAAAGCTCATCAAAGATTTGAGGACAAGAACGTTGTGAGGCCTACTATGTCCCACGAGCAATACTAGCACTCAGAGAGGTTGGCTTGGATGTGTCATTGTGAAAGGGATGTGCACTGAATCTTCCCTAGATTTTGTTACTCTTTGAGTTTCTTTGGGAGGTTTGCATTGTTAATGGTTTTTTTCTCTTTGCGAAGGGTTGGTTTGTGTGGAAGATTGCTCATTTTCTCTACAAAGGGAGGTAACTTCTAAAACACTTTTAATATTCATGACATCATTATCCTTGATAAATTGAAATTACATTACGCTTCTATGTGCTCTTGGACATCTTCTTCTTTTGGACCTTTGGCTCCGGTCCTTTATTCTTTTCATCAAGGGCTACTACCTTTAGCCTTTGGGGCTTGCCCCATAAGCTCTTTTGCTACTTTCTTTGAGGTTGAACCTTGAGCTTTCTACTATTAGTAGCCTTGGATGTTCACTTGACTACTCCCCTCATCTTAACTTGGAGCATTATGACATTAAGAGGGACTATATGAATGAGTCCTCCTTGTACACTAAGCAAGTTAAGGCTTGTCAAAGTGATTGATGCTACCCCATTGGGGAAATTATAACTCTAATGGGACACTCCTTGAAAGCATGTTTGAATTCACACGTATAACATGTGCCTCCGTAATAAGGAATGACACAAGGATTTTGGCACTAGATTTAGTCACATCATGGGATTTGGTGCAGGGTCCTTGAGGACACTCCATAATGTAGTGTGGACCTTTGCATCAAAAGCATTGCATCAGTGGTGGCCTATATATCGTATTGTTGAGGTCTCTTGCTCATTATTGCACCATGGCTTTAAACAAGGAGGCGTAGTATCTAGAGCTTTCTCTAGGTACCCATAGAGATTGTATTACTTGTATGGGTCTTGTTGCTCATAAGCTCCTAGGTTAATGTTTCTACAGGTAGAGAGTCACCAAACCGGTGGTAGTTCTTTTGGAGGAACCGATTGTGGTGATAATACCAAAGGTAGTTAAGACAACTATGGCGGTATATACATACATCTCGCGATGATAGGCCATTTTGGTAGGCAATAGGAAACCGGCAGCATTGGAGGTTGTGTGTCGGTTAAGGAGTGGATGGTGGGGCTAATAAATATGATGGTGGATACCCTTGGCACGGGGAGATTCTATCATGGTGGTGGAGTGCATAGTGGTGCTAGTAAGGCTAATGGTGGTTTTTCCCTTTGCACCAAACCATATTTGTCTATGGGAAATAAGTGTGGGTGTCTAGCTTATGGAGGAAGTGGGGTTGGCCTTTAGGTCTCCCTTGCCTTACCTAGCCTTTCGTTAATTGAGTAAATTTTCTCCTAGTTGATCTATGTTCATGTCCTTAACTAAACAAGCTTTAATAAAAAAATTAACAAAAGATAACAAAACTAACACACCCAAGGCTAAAAAACCATATGTTTCTCACAGTGTGACCTCCTAATCAACATTGGGAAGTATTGGGTGACCCTTAACCTTTGTCAATAAAAAGTGCCATTTGGCCTTGGTTTATAGTTGTAACTTCCACGAAATGTTTCTTCCTTTGCTAAGGGGGTGAAGGAAGAGCTATAATTCCCTAGATGGAGGCAAGAAGAGAATGGCCTTCATTGTGGTTCTCTCATAAGAGGTGGGTGGAGAAGAAGTTAATGAGAGGGAGAAGACTATACTCAAACCTATTGAAGAAATAAAACCATCAAGAGAAGTTAATGAGAGGGAGAAGCCTATATTCAAACCTATTCAAGAAAGAAAACCATCAAGAGGCATGTAAGAATCCAATAAAACTCAAGCAGGCAAGAGTAGAGAAGAAGGAGATCTCACAAGTATTCTATTGTAAGAAGGGAATGAATGTTAATGTAAAAAATGGCATACAAATGGCAAGTTTTCACACTTGCGTTAGGTCACAATGGAGCTAAAATCACACACATACAATGTAGCTGAACTCACACACATACAATGCTTAATGAGAAGAACACAAGGGTCTAGAGTGTGAGAGAGAATGGCTAACTCAAAGGGGAGAGAGATGAAGCTCTCTTTTCAAGTACAAATGAGCATCAACCCTAAACAATGAATATAGTTGCTTGTATAGTAAGGTGTCCATTCACACCTGGATGGCCATGGGAAAAAAAACCTCGTGGAAAGGGCCCATGGCATCAGTACATGTCCTCATTATAGTACTACCATCAATATTTAACAAAACTCTCTATAGTAAAAATGTAAGGTTTACAGAGATTGCAGATTAGTCTCTGAGAGGGATGAGGCCCAAAGCTTTGTAGAAGGCCTCAAACTTTTCACGTGATAAGGCTTTAGTGAAAGGATTTGCCACATTGTCATTAGATTGATCTCACCTCCATGGAGTCTCTATCTGAAGTAGTGGTAGTGCACTTGAATGTTCTTGGTCTTGGCATGACATATAGGATTCTTGGCTATTACCATTGCACTTAGACTATCAGTGAGAATTGGAGTAGGGGTGTTTGTTGACATAAAGATACTCCATTATTCTTCTCAACCATATGCATGTCACTGTGAATGATGCTCTGTATTTAGCTTGACGAGACAATGTTGCCACATTTGGTTGCTTCTTAGGCAGGAGATGCATGAGTTGCCAAGAAAGAAGTAGTTTCTAGATGTGGACTTCTTATATCTGCCTAGTCTGAAATTAGAGAAGGCGTGCAATTCTAAATCACCCCCCTTGGCATAGAAAAATCCAAGGTCTTGAGTGCCTTGCAAATAAAGATATGTTTAAGTGCTTGCCAATGCTTAGTGTGCCTGGGCAATGCATAAATTTTGAAAGTTGTGGCACACCAAACTAAATATCTAGCCACATGAGTTGCACAAATATATAAGGCATCCAATATCTTGATCATAAGTGAGTTATATCAAATGGTCTTTGAGATCCTCTAGATTGAGCTTTGCACTAGGTTCCATTGGTGCAGAGATTGATTTGTAACTTTCCATACTGAAGCTTTTGAGCAATGCCTTGATGTACTTGGACTGCATAATGACTATACCATCATCTTGCTATATAAACTACATACCTGAGTAGTAGTGCAAAAGACCAAGATCTAACATCTCAAAATTTGAAGCGAGATCACCCTTGCAAGTTGTGATAAAATCCTCATTGGTTCCTATCAATAGCATGTCATCAACATGCAGAATGATAACAAGAAAATCCTGCTTGTTCTTTTTAACATATAGTGCTTTCTATAGGACTATTTTGAAATCCTTATCCAATCAAATAGGCATGAATCTTCTAGTACCAAGCCCTAGGGGCATATAAAGGTTTCTTAAGCTTACATACCTTCTGTTCTTGAGGTTGGGAAAATCTAGCTGGTTGACTTACATAAACTTATTCTTACAAGTCACTGTATAAGAATGTTATTTTGATGTTTCCAATTGGTGCACTTTCCATCCATGGTAAAGCAATAACAAATCTGATAGTTGTCATACGAGAATTGGGGCTAAAAGTTTCATCATAATCAATCCCTTCCTACTGGGCACATAACCTTTTGCAACAAGTGGGGCTAAAAGTTCCATCATAATCAATATGGGCATAACCTTTTGCAACAATAAGTCTAGCCTTGAACCTATTCACTAATCCATCAACCTTTCTCTTGACTTTGTAATTGTTTTCTTACCACCCAAGAGGTAGATGCACTAAGTCCCAAGTATCACCTAAAGTTCATCTAGCATGGCTTTAACCCAATTTGGATCTTCTTGAGCCTTTAAATGCCTCAAGTCCATCTACATCATGTAGAGAACTAAGGAATGAAAACTCAGCAATATCCAGCTAAAGAGATGGTTTTAGCACATCGGATCTGGTTCTTCTTTACAAAAGAGCAGACAATTTCCTATCATGCAAGGTGCTTATAAACCATTTAGGCATAACCTTAGACTTATTGATTTTGCTGATCTTTTAGAATTTACTACATCTTCTAGCTTATTTCAAAAGTTGTGAATTAGTTTCTTGAGGATTCTCCCTTTGAAATAAACAAGGATCAGTAGTAGGCAAAATCCATTGCGTATCAATAGACACTGGCACTGGCAACAAACGAACCATCAACGTGTCTGTAGAATTGGCATAGGTACGAACCATCAATAGTAGGAAAAGTCTATTACGCAATAGACACTGGTAACAAACCATCAACGTGTCTGTAGAATCAACATAGTTATGTTTGTTGAATTGCATCACAGTAGGAAAAGTCTATTACTACGCAATAGACACTGGTAACAAACCATCAACGTATCTGTAGAATCGACATAGTTATGTTTGTTGAATTGCATCATAGGATAGAAAAACTCCTTAGCAAAAAGAAAATCCCTATTGAGAATGATTTTCTCAACCTTAGGTTTTCTATTGGACCAAGCTTCATAAGGAGTGATGGTTTTTAAAGATTTAGTGGGGCACCTGTTCAGCACATAGGTAGCACAAAGAATTGCTTCCATCCAAAACTTATGTGGAACATACTAATCTTTAACCATACATCTAGCCATCTCCATGAGAGCCTTGTTTCTTCTCTCATAGCAACACTATTTTATGTGGTGTATAAGGAGTTGTATATTGATGCTTAATACATTTTTGTCCTAAAAGTCTTTGAAAGCATTAGACAAATATTTCCCCCTCTATCTATACGAAGGGTTTGGACTTTTAAACCAGTTTCATTCTTAACCAAGGCAAGAAAGTGTTGAAAATGATAAAATATCTTTGATTTTTCTTTCATGGGATAAGACCAGCCGAATTCACTATAATCATCAATGAAGGTCACAAAGTAAATATTTCCTCCCAAAGGTGGAGTTTGTATTGAACCACACACATCATGAGCTATAATTTGTGGTCAGCTCTATCTACTACATTCTTTGGGAAAGTTTTGCAGGAGAGTTTGCCAAGGATACACCCTTCACAAACATATCTAGATGGGGACCAAGTTGAAGCATGTCCTCTAACATCCCATGTTTTTGTAAAAGCATTAATCCCCTATTTACCAAGGATACATCCTTCACAAACATATCCAAGAAGGGGACCAATCCGACAGGTCCTCTAACATCCCATGTTTATGTAAAAGCATTAATCCACCAAATCGATGTATGGCCAAACCTAGCATACCACAACTAGTGGGAATCTTTCATTGCATTTGAAGTGGCTGAGCATCATCACACTTGTCATACATGTCTAATTTTTACAAATCATGGCTTGAGTTTCAATAAAGCACAATTTGCCTATCATGTTCTCTATCACAAACAATGTATTCATCATTTACAAATTCAACATTAAGCCCCCCCCCCCCCCCCCCCCCCCCCCGGCGGTTACTAGAGTGGGTGCACTAAAGGCAGATTCTTCTTCATATCTAGCACAACAACATATTTTTGAAGACAAAGATTCTCACCAACTAGCAGTGGTAAGACAAATCTCACTAATACCTTTAATTGGATATGAGACATTGTTCGCACATATAACAATGTGACCATCCTACATAGATTCCATATTATTGACCAAACTTCTTTGAGAAGTAATGTGCTTGGAAGAACCACTATCAAGATACCAACTGTCACCACTATCAAGATACCAAGTGTTTGAAGTAGTTGTACCTGGCACAAAAAAGTATATTTTTAAAGATAAAGATTCTCAACACTAGCACTGGGTAAGGAAAATCTCACTAACCCCTTTAACTAGATAGGAGGCATTATTCGCACACATAACAGTGTGACCATCCTACATAGATTCCATATTATTGACCAAACTTCTTTGAGAAGTAATGTGCTTGGAAGCACCACTATCAAGATACCAACTGTCTGCGCAGTAGTTGTACTGAGACATGAATCCTAGCTATAAATAACCATGAATCCTAGCTATAAATAACCATAGGTGAGAAGAATTCAAGGACAACATTTGTGGATTCCTCTTTCTTGGCACTCTCATTGTTTGGGGGGGGTAGAACTAGTAGAACTTTTTTTGAATTACTTTTTCTTCTTTTCTTTAGCCTGTAATTTATAGCACTATTCAAGTTTATGGCTAGGCTTCTTGTGATACCGACAAGTAACCTTCTTTGACTTATTAGAATCATCCTTAGCCTTAGAAGATTGATTCGAATCATTCTTTTGCTGGAACTATTTGCCTTTGTCCATGGTGACAAGAGTTTGATCACTACTAGAACACATAGATGTAGTCTTAGACTACTCTTCCTACAACAACAATAAGCTAACAAGATCTTGGTAGGTAAGAGGGCTTACATTGCCTCTCAAAGAAAGCCAGAGGGAAGTATTGAAACCTAGGTAAGATTCATACAAAGGGTTAAGGATCATGTTAACCATTTCCTTGCCAAGAATCATCTCCTCAATGTTGAGAAAGTCTTCTCTTAAGTCTTGCAACTTGGTTAAGTGTCCTTCATGGACCCCTTCTCTTACATTTTTTCATTATCAAACTGTCTTTTGAGAAAAGCAACTCGAGCATCAGTTTTGGCCTACTACGTAGTCTCTAAAGTGTCCAAAGCAAGTTTAGATGCTTTATAAGAAGGAATATGTTGAACGATTGACCTTGTAAGCAATTATAGCCAAAGCTTGTGTATCATTAAAATCCCATCTTCATTAAAGTGTCCAAAGAAATTGACCTTCTAAGCAATTAATGCCAAAGCTTGTGTATCATTAAAGTCCCATCTTCTTTGATCTCCATATCAAAAGTGGGAATCTCCTTGGTCAACCAAGTGGGCTGAAAGAACCCAATAGCTTCCAAGAGAGTGGGATTTGACATGTGTTCATGTGGAAGAGTATATTTTTCTAGCACTTCATCTCTACACTGATGAGATGACTGAGGGGTTTAAGACTGGTTCTGTTGGCCTTGGCCCCTTTGAGGACTAGCAGGAGTAATTGTGCAAGGGCGGGGCTTATCACTACTGATATGACCCCATAAACCCTTGGTAACAAAAGGACATTTTTGACTATGAAACTCTAGAGGGAGTAATTTGACCCATATAACTAGTCTTCTTTTAGTTTAAAATGAAGTCACCATGATCTGTGAGTCTACTAAAAATCTTTAGTTGAATCAGACGATTGTTGAAATGTAGTTGAATCATATGAATGAAGTCCTAGATCAGACGATTGTTAAAGTAGAATCAAGTGATTGAACTACAGTAGAATCAGAAGATTAAATTCCTAGATGGGATAATTATTGAATTAGAATCGAGTGATCGAACTACGATAGAATCGGGGTGATTGAAGAAGTCAAATATCTTAATTGAATAAGTTAAATCACAGTTGAATAAGATAAACCGCTTATGGAAAAAGTTGAATTGTCACGATCAAAAGATTGAATTAGATGACCGAAAAAAGACAAATCGGGTGATTGATGAAGACGAATCAGGCGATTGATGATGAAGATGAATCGAGCGATTGAAGAAGTTGGATCACCGATTAAACCCGTCCTGAATCGCATGATTGAATTGGGATGAATCCCAAAATTTTAATGTGAGCACGAAGCGGGCTTCTTTGAGCGGGCTTTGGAGTGGGTTTTTTCACAACTAATCTCTCTCTATACCCTTGTCTTGTCTCTCTTCTCCCCTCCTCCCCACTCCCACCTCAGGCTCCCTCTCCCTCTCCCTCTCCCTCTCTGTCTCTGTCTCTATCCCTGTCTCTCCCTCACCCCCTCCCTCAACACTTGCTCTCTACACTCACTCTCTATCTCCCCCTCCCTCTACTCTCTCTCTCTCTCTCTCTCTCTCTCTCTCTCTCTCTCTCTACCTCTTTCAATCCACACCCTCATGCTCTGTCTATCCTTCTCCCTCTCTCTTTCTCCACCTGTCTTATGTTCATTTCTCTATTGTCCTACTCTCATGTCTCTTCTCCTCTACAATGCCTCTCTCCCTTACTCTCATGTCTCTCTCTTCCCTGTCCCTCTCTCTTTACACACACACTCTCTCTCCATCTATGTCTCCCTCTCCCTCTA
This sequence comes from Cibotium barometz, assembly GCF_041138505.1. Lineage (NCBI taxonomy): Eukaryota > Viridiplantae > Streptophyta > Polypodiopsida > Cyatheales > Cibotiaceae > Cibotium > Cibotium barometz. The sequence goes on from NC_141091.1 coordinate 20,878,298, forward strand.
CACACACACACACTCTCTCTCTCTACCTCCTTCTACACGCA